>NC_134359.1:103586754-103904254 GCF_048569485.1 Anomaloglossus baeobatrachus
CCCAGCTTTCATTAGTTTACATGTTGCAGTTTATTATTGTATAGTTGGTTGTGACCTTTCTCCCTTACATAGTAGATTTCATCAACTTGGAGCATTTCCTATGCTATTAGGTTGTATTTATACTACACGAATATTGTGAACGAGTGTTCCTAAGAATGATAACAGTCAGCCAGTGTAAGTGGCAGCCAATCACCCGACAAATGACCAAAATGCTTGATCGCTTGGTGAAATGATTTTTAATCTTACTTAAAAATCTAAAAAACAATCATTGTTCTTGGCAGCACATAAGTAGCAGGACATATGTTGCCAACAACAAAGACAGTCTTAGCACAGCAATCTATTACCGATCATTGTGTTCGCATGGGAATTGCAGTTGACTTGACTTAATAGCTTATTAAGTTGCCCTTGGTTGACAAATATGTATCCAATTGGTAGTCGATTAACAGCCACCATTGGCTAGTATAAATCCCCCTTTTGTCTATAAGTCCCAACATGCTGATTCAGGCAGTAGTGAATAGAAAAATTCATATTGTAATGAATGGCAACTCTGTACAAGGGCAAATGAAGAGTGTGGACGTACGGGCAGGGATTTGCTAACAGAGGCAACTTTCTACCTATTGCACCCAGCAGGGCATCAGAGCAGTCACTGACCACACCTGCCGGCAATTCAGCTGCTCCATGTGTCTGTGACCGCTCTGCACCAGCAAAGCTTGGGACCGAGCACAGCAGTCAAGCGGTACCAGCCTTTTAGTGCTCAAGCACATTGTAAAAAAAGGCCAGGATAACCCCTTTATGTCTAAATTCACACTTCTGTGTTTCATAGTCCATGTATTGGCAATAATGCCCAGAAAGGAACCGTCTTATAATCCGGTGGTGTGGGGTGGGGGCGGTAGCGGTGGTGAAGTGGTGTCGCAGGAGGCAGGGGTGGTGGTGAAGTGGGGCAATGCTGCAGGTGATGCAGTGGGTGACCCAGATCCTTGCTGCAAGTGCTGTGAGGCAGGCAATATCCAGAAACTGTCGGCAGTGCGGGCTTCAAAGAAATGGCACCCAGAGTCGGCGCGTGCGCAGATTGAATTATCAGCTCAATGACAAGCCAAGATCTCATCTGCACACGTGGCACCTGCCAGCACCATTCTACGTAAGTCCACTTAATGGGAGATCAATGGGCTGGAGGCGGTGCATGCGCTGATGAGATATTGTGCCGAGAGCTCCATCTGCACATGCTCTGACTCTGGACGCCATTATTTGAAGCCCATACCTCTGACATTTTGAGGATGGCCCCTGCCTCACCACCTGCAGCGAGCACCAGCACAGCAACCCACAGCACAGCGCCTGCAGCATTGCCTCTGCAGCCCACAGCATAGCCCCTGCCACTTACGACACCTCTCTACCACCTCCCGGTAAGCTACATTTGGATTATAACATGCACTCCTCATTTTCCTCTCCAATTTGTGGAAGTAAAAGTGTGTTTATAATCCGAAAAATATGGTAGTGAACATGGTAAATAAAGAAAACAAAAAAAATTGTGAAATTGCACTTATTTTTGCACTTTTTTTTATACTTTTTTTGCACTTTTTTTTTGCAAATTCACTTGAAATCCTTACCGCAGGGAATAAGTAAATAGCACCCCTGAATGGCACAAAAATCAGCTGCTGACAACTGACGCACATGGGCATCGGCCCCGACTAGCTTTGTCAATCGCGACTGCAGTATCTAAGAGGTTAAAGGAAAATTAAAAGATCCCCTTTTTTCATGATCGTCCCCCCTGTAATTGTAATCGTGGGTGCTGATCATTGTCATGGTACCCTGGGGTCATCTGATATCTGAAAACTGACCAGTGCATTGTCTGGAATGCTTGTGAGGCCTCAGTTCCACTTGTAATTAACATAGCCGAGTGCAATCTGATAAAACATCAGATTGCACTCACACCAGTGCAAAACTATGGGCCATTGTCCATCTGCGATTGATTTCTCATGCCATAGTAGCATACGGAATGAATCGCAGCATGCTGCATTTGGCAGCGAGTCTCGGCTCACGCACCTCCATACAAGTCTATGCGTTCATGTGAAACATCGCACTGCACTCACATGTCATCCAAGTGCAGTGCGCTGTACGCAGAGACAGGCAGCGGAGGAGATGGGGAGAAAGTGCTTCCCCCTCCCTCTCCTCCGCAGCTATGATCCGATCACAAGATTGGATCACAGTCACATGACTCTCGGCTAACGCTGTCAGCAGGGGATCATTAGCAAATCGCGTCCGATGCTCTCGCATTGGAAGCTATTGTCGCGGGCGGAGGAGGGGACGCCGCGCTCTCCCTCTGCTGCTCGGGTCCGGCTGCCGCGGCTGCTGCGGCCTGCCGCTGCTCGGTGGCTCGAGCGATGGGCCGGATCCCGGGGACTCGAGCGGCGCTCCTCGCCCGTGAGTGAAAAGGGGAATTGGTGTTTTGGGATAGTTTATTGTCCGTGACGCCACCCACGGCTATGGTGATTTGTTGACACCACCGCTGCTCTGTATGGGGATCCCGGGAGTGGTGGTATGGAGCAGCTAGATGTTAGTCCTCCCCTCCGTGGGTAGGGGGTTGGTTGTCCCGGGGCCCAGTGATGAGGTGGGTGATGCAGGGCTTGGTGGGGTGCAGGGACGCGGGGGCAGCGCTGTGCCTTGCGGCACTGTGGTACTCACTCAGCCTGAGACGATGACACAGTTCTCGGTAAAACACACGGCTGGAAAGACGGTTCCCACGGACGGCTGCACTTGCTTTCCCCAGTAGGTGACGGTCCCTTTTTCCTGCACCTAAGACGATGATGGTTGCGATGGGTTCCCACCGGTAACCCGCTCCCCAGCTTGGATATGGGCCGGAGGAGCCCTACTTTGCCCGCAGGCGTTGGCCCTGAGAAACTGGTGCCCTGGCGGTGGCGGTGTCTCTCTGTAACGGTTGGACTGTTGCCTTCAATCGGGACTTGGTTGTTGGGAGACAGTCGTCTCCTTCACTGACGGATTTGGCAAATTATGGCAACTCCTAGCCTTGCCGGGATCCGAAAGGCCCCTGCCCTGGTGCTGACTGTTCTTCGTATACTGCTCCAGACCGCCGGGTCACCACCCATCCGCGGTCCTTCCAGCAACCTCCGAGCAGTCACCCCTGCGGACTATCACCGCCGTCTGCTGACCTTGCTGTCACAGTCCGGGGCACACACCCGGACCAACTTCAGGCTTTACTACTGTCACTTTTCTGTCACTTCAGCTTTTCTCGTTAGCTCCACTACTACTTCCTTCTACTTCACTCCCCTAACTGTTCTGCCTGGTTCTTCCCGCCTCCAGGGCTGTGACCTCCTCGGTGGGTGGAGCCAACCGCCTGGCCCACCCCCTGGTGTGAACATCAGCCCCTGGAGGAAGGCAACAAGGATTTTGGTAGCCTTGGTGTTCCTAACTGGGGTGTAGGGTGTGGTGGTGTGATGACCTGTGACCCCTGGCTTGCCCAGGGTGTCACACTATGCATAAGTGGAACCGAGCACTGACTTGATACTGTTTTATTGTGACACATTGTACTTAATGTTAATGGTGTATTTAGGTCAATATTTTTTGCGTTTATTTGTAAAATTATGGGAATTTTGGAGAGTATTTTGAATTTTGTTAAACTTTCAATTTCTATATTCTTAAACCAGTTAGTCATACTGTACAAAATGATTAATAAATAACATTTCCCATATACTGTATCTACTTTTCATCTGTATCATTTTTCAAACATTATTTTATTTTGTTAGAAGGGTTAAAATGTATCAACAATTTGTAATTTTTTCAAGAAATTTACAAAATCTGTTTCTTTAAGGTCCTATTCAGATTTAAATGGCAATTGAGGGGCCTTTTATATTAGAAATTCCCCAAAGGTGATACCATTTTAAAAACCACACCCCTCAAATACTTCAAAACTGCTGTCAGGAATTTTTTTTAACACTTCAGGTGTTACAGAAGAATTAATGTAAAATGGAATAAAAAAAAATCTTCTAAAATGTCCCATGTTTTCTCTTTTGTAAGGAATAGAACAAAAAATGGAACACACAATTTATTGTTTCTTCTGAGCCCTTGACATCCCACATGTGGGCAGAAATCTGTCTTTGGACAAATGACAGGGCTTGTAAAGGAAGGAGAGACATTTAAATTTTGGAACACAAATTTGGTTGAAATAGATTGAGGGCACCATATCGCATATGCAGGGCACTTAAGGAACCTACACTGGTCAGAATTCCAAAACTTGACCTGGTCTTTAAGTTCAAAATTGGCTTGGTTTCTAAGGGGTTAAAGTCAATGGCCCCATCTGTGTATACACCTGAATCCCGTATTTCACAAATTTAAAAGGAAGCCCTGACAGAGAATGTAGAGTGCTGCAGGAAGGTAGTCATTGGCAAGGGATTGATTCTGGACACCCTTGCATGCTACCTGAAACCTGTGGTCCTGTCTGGATATATGGACTTGTGCGCTGTAGGCTGTACCTCTTAGCAGGCCACAAGTTGCTCTTCTCTTTGGCAAGCCGGGATCAAATAATGGTTCCAACTGAGAGAGACCACCATTTCCTTTTTAACAACATTTGTTTGCTCGACAGTTTCCACACTTCTTCAGTTAAAACGTCATGAGATAGCGGACAGATTTATTAAAGACCATTCCAATTCTACAACACGTATTCATACACAGTTCTACTTTCCACTGGGTTCCTCCCATTCTTTCTGGTCTTCTGAATCCCAACACAACCCAGGACAGTCCGTGTCACTATCCCATACACGTAGATACATGTCTCTTTTTCTCATAGAGGAGGGGAACAGGGGGTCTAAACACTAAGCCAAGAATAAAGCCTCCCTCCCAGACACTTCTATGCGACTGTCTCTTTTGCCCATAGGGGAGAGGGTAGGAGATTTGCCATAGAGTCAGTGAGGAGCCTTTCAGCAGACGCTTGAGGGAAAGCCAACATATCACAAACCTGTTACTTCTCTGGCTTGGGGCCTTGCCACTACCGTTTCATCCTCTGGACCCCTTGTGGTTTTGGGCCTCCTTGCTGGACGGCTGTTCCACAGTTATGTGGGGCTCCCTCACTATGTGTCTTGGTCAACACTGTCAGATCACGCTATCTCCCTCTGGTCTCTATACTTCAGTTGCCACAAGTTACCCACTACTTGTGGCCTTGACGACCTCCCAAAAAGTACTAGTCACTAGCGGGGCCCTATCTGAAGTTCTTCAAGGAACACTGCCTCTTCCTGTCTCTGTGAGCTAATCCTTCCCATTGTGGGCTAGTCCCAACAGTTAACTCTCTCTGACCCTGCAGTCTTTTTCTGGGGAAAACTCGTTTACATACAGTACAGACCAAAAGTTTGGACATACCTTCTCATTCAAAGAGTTTTCTTTATTTTCATGACTCTGAAAATTGTAGATTCATATTGAAGGCATCGAAACTATGAATTAACACATGTGGAATGAAATACGTAACAAACAAGTGTGAAACAACTGAAAATATGTCTTATATTCTAGGTTCTTCAAAGTAGCCACCTTTTGCTTTGATTACTGCTTTGCACACTCTTGGCATTCTCTTAATGAGTTTCAAGACGTAGTCACCAGAAATGGTTTTCACTTCACAGTTGTGCCCTATCAGGTTTAATTAAGTGGGATTTCTTGCCTTATAAAAGGGGTTGGGACCATCAGTTGTGTTGTGCAGAAGTCTGGTGGATACACGGCTGATTGTCCTACTGAATAGACCGTTAGAATTTGCATTATGGCAAGAAACAAGCAGCTAAGTAAAGAAAAAAGAGTGGCCATCATTACTTTAAGAAATGAAGGTCAGTCAGTCCGAAAAATTTTGAAAACTTTGAAAGTGTCCCCAAGTGCAGTGGCAAAAACCATCAAACGCTACAAAGAAACTGGCTCACATGAGGACCGCCCCAGGAAAGGAAGACCAAGAGTCCCCTTTGCTGTGGAGGATAAGTTTATCCGAGTCACCAGCCTCAGAAATCACAGCTTAACAGCAGCTCAGATTAGAGACCAGGTCAATGCCAGACAGAGTTCTACAGCTGACACATTTCTAGAACAACTGTTAAGAGGAGAAGAGACTTGTTTGGGCTAAAGAACACAAGGAATGGACATTAGACCAGTGGAAATCTGTGCTTTGGTCTGATGAGTCCAAATTTGAGATCTTTGGATCCAACCACCGTGTCTTTGTGCGATGCAGAAAAGGTGAACGGATGGACTCTACATGCCTGGTTCCCACCGTGAAGCATGGAGGAGGAGGTGTG
This sequence comes from Anomaloglossus baeobatrachus, assembly GCF_048569485.1. NCBI lineage: Eukaryota > Metazoa > Chordata > Amphibia > Anura > Aromobatidae > Anomaloglossus > Anomaloglossus baeobatrachus. The sequence goes on from NC_134359.1 coordinate 103,593,024, forward strand.
ATAGTGTGGGGGTGCTTTGCTGGTGACAGTGTTGGGGATTTATTCAAAATTGAAGGCATACTGAACCATTATGGCTAGAACAGCATCTTGTAGCGGCATGCTATTCCATCCGGTTTGCATTTAGTTGAACCATCATTTATTTTTCAACAGGACAATGACCCCAAACACACCTCAAGGCTGTGTAAGGGCTATTTGACTAAGAAGGAGACTGATGGGGTGCTACGCCAGATGACCTGGCCTCCACAGTCACCAGATCTGAACCCAATCGAGATGGTTTGTTGTAAGTTGGACCGCAGAGTGAAGGCAAAATGGCCAACAAGTGCTAAGCATCTCTGGGAACTCCTTCAAGACTGTTGGAAGACCATTTCCGGTGACTACCTCTTGAAGCTCATCAAGAGAATGCCAAGAGTGTGCAAAGTAGTAATGAAAGCAAAAGGTGGCTACTTTGAAGAACTTAGAATATAAGACATATTTTCAGTTCTTTCACACTTTTTTGTTAAGTATTTCATTCCACATGTGTTAATTCATAGTTTTGATGCCTTCAATGTGAATCTACATTTTTCAGAGTCTTGAAAATAAAGAAAACTCTTTGATTGAGAAAGTATGTCCAAACTTTTGGTCTGTACTGTATAACAGGCTATATCTTATATTATACTTGTCAAAATGCTATACATAATACATGCAAACATTACTATACTTCATACATTAAACATATCACATCACATTATATTACATCACAGTTCACATTATACATTACAGTTAGGTCCAGAAATATTTGGACAGTGACACAATTTTCGCGAGTTGGGCTCTGCATGCCACCACATTGGATTTGAAATGAAATCTCTACAACAGAATTCAAGTGCAGATTGTAACGTTTAATTTGAAGGTTTGAACAAAAATATCTGATAGGAATTGTAAAAAATATGTGGAGAGTGGATGTTTAAAAACCGCGCCAAGGACCACTCATGAAAGAGATGAATTTAACGTGACTTTATTCCATGTTCAGGTCTACGCGTTTCAGGAGCGTCCGCTCCCTTCCTCAGGACAATACAGGCACAAGCACATCAAAAACCAGGATTTTGATGTGCTTGTGCCTGTATTGTCCTGAGGAAGGGAGCGGACGCTCCTGAAACGCGTAGACCTGAACATGGAATAAAGTCACGTTAAATTCATCTCTTTCATGAGTGGTCCTTGGCGCGGTTTTTAAACATCCACTCTCCACATATTTTTTACCGATTACAGGGATGACTGCTGCCTTTGACCTATTTCAGATGCCTGCAGAGTGGTTGTGACTTTCACAACCACACTTGGTGAGTAACTTCTTGTAATCACACCCCAATTGTTTGTCGGGTAAGACCCTATTGCGCTCCTTTTCCACAGTGTTTGCACGTGATAGGAATTGTACACATTTCTTTACAAACACTCCACATTTTAGGAGGTCAAAAGTAATTGGACAAATAAACCAAACCCAAACAAAATATTTTTGTTTTCAATATTTTGTTGCGAATCCTTTGGAGGCAATCACTGCCTTAAGTCTGGAACCCATGGACATCACCAAACGCTGGGTTTCCTCCTTCTTAATGCTTTGCCAGGCCTTTACAGCCGCAGCCTTCAGGTCTTGCTTGTTTGTGGGTCTTTCCGTCTTAAGTCTGGATTTGAGCAAGTGAAATGCATGCTCAATTGGGTTAAGATCTGGTGATTGACTTGGCCATTGCAGAATGTTCCACTTTTTTGCACTCATGAACTCCTGGGTAGCTTTGGCTGTATGCTTGGGGTCATTGTCCATCTGTACTATGAAGCGCCGTCCGATCAACTTTGCGGCATTTGGCTGAATCTGGGCTGAAAGTATATCCCGGTACACTTCAGAATTCATCCGGCTACTCTTGTCTGCTGTTATGTCATCAATAAACACAAGTGACCCAGTGCCATTGAAAGCCATGCATGCCCATGCCATCACGCTGCCTCCACCATGTTTTACAGAGGCTGTTGTGTGCCTTGGATCATGTGCCGTTCCCTTTCTTCTCCAAACTTTTTTCTTCCCATCATTCTGGTACAGGTTTATCTTTGTCTCATCTGTCCATAGAATACTTTTCCAGAACTGAGCTGGCTTCATGAGGTGTTTTTCAGCAAATTTAACTCTGGCCTGTCTATTTTTGGAATTGATGAATGGTTTGCATCTAGATGTGAACCCTTTGTATTTACTTTCATGGAGTCTTCTCTTTACTGTAGACTTAGAGACAGATACACCTACTTCACTGAGAATGTTCTGGACTTCAGTTGATGTTGTGAACGGGTTCTTCTTCACAAAAGAAAGTATGCAGCGATCATCCACCACTGTTGTCATCCGTGGACGCCCAGGCCTTTTTGAGTTCCCAAGCTCACCAGTCAATTCCTTTTTTCTCAGAATGTACCCGACTGTTGATTTTGCTACTCCAAGCATGTCTGCTATCTCTCTGATGGATTTTTTCTTTTTTTCAGCCTCAGGATGTTCTGCTTCACCTCAATTGAGAGTTCCTTAGACCGCATGTTGTCTGGTCACAGCAACAGCTTCCAAATGCAAAACCATACACCTGTAATCAACCCCAGACCTTTTAACTACTTCATTGATTCCAGGTTAACGAGGGAGACGCCTTCAGAGTTAATTGCAGCCCTTAGAGTCCCTTGTCCAATTACTTTTGGTCCCTTGAAAAAGAGGAGGCTATGCATTACAGAGCTATGATTCCTAAACCCTTTCTCCGATTTGGATGTGAAAACTCTTATATTGCAGCTGGGAGTGTGCACTTTCAGCCCATATTATATATATAATTGTATTTCTGAACATGTTTTTGTAAACAGCTAAAATAACAAAACTTGTGTCACTGTCCAAATATTTCTGGCCCTGACTGTATATACAAAGACACATGAAACAAATCACCAATACAAACAGTGCAATTTATGTCTTTAGGGAGGAGCACGGCTGACAGTTCACCTCCTCACAAGCCAAAGACGTTGGAAAAACATGATGTGAACCCGATGTTAAGCTGATAAACTGGTTTCAGCTCATACCCCATAAGAACAAAAAAAATTCAACATATCTAATCTTTCCTTTCTGCAACAGAATCTCTCATGGAAGTCTTGGGAGTCTCTATTTACATAAGATATTTGTGACGTCTGCCCGGGACCACAGTCTCAGGATGGCTGTTATAGATCCCTATACAGGGATCTAGAATTACAACAAGGTCCAGGAGATTGCTGCTTATCGAAATTTGCAATCCAGGAAAGAGTAGTCGTCAAATCAGGAGGTACAAAAAGGGAAAAAAAATCGGCAGGCAAGAGGGTGGTCAGGAAATTAGGCTAAGGTTAAACTGGAGATGGCAGCGAAGTGCAAAACACGACAGGCAGGAGAGTAGTCAGAACAGGCAGAGGTCAAAACATGGGGCTCAGAAGTTGCGGAGCAAGGTTCGAACCAGAGACAAGCAGTATACTACAAGACTATATTTGGCGGCGACCAGCAGACGGGAGGGGGGATTAGAAGGGTGTGGTGTCTTCCCTCTGGCTGTAGCTGATTGGTGGAAACTTCAGCTGCAAGACATATGCCACCAAAGTCAGCCAGTGGTACTACAGGTACCAGGGAAACCCAGATTAGGGGATTGATGGAGCCTGCACCCACCAGAGCCACTGGCACTGACTCCCGCCCTATCATCAGCACTGCCCACGGTGGAAATACGTCAGTGCCTGGTGATTGAAGCAGAAGTCGGAGGAGCAGACTCTCGTGGTGACGTGGCAATATTTTGCTTTTCTAGCTGAAATCTGTGGGTTTGGCTGACTTTGCTCTTATGTGTATGGGCACCATTAAACAGAAATGATCATTGTAAACTCCTGAGTGTTTGATTTGTCACCAATCTGTCCAACTATAATGTAACGCAACCTATCGACTGTCTTTGGTAGTATCAGCACCACATCTGGTCTGGTAATGCTGTTGTACAGTATTTCATTGCGTCGCTACCAGGAATATATAGGGGAAATGTTTTGTGTTCTGTTTTTTGTCCTTGTCACACTGATTAACTACTCATGATGTTCCTACATTTCACTCAAAACAAAAACTCGTAAAAATGGAAATACCTCAGTTAAGTGAATTAACACATTTAGAACTGTAGTGACTAAAAGGTTAATACCTGCCAATTTGTGGCTAATTTCTGCACACATTTGCCACCTGTTGTAGGGAGATAAATGTACTTTGTGCCTTTTCGACAAATTGTTGTTCTAAATTTGCGCTTTGGCAATTATCAGAAATTACTGCATTAAGAGGAATTTCGACAGTGGCTGCAGCTTCCAGGCTCAGCAAATCACCCCATCTTGCTAAATGGCTTCCCTTTGATGAGATCGTTGCTAAGATGCAAAACGTTATCCAAATTGCCGGCTCATTGTAGCTTTATGTTTAACATGTTTGTGTATTTCTGCTTATGAACTGTTCACCTTTGCATAGTATGATCGCCCAAAGAGTCTTTTTATTAGGCGGAGATCTGCTTCACAAGTTCACTGCTTGAAGATAACAACAGAGACATCCTGGACCACTGGGTTTGGTCTTTGAAGTTTCAACTGCTACATATCGTAATATAAAAAGATCTATACATTTAGTGTGGGTTGTATTTTTTTGCACTTTATTCTATTATGCAGTTCTGATACTTTAGGCAATTACCACATGCAATTTCTGATTATCAACATTGTTGTAGCTGTTCTGTTCTGGACCAAACATCAGATTGTGACGCCCTGGACTAGTCAGGTCGTCCCAGGTAGTCCCATGCACACACACACCCTCCCTAAAAAGGTGACAGCAGCCAAACTTCAAAACCCTTGTCACCACCCTCCAGGTTTGATGTCCACACTAGGGGGGGTGGAGCCAGGCAGTTGGCTCCGCCCACCGAGGAGTTCACAGGCCTGGAGGCGGGAAAACAGTAGTTGTAGAAAGTAGCTTTGACAGCAGAGGAGAGAAGTCGGGTTCAAGGGCAGACCTGTGACCAGGCCTGCCAATAGTCTACTCAGGTGGCTGTGTTGGAGCCCAGTCACCTTTGGCAAGGAGGCAGACGGTGGTGGCCACCTGCAGGAGGCCTAGATTACAGCCGGTGGAAGCGTAGGGATGGGGTCGGGCGGTGGCCCGCCGGTACCGAACTGGGGAACCAATTGGAAACTGGAGCACCAGGAGGGGTACTCAGACCCAGTACGAAGCCCAGAAACCACTGGGCTAAGTCCAATCAACTGATTGAGGACTGGACTTTAGGACCTTTCCCACACAAGACCCGACTGAAAACAACAGCCCAACCTTTTAGGGTAAAGCCACCGCCAAGGCATAGAGACACAAAGGGCCAGCGTTTGCAGGCAAACAGGGCTCTCCCGACACCCAGCAAGCCAGGAAGCAGACTACCGTTGCTTAGGCATAGGAGTCAGAACATTCACATTAAGGAGGTGCAGGAGAAAGGCAGAAACCACCAACCTGTTAAGGGAGAAGCTGCAGCCGGCTGCGTGCCCCATTCATCATCCCGTTTGGTTTACTAGAGACTCCAGTGTGTTGTGTCATAGTGAGTACACCAGTGCCTTCGGGCCGCGCACCTCGCTGCACCACACCGACACCCCAGCACGCACCCGCTCCCCCGCCTCAGCGCCTGCCTCGGGCCCCCGGGACCATCACTCCCCTACCCATGGAGGGGTCAACACCAAGCTGCGCAACACCATCCCCGGGAGGCCTAGTCAACAGCAGCGGTGGTGTCCATCCATTCACCACAACCCGTGGGTGGCATCACGAACTTAAAAATCCCTTACAAACCACCACGGCCCTGGCCGTGGAACTCCTCACCGGAGTCCCCGCGTGTAGCGCCAACCTCCCACCCTTACGGAGCGACATGACCCCCGGGACCGTGAAGAGCTCGAGCCACCCACCGTACGAGCACGGATCTGAGCGGCTCAGCGGCCGACCGAGACCACGGGGCGGTACACGTACCCTCTTTCTGGTGTCAGCGAATAGGATTGAACCCATCCACTTACCGGTGGAAGTGCGCCTTGAAGTTGTTGTTAGCGGCGTCCCGCTGAAAAATTGCAGAATCCGCCATCTTGTCACTATCCAGTGGCGCGAAGTTTCCCGCCCAAGCCGTCTTCTCCAAGTAGAAAGGGCGCGAAAAGTGAAGCCCCGCCCCCTGAGAGCAGAGCAGTGCAGAAAGCAAGTGAAGTGCCCCGAAAAGAGCAAGGGGGGGCGGGTGAAGATCCAGCCTCATGTGACTGAGGAGATAAAGGGCAGAGACTCCAGGACTCTGCCACCCGTTGTGTTCCTGGATCCGGAGAGTGCAACATGCCCGCCCAGTCCGGAGAGCCAGAGTTTCCCGAGTCTGCGCCCGGAACAGCGGCGTGGCTAGAAGTGCTGCCATGATGTGCTGCCATCTCCAAGCCCAGGTACGCTACCTTATGGAGCAATGGGCGGCCAAGATGGAGGGGATAGCCGCCACCGTGCGGGCATGTGAAGTGGTGGCAGTGTTGGAGGAAAGGGTACGCGACCCACGCCCCTATGTCCGAGAGGGACTGGCCGCTGCGGCTGAGGGACCGGGTCTGCTCCTGCCTTCCATACTGCCTCCCCCACCGCTCGTAATGGTCGCCACTGCCTCTCCGCCCGGATCCCCACTCCAGTCACCGGTGGCGGAGCCCGTCCCAGATGCCCAGGAGGAGCCGCCTGTGGCCGCAGCATGTGGACGGCCGTATGCTCGGCCTGCACCGACCCCATTACCCTGGAAGGTGCCTGTCCCGGACGTGATCCCGTCTGTCCCGGAGAAAGCGACGCCCCGAGAGACCCCGGCCCCAGCAGTCCGCTTGGCCAAGAGGGAGGCTATCGCACCCCGGAGACTCGCCCAGCAAGGAAAGCTAGCTGCTTCCCGACCCCAGGCCTCGGCGGAGGCAGCGCAGGGTTGATGCTGCAAGGCAGCGCCCCAGGCCGCAACACAGCAGGGTTCCCCAGAGAAGGTGCAGGTTGAAGCCGGCACAGGGGAGCTCCGGCTGGGCCCAACCCGTGCGCAAGAAGGGCAACTGAACGCCCCGTATTGGGAGCGGTGGCCAAACCAGTTTGGCCGAGAGAACAAGGCCTCTGAGAAACGAAAGGCAGAGGTCCTTGCCCGCACAATCCGGGAGAAAGAGAACCTAAGGAATGCTACCTTTAAGGTGCGGGGCCCGACCTTTCAAGGCCAGGTCTGCCGGTTTGACTCCCAGCATTGATGGGGGTTCATCTTTGAATTGGGCCTTGAGGCCGAAGTTTTTGTTTCCCGACGGGATGTCAACTCCCACCTCCCATTGGGTCATCCGGATCGGGATCTGGTTCCAGGAGATCTTGTGACCTACACCCGGCATTGCGGGGAGAGGGGCTGGTTTGCTCTCGGTATTAAAAGGAAGGAGCGCTCCCAGTCCCCTCCCCCACCGTACAGCCCTGAGGTTGCCGTCGAAGAGAGGTATGATGAAGATGCGGAGTAAAGGCAGCGGATCCCGGCTGCAAAAGTTGAACAGTCCCCGTTGGGACCATACTGCCCGTTTTGTTTTAGCCCCGTTTTCATAAAGACACAGCTGAGAACTAGTAGGCCACCCAAAAACTATTTGGCATCTAAATAACCTCCCCTAACCGGCCTTCCAGTTTCACAGCCTCCGGAGAGGCAGACTGGAGGACGGGCCTGCGGGAAACAGATGGCTGTGGCCCGCCACCATTGCAACTGGTGGCCATCCTCCGGGTCCAGGGTCCCCCTGGACGTGGGGCCCCCGAGAGACAAGCAGATGTGAAACCTGCACCCGTCCCGTTAAACACTACCTGGGCCCATTCCTGGACTGGGGAAGAGGGGTGCTGTCCACTTCTTAGGGGTAGCATCAAGGTTCAGGTTGTTTGGGTGGGTGAGTGAAGGACCCTGTTGTGAATGTTAGTTATGTTTTGGCTGCTGGGAGGCTCCCTCTGCTGGCCAGGAATGGTTTGGACTTGGACCAGGTGTGTTGTGCAGTGGGTGTTTCCTTTGCTAACTCTCTGCTTATTTAAGTCCTGGTCTGATTGCAGGCTGTTGCCGGATGTCAGTTGTTCTTTGTATCTCCAGCCTGCTTAATCCTGCTTTACACCACATCTACTCCAGATAAGTGCTTGCTCTTTATTTATTGTTTGGTTCTTTTGCTTATCTGGGTTTGTCATTTGTTGTGGTTGGTTTCAGTTTATTTCCTTCCAGGGATTTTCCCCCTCAGTGGATTGTTGAGGAACTCCCTGCAGTTCTGTGTGGAGTATAGCTCCTTTGGGACCATGTTTTTGTGGCTTGTTGAATTTGTTATAAATCTTGTTTTCTGTTCATTGGTATGACAAGGGCACCTGGTATAGGACGGAGTTCAGATCGAGCGATCTGAGGGCCTTTTTGTACTATCAGGAAGTTGGTATTTTGCAGGGTTTTTCTCTGGCCACCATCAGTCCCTTTCCTGTCCTTTCCTATTTTAGTCAGCGGGGGCCTCACCTTTTGCTAATCCTGTCATCTACCTGTGTATTGTGTTTTTCCTATATCACCGCAGTCTTTGAATGTGGGGGGCTTGCTATTCTTGTCTATTTTCTGAGGCAGATAGTTATTCATCTTTCCTACCTTTAGGATAGTTAGTTCTCCGGCTGGGTTCGTGGTGCACAGGATGTTAGTTCACCCCTCGGCTACTTCTAGTTGTGATGTTGTGATGGTTAGTAAGGGGATGGCGGCCAGATTAGTTGCCAATGCTCTTGTCACCTTTTGACAATGATTTGTGGTGGTCTTCCATGGTTCCGGATCATAACAGTACATCCGGCCAACAAATTTAAAGGGTACTCTTAAGAAAGAAAAAGAAAAAAAAAAACAGCTGCTGAGAAAATATATTTTTTTTTTTTTTGTGTTTTTCCTCTTCTTCTTTGGGTTCTGTGGATGATTTCTTTTTCTAGCATGGATGAATTGGGTGAGCGTGTTGCTCATCTTGATGCTAAGGTTTGTCATATAGAGTCTTATCTTGCACAGACTCCCCTTTCAGAGCCTAAGATTCCTGTTCCTGAATTTTTTTCGGGAGATAGGGCGAGATTTTTGAGCTTCAAAAATAATTGTAGATTATTTTTTGACCTGCGCCCTAAGTCCTCAGGGAATCCCGTACAGCAGGTTAAGATTGTTATCTCCTTGCTGCGTGGTGACCCTCAGGAGTGGGCCTTCTCTTTAGCGTCTGATGATCCGATTCTCAATGATGTGGACTCCTTTTTTCAGGCCTTGGGATTATTATATGACGAACCCAATATTGTGGACCAAGCAGAAAAGGTCTTGTTGTCCTTAACTCAGGGTTTGGATTCTGCAGAAACGTTTTGTCAGAAATTTCAAAAGTGGGCGGTCCTTACCAAATGGAATGATGATGCGCTTGCGGCTCTTTTTCGCAAGGGTATTGCTGATGCTGTGAAGGATGTAATGGTAGGATTTCCCGTCCTTTCTGGTCTTGATGCCTCTATGACCTTGGCCATTCAGATTGATAGGCGTTTACGTGAGCGCAGGAAGATACCTGCTGGTTTTGTGCCTGTGGAACAGCCTTTGGAGCCTATGGAGTGTGATAGGGTCCTTTCTAATGCTAGTCGGCAGGGGTTCAGACGGAAGAATAGACTGTGCTTCTATTGTGGAGACGCTTCTCATAACATCTCTGTCTGCCCTAAACGTGAAAGGAGATTGGCTACTTCTGTTACTGTGGGTTCTTTGCAACCAAAGTTTCTTTTGTCTGTCACATTGATTTGCTCATTGTCTTCTTTTTCTGCATTTGCCTTTGTGCACTCAGGGGCAGCGCTCAATTTGATGGATTTTGGGTTTGCTAGGGATTGTGGTTTTCCCATGGTTCCTTTGCAAACTCCTATTCCTTTAAGGGGCATTGATGCTACCCCTTTGGCAGAACATAAGCCCCAGTTTTAGACCCAGGTGCCTATGAGAGTTGCACCAGCGCATCAGGAAACTTGTACATTTTTAGTATTGCATAATCTACAGGATACCTTGGTACTGGGATTTCCGTGGTTGCAGACCCATAATCCAGTTCTTGACTGGAGATCCTTGTTGTTAGCTAGTTCCGTGTCGTCCACGTCTGCTCAGGCAGTTGATGTTCCGGCCTTCTTGTCTGATTTCCGTGATGTATTTAATGACCAGGAATCTGATTCTTTGCCCCCACACCGGGACTGTGACTGTGCCATTGAGTTGGTGCCCGGTTGTAAATTTCCCAAGGGGCGGATTTTCAACTTGTCTGTGCCCGAACATGATGCCATGCGGTCATACATCAGGGTATCATTGGAGAAGGGGCACATTCGGCCCTCATCTGCTCCTTTGGGTGCTGGCTTCTTCTTTGTTGCTAAGAAAGATGGTTTGTTGCGGCCTTGTATTGATTACCATCTTCTTAATAAAATTACGGTTAAATATCAGTACCCTTTGCCTCTGATGTCTGATCTGTTCTCTAGAGTGAAGAGTGCCAAATGGTTTACGAAACTGGATCTCAAGGGTGCGTATAATCTCATCCGTATTAAGGAGGGTGATGAATGGAAGACGGCTTTTAATACTCCTGAGGGGCATTTTGAGTACCTAGTGATGCCTTTTGGGCTCACTAATGCACCCTCCGTCTTCCAGGCCTTCATGAATGATATTTTTCGGGACCTTATTGGTAAATTTTTGATTGTGTATTTGGATGACATCTTGATTTTTTCTGATGATTGGGACTCTCATGTTGGGCAAGTACAGGATGTTTTTCAGATACTTAAGGATAATGCACTGTACGTTAAGGGGTCAAAGTGCCTCTTTGGGGTGCAAAGGATTTCCTTTTTGGGCTTCATCCTGTCTCCCTCCGCTATCGAAATGGACCCGGTTAAGGTTCAGGCTATTTACGACTGGGTGCAACCGACTTCTCTAAAATCCCTGCAGCGGTTTTTGGGGTTTGCTAATTTTTACCGTAAATTTATAGCCAATTTTTCTGCCATTGTCAAACCTCTGACGGATTTGACAAAGAAGGGAGCTAATGCGGAGCATTGGACCCCTGAGGCTATTGTGGCCTTCCAGGAGCTTAAAAGGCGATTCACTTCTGCCCCAGTTCTGCAGCAACCTGATGTGTCTCGCCCATTTCAAGTTGAGATCGATGCCTCAGAGATCGGAGCAGGTGCTGTTCTGTCTCAACGAGACGCTACTTCGGTTAAACTTAAGCCCTGTGCCTTTTTCTCTCGGAAGTTTGCTCCTTCTGAACGGAATTATGATGTTGGGAACCGGGAATTATTGGCTATGAAGTGGGCATTTGAAGAGTGGAGGCATTGGTTGGAGGGGGCTAGGCATCAAGTTGTGGTGCTTACGGACCACAAGAATCTCATCTATCTGGAATCGGCCAAGAGGTTGAATCCTCGGCAGGCCAGGTGGGCTTTGTTTTTTACCCGGTTTAATTTTGTGGTCTCTTTTTTGCCAGGCACCAAGAATGTTAAGGCCGATGCCCTTTCCAGGAGTTTCTGTGCTGACTCTTTGGAGCTTGTCGAACCGTCTACTATCCTGAATGATGGTGTCGTTTTCTCGGCTATTTCGCCTGATCTGCAGTTGGCACTGGCGGAATTTCAGGGGGATAAACCTGAGAGATGTCCTACAGGGAAACTGTTTGTCCCAGACCAATGGAGAGACCGAGTTGTCTCTGAGGTTTATTGCTCTGTTTTGGCGGGTCATCTTAGCATTTTTGGTACTCGGGATCTTGTGAGACACTCTTTTTGGTGGCCTTCCCTGTCCCGAGATGTCCGTCGTTTTGTGCAGTCGTGTGGAGTTTTTTCTAGGTCCAAGCCCTGTTGTTCATGTTCTAGTGGGCTATTATTGCCTTTGCCTGTACCTAAGAAACCTTGGACGCACATCTCTATGGATTTTATTTCAGAGCTTCCCGTCTCTCAGAAAATGACTGTGATTTGGGTGATCTGTGACAGATTCTCCAAGATGGTCCACTTCGTTCCCCTATCTAAGTTGCCGTCTTCATCAGAGTTGGTGCCTTTGTTTTTCCAACATGTTGTTCGTTTGCATGGTATTCCCGAAAACATTGTTTCTGACAGAGGGGTGCAGTTTGTATCCAGGTTTTGGAGGATTTTTTGCTCCAAATTGGGTGTTCAGCTGTCTTTCTCCTCGGCGTTTGATCCTCAGACCAACGGTCAGACTGAAAGGGCTAACCAGACCCTAGAGACCTATTTACAGTGTTTTGTTTCTGCGGATCAGGATGACTGGGTTTCGTTTTTGCCTTTGGCTGAATTTGCCCTTAACAATAGAGCTAGCTCTACCACATTGGTGTCCCCCTTTTCCTGCAATTTTGGGTATCACCCTAGGTTCCTCTCAGGGCAGCTTGAGGCATCTGACTGTCCGGGGGTGGATTCGGTGGTGAATAGAATGCAGCAGATTTGGGGGCAGGTAGTGGATAAATTGTTTCAGTCCCAAGAAACTGCCCAAAAGTTTGCCAACCGGCGTCGGACTGTTGGTCCCCGGTTTCAAGTAGGGGACATGGTGTGGTTGTCCTCTAAAAATATTCCTATGAGAGTTCCATCTCCTAAATTTAATCCCAGATTTATTGGACCTTATAAGATTTCGTAGATTATCCACCCTGTATCTTTCCGTTTGACTCTGCCTGCGTCATTTAAGATTCACAATGTCTTCCATAAGTCCTTGTTGAAGAAACATGTGGAGCCAGCAGTTCCTGCAGCAGCGCCTCCTGACCCTGTTTTGGTACAAGGGGATCTGGAGTATGAGGTTGAAAAAATTCTGGATTCCCGTCACAGTAGGCGTCAGCTTCAGTACCTTGTGAAATGGAAGGGTTATGGGCAGGAGGATAACTCTTGGGTTGTGGCTTCTGACATTCATGCGGACAGGTTGGTTCGCACCTTCCATCATGCTCATCCCGAGCAACCCGGTTGCGTGGGTGAGGGTTCGGTGACCCCTCCTCAAAGGGGGGGTACTGTTGTGACTGTGAGTTATGTTTTGGCTGCTGGGAGGCTCCCTCTGGTGGCCAGGAATGGTTTGGACTTGGACCAGGTGTGTTGTGCAGTGGGTGTTTCCTTTGCTAAATCTCTGCTTATTTAAGTCCTGGTCTGATTGCAGGCTGTTGCCGGATGTCAGTTGTTCTTTGTATCTCCAGCCTGCTTAATCCTGCTTTACACCACATCTACTCCAGATAAGTGCTTGCTCTTTATTTATTGTCTGGTTCTTTTGCTTATCTGGGTTTGTCATTTGTTGTGGTTGGTTTCAATTTATTTCCTTCCAGGGATTTTCCCCCTCAGTGGATTGTTGAGGAACTCCCTGCAGTTCTGTGTGGAGTATAGCTCCTTTGGGACTATGTTTTTGTGGCTTGTTGAATTTGTTATAAATCTTGTTTTCTGTTCATTGGTATGACAAGGGCACCTGGTATAGGACGGAGTTCAGATCGAGCGATCTGAGGGCCTTTTTGTACTATCAGGAAGTTGGTATTTTGCAGGGTTTTTCTCTGGCCACCATCAGTCTCTTTCCTGTCCTTTCCTATTTTAGTCAGCGGGGGCCTCACCTTTTGCTAATCCTGTCATCTACCTGTGTATTGTGTTTTACCTATATCACCGCAGTCTTTGAATGTGGGGGGCTTGCTATTCTTGTCTATTTTCTGAGGCAGATAGTTATTCATCTTTCCTACCTTTAGGATAGTTAGTTCTCCAGCTGGGTTCGCGGTGCACAGGATGTTAGTTCACCCCTCGGCTACTTCTAGTTGTGATGTTGTGATGGTTAGTAAGGGGATGGCGGCCAGATTAGTTGCCAATGCTCTTGTCACCTTTTGCCAATGATTTGTGGTGGTCTTCCATGGTTCCGGATCATAACAGGACCCGTTCCCATTTTCCCATATTAATAAAAATGTAACAGTTTGCAACGTTCAAGTATGTGCCCTCCCATAAGGGAAGATTCAAAAAATGCATAATGTTTAAAAATGTTTTATCTTTTTATAGTTACAAAATAAACAGGTGATGGACGGGCAGTCCACGGACGGTCTGCATTAAACCAAGGGGGAATGTGACGCCCTGGACTAGTCAGGTCGTCCAAGGTAGTCCCATGCACACACACCCCCTCCCTAAAAAGGTGACAGCAGCCAAACTTCAAAACCCTTGTCACCACCCTCCAGGTTTTATGTCTACACCAGGGGGAGTGGAGCCAGGTGGTTGGCTCCGCCCACCGACGAGTTCACAGGCCTGGAGGCGTGAAAACAGTAGTTGTAGAGAGTATCTTTGACAGTGGAGGAGAGAAGTTGAGTTCAAGGGCAGACCTGTGACCAGGCCTGCCAATAGTCTACTCAGGTGGCTGTGTTGGAGCCCAGTCACCTTTGGCAAAGAGGCAGACGGTGGTGGCCGCCTGCATTAGCTGGGATTACAGCCAGTGGAACTGTAGGGACCGGGATCGGGTGGTGGCCTGCCGGTACCGAACCGGGGAACCGATTGGAAACCGGAGCACAAGGAGGGGTACTCAGACCCAGTACGAAGCCCAGAAACCACTGGGCTAAGTCGAATCAATTGATTGAGGACTAGACTTTAGGACCTTTCCCACACAAGACCCGACTGAAGACAACAGCCCAACCTTTTAGGGTAAAGCCACCGCCAAGGCATAGAGACCCAAAGGGCCAGCGTCTGCGGGCAAACAGGGCTCTCCTGACACCCAGCAAGCCGGGGACCGGACTACCGTTGCTTAGGCATAGGAGTCAGAACATTCACATTAAGGAGGTGCAGGAGAAAGGCGGAAACCACCAACCTGTTAAGGGAGAAGCTCCAGCCACGTTCATCATCCCGTTTAGTTTACCAGAGACTCCAGTGTGTTGTGTCATAGTGAGTACACCAATGCCTTCGGGCCGCGCACCGCACTGCACCGCACCGACATCCCAGCACGCACCCGCTTCCCCGCCTCAGCGCCTCCCTCGGGCCCCCGGGACCATCACTCCCCTACCCGCGGAGGGGTCAACACCAAGCTGCGCAACACCGTCCCCGGGAGGCCTAGTCAACAGCAGCGGTGGTGTCCATCCATTCACCACAACCTGTGGGTGGCGTCACGAACTTAAAAATCCCTTACTAACCACCGCGGCCCCGGCCGTGGAACTCCCCACCAGAGTCCCCGCGTGTAGCACCAACTTCCCCCTCTTACAGAGCAACTTGTCCCCCGGGTCCGTGAAGAGCTCGAGCCACCCACCGTACGAGCACGGATCCGAGCGTCTCGGCGGCCGGCCGTGCCCGCGGGGCGGTACAAGATTACGGGATCACCAGTGAGGTCCTAATTGAATTAGGCCTTCTAGATAGCAAGCACTTGGAAAAAGGAAATGCACACTAAGGCCTGTTTCAGACATCCGTGTTTCAGGTACACGTGAAATCCATTTTTAACATGGATGCCACACGTACCCATGTTATTCTATACTGTTACTCACACGTCTGTGTTTTCACACGGATCGTGCAACCTCTTGTGACCCCACACACACACACAGAGACATGTCTATTTTTTCTCCGGCAGCACTGATGTAATCCGCGTGACATCAGTGTGACACGGACCAGAGAAAACACGGGTTTTTTAAATAAGAAGATTTTCTAAATACACCTGTATCCAGAGCTGTTCTCTTTGGATCTGCGGTCTCCTGCTTCTGACCCCCGCTCATTATTTTAATTTTTACTGCACTGAGGAGCTGGAAGCAGGAGCATCGCTGTGGACATCACTGAGGACAGCACTGCCGAGGACAGCACCTCGGGGACAGGTGAATATTCAGCAAGCAGTTTGTGTGCAGTGATGTTCAGGATGTCATCAGAGTTCCCAATGACCTCTGATGAACCCATGAAGTCACCGTCCTGTCACCCGCTGTAGTGCAGGTGTTGCGGGGGTGTCATCAGGAGTCATCAGAGTTCATTGGGAACTCCAATGACCTCCTGGACGTCACTGCACACACACTGCTTGCTGAATACTCAACTGTCCCCGCGATGCTGTCCTCGGCAGTGCTGTACCCAGTGCTGTCCCTGCAATGCTGTGGCTTCCAGCTCCTCAATGCAGTGAATAATCAATGAAGATAATGAGCGGGAGTCAGAAGCAGGAGGCAGCAGAGCCAAAGAAAACAGCGCTCGATACAGGTGAATATAGAAAGTCTTTTTATGTAAAAGACCCGTGTTTTCTATGGTATATGTCACACAGGGGCACGTATGGGCTGTATGACACACATATG
Organism: Anomaloglossus baeobatrachus; assembly: GCF_048569485.1. Classification (NCBI taxonomy): domain Eukaryota; kingdom Metazoa; phylum Chordata; class Amphibia; order Anura; family Aromobatidae; genus Anomaloglossus; species Anomaloglossus baeobatrachus. The sequence goes on from NC_134359.1 coordinate 103,609,227, forward strand.
ACCATAACCATGCATGTAGCTTGTACCTGATTAAACACGGACGTCTGAAACCGGCCTTATTGTGAGCAAAATCAGTTTCTGTTTATTTACCTGTGCACACATAACTTATACCATTTATAAACCAAGTGTCATGATTCTCTTTGCAGAGCATCTCACAGACCTGGAGATGCTCTGCATCGCTTACAGATCTGACAGTGTGTCAATTCCTTGTGCAGAGAATCTTGTCCTTTGAGATGCTCTGCGGCGCCGTCCTTGTTAATGAACTAGCAGCTTGGTCACTATTCTGGAGGCCAGGTTGGTTCTGGGAGGTTCTGGTTACTCTGCTGTTCCATCTCCTATGTAATTGCTGAGGCTTTTTTACTGAGCATGCCATAGTTTGTGTGTCTGCTGTACTCTGATCTTGGCATTCGGACCCCGGACTGTTATTGGACTTCTCTCTGCCCGCTCCCTGTTCCTGACATGTTCTCCTGTCTTTGACCCCGAACTGTTATCTGACTACATCTTTGCTTGCTCCCTTTTACTACTACATGCTGTTCTGGTATTTTGACCCTCGGATTGTGCCCTGACTACGTCTCTGTTTACCCCTTATGATTATACCTGACCTCCTGTTACCAGACCCCACCTCTTCTGACTACCCTTCTGTTCATGCGACCCCATAAGGTAGTGACAACCGTTACACCAATATAACACTGCATGAAATGTTTCAATTGGAGGTTCACTCAGAAAACTTAGAGACTGACATATAAGATAAGAAAATATTTAAACAAAAATAAAACCTTGATTATGAGACTGAGACTGGTATATATTAAACAAAATGTACTAATAAAGTATTAAAAGTATAGAAAACTATTAACCCTTCTATATCAAACATCTACATTAGATGGAGACAATTTAATTATGTTTTACACTTTATTGTGTCACACGTGTAATGTAGACTTTTTAGATACCTCCTAGGTAACTTAAGGCAACTGTTAGACTGTGTAGCCTTACTAGATGCTGTATTGTGGCAATAGGTAACATTTATATACATGTTTTGGCCCCATTTAATCAAAGTTAGCATTGATGAGGGTGCAATCCGGAGTCAAATGCTCCTCTACTAAATGAATCAGGCATGTCTGAGAAGTGTTCCATGTGCCTCACCACTAATCTTACTTCATTCAGGAACTGGAGTAAGACTTTTGGGTTAAGGTACACCGCAACTTATCATGCCCTGGTTCCATTCCATCTGACCCATTGTGGTGGATCTGGACAACAAAAAACACCAAAAATAGGAATTAAAATCCTCCAAAAATTAAGCAAACACTCACAGACTAATGGCAGAAGATGTAAACTGCCCAGGCCAAAAAGACTAATGCCCTGCCAGGATGCAGCAAGACCTCCATTAAATGGAGACATCACAGGTGCAAAGGGAGATGGTAAAATTGCACACTTGTGGCTTGCATAGGTCACTGTTCACACATGCAGGTTCACAGTTTCTAGTAAGCAGCCTATTAGTTACGCTTCATCACAATAGATGCAAGTGTGACGCCCTGGGCAAGCCAGGGGTCACAGGTCACAACACAACACGCACCCCACATTCCCTGCAGGTACACCAAAGTCAAAACTTAAATCCTTGTTGCCTTCCTCCAGGGGCTGATGTCCACACCAGGGGGTGGGCCAGGCGGTTGGCTCCGCCTACCGAGGAGTTCACAGCCCTGGAGGCGGGAAAACCAGGCAGTCCAGCTAGGGCAGAAAAAGTGAAAGGAAGTTAGAGTGAAGCTGGTGAAGTGGTAGAGGAGCAAGTGACAGAGTGGAAGTAGAAAGTGAAGAAAGTGACAGCAAAGAAGCCTGAAGTTGGTGTGTGCCCCGGACTGAGACAGCAAGGTTGACAGACAGCGGTGACCGTCTGCAGGAGAGATTGCTCGGAGGTTGCCGAAAGGACTGTGGGCGGGTGGTGACCCGGCGGTACCGGAGCGGTATACAAAGAACAGTCTGCACCAGGGCAGGGGCCTTTCAGATCCCGGCAAGGCTAGGAGTCGCCATAATTTGCCAAATCCGTCAGTGAAGGGGACCACTGGGTCTCCCAACAACCAAGTCCCGATTGAAGGCAACAGTCCAACCGTTAAGGGGAGACACCGCCACCGCCAAGGCACCAGTTTCCCAGGGCCAGCGCCTGCGGGCAAGAGTGGGGCTCCTCCGGCCCATATCCAAGTCGGGGAGCGGGTTACCGGTGGGAATCCATCGCTACCAACGTTGAACATAGGTGCAGGGAAGGGACTGTCACCGTTAACTGCAGGGCACATCAACACCGCAGCCGTCCGAGGGAACCGTCCAACCAGCCGTTTGTTTACCGAGAACTTGGTCATCATCTTTTGGCTGAGTGAGTACCTCCGTGCCGTGCGGCACAACGCTGCCCCTGCACCTCCACAGGCCCCATAACCCGCCTGTCCACCATCCCAATCCCATCATTGGGCCCCGGGACCACCAATCCCCTACCCACGGAGGGGCAAATCAACAACTGGCTACTCCATACCACCACTCCCGGGATCCCCAGCCAGAGCAGCGGTGGTGTCCACACAATCACCACAACCGTGGGTGGCGTCACGGACAATAGACTATCCCAACAACCAAACCCCTTTCACTCACGGACGAGGAGCGCCGCTCGAGTCCCCGGGATCCGGCCCATCGCTCGAGCCAACGAGCAGCAGCAGCAGGCCGCAGCAGCAGCGGCAGCCGGACCCGAGCAGTGGGAGAGCGCAGCGTCCCCTCCTCCGCCCGCGACACAAGCGGGCTGCGCCAGTACTATATATGTGCTCCATGCACGGACAGTGAGTATAATATGCAAGGCCTAACATTAAGAGGCCTGGCTGCATCCTGTATTAAATATTCTGTGCAAAAGAATAAATAAATATATGAGGTATTGGTAGGTAATATGGCCATAGTACGGAAGCCAACAATCCACGTCACGGATCCTCATTTTTGTGGGTCCCTACACTAATATATCATATATGTACATACATAAAAAACACCAAAACGAGGATTTATTTTTTTTTGGAGGATTTTTATTCCTCTTTTTGGTGTTTTTTATGTATATACATATATGATGTATTAGTGTAGGAACCCACAAAAATTTGCTGAGAGCTTCAGCTCAGCTCTTAATTCAATGATGCTTTGCTATCCCCAGCAAGTTCTGCACCTGTGTGATCATCATATGGCCATGGGAAAATATTGGAAAAATTAATTCACAAAATATATTTAAAACACTGCAAAATGTATTTTTTAAAGAAAGATGGCCCTTTATTCAATTGCATCAACATTAATATTAGTAAAAAAAAATAGGAGAAATCAATATGTCTTTGAACTCTCCGGGAAAGATATTTCAGTGTTCCACATCAGGTTTATAGTTTATATAAGTAAAATAACTTTTGGATACATTTGTAATTTACTTATTTTTAGGGGAGATATCATAAAGAATACAAGATATCCAAAATTACATAATAAATACTAAATGAAAATAAGTAAAGAAACAATCAGCATTGGGAAAGTCTCATGGGGCTACCAAGACAGATATTGGCCCTCTCCTATTCTAGGGGTCAGAAGGTTGTAGTAGGTGACTACACACACACCTGCGCTGGTTGGAGCTGCAATGCTTTCCTGTTAACCATGCAGATTTCTTTTCAGCTGGTGCTGCAAGAATTAAAGCTGTTCTTTTTCCCCTTAAAGGGGTGGTTCACTAGTTAGTATTCATAGGCACATCAATATTATGTTGAGAAACATGGTTTCGTTCAAATAACTTGTGTTGCCAATAGGGCCTGTGAGTGGCGCTATTGTGCTTCGCTCATCCCTTTCGCGTGACCCCCCCAGGCTCCATGACCCCTGATGTTTGGTGATATCACTTCAACTTCCTGTTGACCTGACATCACCGCGGTCGGCTCCAGTCTTTCTGACTGGGCTGTGGGCGGCGTTTCGCCGCTTGTCACAGCCCAATATCTACCTGTTCCCTCCTTCACTGCAGAGCACAATATGCAGGAGCCATGCTGGGCTCTGACGAGTGGTGAAACGCCACCCACAAGCCAGTAACTCAGGAAGAACTTGTGGTATCTGTAAGACAAGGAGTCTGTGTCACGGTCGTCTCCCTGTTTTTTAAGACTAGTGACAGCTTTAGGACTGGAGCCTCTCATCTCCATCTGGGACTCTATATTTAAATGTTGTTTAGTTTCTCTTAGTGCTCTGACAGTCTGAGCAGGGCAAATCAAAGTGTGCCTGCGCAGAACCTTACGGTCGGCTAGTGTAGATTACGTAGAACGCATCATCCACACTAGCTTCAGAAGGAGGACAAAGATGATTGAAAGCGGAGGCGCGGGACCCGGAGAACAGAGATGCCCATCCAACCAGTCTGCTCCACACCGATCGTTAGGTAAGTATTATGAACATCCGGTGACAGGTTCCCCTTGATGTCAGTTTTACTGCTAGCAGCTTCCCAGCAGTGTATAACAGCTGCAGCTGCTCTGTAGCCTCATCCCTTTGTGTTTAAAGAGCAAGGTCTCCTAGCAATCGTTGCTGATTATACTAAATTTCTATTCTGGCCACCTTGGTGGTTTCATCCTGGTGGCCACCTTGGTGGATTCATCCTGACATCGTATCGTCTACATTTTGGTTGTTATTCCACTGTTTGTCTCACCTGCCCTTGTATTGTATTAGTGCAGCGGTAGGTCTAGTGAGCTTGCCTTTCCACTCAGTAGCCATGACTATTGTAGGGTATTCTCAGGGCTTCAGGTTCCTGCTCATGACAGCTGCAGAACCTGTATAGGGTCTGGTTAGGATGTAGAGTACAGTGGCAGATAATGGCAGGAGGTGGCCATCTACCCTCTCACTAGTGCCAGGGCCCACCATTGTTATTGTATTCCTGGTCTCCCCCTTGTGTGTGATGGTGCTGTTGTGGTGTGTTTTTGTTGTGCTTCAGACAGTGCTGTGACAGTCTGCATAGGTTTGCCACAATAATCCCCCAAAAAACAAATCACAAAAATGGTCAAGGTTTATGCTGACTTCACCCAAAAAAGGGCATTTTGGAGGTGGCTTTGGGAAGTCCCATGATTGGCGATAAAAAGGCCAGATTTGGGACAGAAATGTTGGAAATTATAATCTCCATCACTGGCAGTAAATGCTCAGGTTGACAGACAGAACTTTTAGTTGCATCCCCAACCATTTGATGAAAATATGTGTATTGCTAACTGTATCTGTCATAAATGATGAAGTTACAGGCCCCTGGATGCTTCTATAATCACTGCACACACGGTCATTATGCCACCTCCACAGGGTCCATCTTGGGAGTGACATTACGGCTGTAACTAGACTGGGCAGGAGGACAGCGCTTGTTCTGTTTGTATTCCACCATAGAATGTTGAGACCATGAACGTTATTGAGAGCTCATGTAATTCGTAAGCTCGGCTCCCATGCTGGGGAGAGTATTAATGTTATCAGGACTGTGATTCTTCACTTTGTTGCATTGTGTGTTGGCTGAATTAGCAAACCATTTTTACTAACTTAATGCTGCATCCGGTAATAAGATAAGACCCCGTCACTGAGGTTCTTAAGGCTTTGTAATTTTACGAAACCCTGTACTACTTGTACAGCACAACTAATGCATCGGGGGAAGCAAACTGCAGCGTCTTTGTAATCAGAGCATCGCTTCATTAAAGAGATAATTGACTGCCTATCTCTATGCACAGAAAGCCACCTCTCTAATAGATGTGTTATGGCGCAGACTTTCCATAGGCTGCTTTATCAGGGATGAAACTGCTGATGTCGGTGGCTTTCACTGCAGCCTTACTTATTGTTGAGTCACAGCCGAGACGTGGGTGTCTTTAAGATCCTCATTCTCTATTAGGCGCTCATTGCTTTTGCAATAAAGTCTTATTACTTTACTATTTAACACCATCCATGACATCTAATTAAAATCATAAGGATAATGTGCTAATTAGAATACTTGTAAATAGTAAAGATTAATGTAACACTTAATTTCTGTTGATTATCAATTGGGAGAATTTAATTAAGAAAAAGAAGTTTTAGGCCACGTGTATACATTGAGTATTTGGTGAGTTATTTTGACCTCAGTATTTGTAGCCAAAACCAGGAATGAGTAATAAATACAGAAGTGGTGCCCATGTTTCTATTATACTTTTCCTCTGATTGTTTCTTCTTGGTTTTGGCTACAAACACTGAGGTAAAAAACTGATTACATTTCTCAATGTGTGCACGTGGCCTTAAAGGGAACCTGTCACCACGTTTTTGGCAAATAAGCTGCGGCCACCACCACCGGGCTCTTATATACAGCATTGTAACATGCTGTATATAAGATCCCTAGGCCGCTGTGAGAACAGAAAAAACACTTTATAATACTTACCTAACGGTGGCACGGTTAGCTATATGGGGCGTCTCTGTTCTCCGGTGCCTGCGCCTCTTTCGGCCATCTTCGTCCTCTTTATGAAGCCTGTGTGCATGATGCGTCTACATCATACACAGTCGCCGATCCTGCGCAGGTGCACTACAATACTTTAATCTGCCCTGCTCAGGGCAGATCAAAGTGCGCCTGCTCAGGACCTGAAAGAACACGGGAAGCTTGACGTGTTTCGGACTGGGATATGAAAAACAAAAAGAATCTGTAATCATAAGCGATCAGATGTTCAAACTGACCACTTAATGGAGGCCGGTTTGAACATCTGATCTCTTATGATTAAGGACTCTTTGTTTTAAAAAATCCCAGTCCGAAACGCGTCAAGCTTCCCGTGTTCATTTTTGACCCCGTTATTGGTGTGTTTGTGTTTTAAATAATATTTCAATAAAGAAGATTTTTTTAATACTAGTATTCATGCTGGGTCCAACTTTCCCTTTTTCACCTCTAGAATAAAGGTTAAGTCTGCAGCAGCCAGAGCCTTGATCATGGTCACGGGCACCAGTCTCCTGTGGACAACATTAGTGGCCCCATAGTAGAAGACATGCTGCGTCCAGGACGCAGCGTGTCCTGATACATACCCTACATGCTGCCCATGGATCGAGCAGCAGATATTGGCTGTCAGGTTCCCTTGAAAAAAAAACTGAACATTTTTTGTAATAATAGAGCTGGAGTAACAAAGGCTTCAGATCTACAAATAGCTCTTCAGCCTCATTTGTATATCCGTTCACACTGATTTCTCAGTAAAAGAGGAATGGAATGGCCATGTACAGGTAATCCTGGACTTATCTTTGAATGAGCTACATGCAAATAGAAATAGTTTTTGTCTGTAAAATCCTCTGTATAGATTTATAGATTTTCTGTTTCATCCATCAGTCCATGTTTTTTTAGTTTTTTGTACCCATTTTTGATCCATATCTCAGTTTATATACTCCTTATTGCTTTCATTTTTTACATATGAAAAAAAGTCTAGCTTCTCCTATTAAATAGTAAAATTCTGACAGCACATACATTGCAATGGAGATTGATTCACAACACAGCCCAAAGTAGAACTTGTTTAATTTTTGTTTTTTTTTTGGGGGGGGGGGGCTGAACAATTGGTCCTTGAAAAAAAGCACATATATAGAGGCACATTTCTTGTAATAGATTCGGGATCTATATGCAAAAATAATGAATTGGACATGTAACAGACTGACGTGTGATGTAGGCCTAACTTGGGGTTACAAGTAAATTTAGTATCTGCAAGTTGCTTATTGTTCATGGAGGACTTTTCTTCAGATATTTAAAGTTAAACTGGAAACAGTTAGTGATGAGCGAGTGTAATCATTACTATTTGCTACTCACACGGATAGTACGGTATTTGGGTTACTTGTTACATTGCGAGTTTTTGTGTATTCGCCTCGCTATATTCGGATGTCCCGCCTAGCAGGTTTGGCACCTGATTTGCAGCCACAAAACATGCTGGGCTTCTTAGCCAATCACTGTAATACCGCAGCCATCTTGGTTGTGGCATTGCTGTGATTGGCTGGCGGCGCAGCGTCATAGGGTCTCCCACATTGTTCCAGGATAAAGTAATTCTCTGTCCCTCTGTCTCTGTCTCTCTCTCAACGCTTCATACTCACCAATAACCGGCGCAGCACAGCTATCAGACTGCTCCCGCGGCCTATCTTTCTTCTTCTGGATCCACTCATTAGGCTCATACTGTACATATTCACTGCTTTCCCACACACCGTCATCTGTGATTGGTTGCAGTCAGACGTGCCCCAATGCTGAGTGATAGCTGTCTGACTGCAACCAATCACAGACGACGGTGGGTGGGTCTATATAGTACAGTAAATTAATTAAATCATTTTTAAAAAATGGCATGCCCAATTTTGATACCCAGCCAAAATAAAGCCCCACAGCTGGGGTCTGGTATTCTCAGACTGGGGAGGCTTATGGTTATTAGGCTCTCCCCAGCCTTAAAATATCATTGAGCAGCCGCCCGGAATTGCCGTATTATTTGCGACAGTCCCAGAACTTTATCCAGCTCTTCCTCATTACCCCGTTGCACTGGCAGTCAGGGTAATAAGAAGTTAATAATGGCTTTGCAGGACTGTGTAAGTAGTTTGAACTTGATACATTGGAAAATTGAGAGCCAATAAAGGAATTTGCAGAAGAGAGAATGGGAAGAGCAGAAAGGAGAGATATGGATTTTTCAAGCAGCAGAGTTAGGGGTGGACTAGAGTAATGTGAGAGAGTTAGCATGGAGGCCCCAGAGGAGGATATTGACATTGTTGAGGCATGAGATGATGAGGGCGTGCACTAACATTTTTTCATGGATGAGGAAAGGGTGGAGTCTGGAAATATTCTTAAGCTGGAGGCGACAGGAGAGGGTAAGAGCTTGAATGTGTGGTTTGAAGGACAGGGTAGAGTCTAGGGTAACTGAAGCAGCAAACATCGGTACAGGGGAAAACATGATGTCATTTATTGTGATAGATTGGGTATGGAAGTTGAGTGGGATAGATGAAAGATGGTGAGTTTGATTTTGTCCACATTGAGCTCTTGATATGATGAGAAGGAGAATATGGCTGATAGGCACTCTGGGATTCTGGCAGCAGAGAGATGACATCTGTGCCAAAGTGTCATCAGCATATAGCTGGTGCCGAAAGCCATTGGACTTTATGAGTTGACTCAGGGCAAAAGAATAAATGGAGAAGAGCTTTAAGGGACACTGAAAGAGAGAAGGTGGAATGAGGAGGTAGTATAGGCATGTGTGGAGGGCAAGATCTTTGATATCAAGGGTAGAGAGGATCTGTGATAGGAGGGAATGGTTGATTATGTCAAAGGTAAAGGACAGGTCTAGAAGGAGTATAGATAATTGTCTGTTTGCTTCGGCGGTAAGTTGTTAGTAATTATGGTTAGGGAGGTTTCAGTGGAGTGGTGGCAATGGAAGCAAATGAATTCAAAGATCCATGAATGCTATGGTTAGAGTTCTTATATGCACCTTCAGTAGGCAAGAGGTAGTTCTATATGTTAGCCCAGTGGTTAATAATGTTTCCTTGCAAATGAATTCCCAGCGACGCTGACTAGATTTGGCATCCTTTCTTCTACCTTAACGCCACACAACAAAAACATATAGATCGGTTATGTGGCACCCTCTTAGTTTGGTCTTTGTGCATTGGGAGAATCGAAGCCCAGGTTATAACAACAACCCATTTGAGAGTAATTGATCAATCTTGCAGAGTAGGTTGAGTACATAATTGATAACATAAAGATGTCCAATAACGTAAACAAAGATCCCTATACAAGATAGTAATAAAATATTCTATAACAATTTATAACATTATCAACAGTTAGGAAAAAAAAGAAATAGATTCTGCAGTCTGATTTGTCTGATACATTGTTATCATCACTCCTGTTAATATACTTCTTGTCAGTGTCAATATAACTGAATATCATGTTTTCTGTTTTTAATGGCAGAACTCCCCTGATCGCAGCAAGCGTTATCGGAGGGTTATTTATTATAGTCATCATGGGACTAACCTTCGCAGTCTACGTTCGCAGAAAAAGCATTAAAAAGAAAAGAGCTTTGCGCAGGTTCCTAGAGACAGAGGTAAGATCCTACCAAGCGCCAAGGAACAGTCAAAGATTGTGGGTTCAAGTCACTCTCCAATTTTATTTTCCATTGATCTGTCCTAACTCTTGCTGTTTTATCATGACTGTTTTGTTCACTGCTTTGTTTGATTCAACAGAAAACCTAAATCTTCAGCGTTTAAAGCTATGTTCATACGTTGCACTTTTTCAGTGTTTTTTCTTTCAGCGGTTTTTTGCATTTTTTTTGTTTAAACAGCTTCTTTACTGCCAATAAAGCAAGTTTTTCCTGCAAAAAAAAATTCTACAAAAACACAATGTGGGAACATAGCCTTAGGGGTACTTTGCACGTTGCGACCTCGCACCTGCGATATCGTCGGGGTCACATCGAAAGTGACGCACATCCGGCGCCGGTAACGATGTCGCAATGTGTAAAGCCTAGGAGAGAAGATGAACGAGCGTGCAACAGTCAAAAATCGGTGATCGGTGTCACGTCATTCATTTTCATAATGTCGGGGCGTCCGCAGGTACGATGTTGTTCCTCGTTCCTGCGGCAGCACACATTATTGTGTGTGAAGCCGCAGGAGCGAGTAACATCTCCTTACCTGCATCCCGACAGCAATGCGGAAGGAAGGAGGTGGGCGGGATGTTTACAACCCGCTCATCTCTGCCCCTCCGCTTCTATTGGCAGCCTGCAGGGCAGGTAAGTGCATGCGAAGCTGCCGTAGCTATAATGTTCGCTACGACACCTATCACAAGATATCGCATGTGCGATGGTGGCGGGTACTATCGCGCTCGGCATCGCTAGCATTGGCTATCGATGTTGCAGTGTGCAAAGTACCCTTTAGAATCTTTCAGTCACCCGAACAAAATATGCATTGTTCTCAATAAATTCAGATTATACTAATATTCTTTTTTTTGTGTGGTGACAATTTTGTTATTGAGCCAAATCTTGACGTACTAAAAAAGACACCAGGGTGGACAGGAGTGAAGTTACATCAAATTTTGTGACCTTTTTAAAATTACATGAAACAGATTTAAACATCTGAAATTGCTAAACGCCGTTCACAAAGTGGAAAATAACAAACAGGTGAACACAGAAAATAGAGTTAAAAAAAAAAGGATGTAGAGGCCAATTAATCAAGACTGGAGTAGCACACAATCACAATACACCAGTGTTGCTTAAATAGAAGGCTCCAAACTCATTAAGATTAGTGATGGGCAGTTCTGGACTGGTCAGCATCCACACAATTTCAAACTTACCCAAGTATCGGGCCCGGGCTCGGAATTCTTATGGAATTACGGCTAATGATCCGAATCCAGCATGTAGGGAAAACAAAAAAAATAAAGGAAAATTAAAGAAAAAAATAATAAAGCAAGCTATACTTACTAAGGCTCCAATGCGGCTGTAACTCCTCCTGCTGATTCACTTCCAAGACTGCGCATTAGCCTTCATGCATATGCACTGCTTTCCCCACCCATCCGCATTTTGTTATTGGTGGCAGTCAGACGCGCCCCCATGCTGTGTGACAGCGTGTCCAACACTTCCAATCACAGACTTGTCTGTGGGTCTAGTATAAATAAATAAAAAAATTGGCATGGGGTCAACTCCTATTATGATGCCCAGCACACATAAAGCATATGGCTACAGGCTGCAGCCCTCAGCCGTGCACTTATCTAGGCTGTGTATCAAAGTAAGAGTAACCGCATGCGACTTTTTTTTTAAAAAAATATGTAAATAAATTATTTTAAAAAATGTTGCGCAGTCTCCCCCAAATTTTGATACCCAGCCATGATAAAGCCCGACAGCTGGGGGCTGGTATTCTCAGGCAGGGGAAGCCCATGCTTTTTACACCCCAGCCTAACAATAGCAGCCTGCTGCAGCCCAGAATTATCGCATCCATTAGATCTGACAATCCCAGAACTTTACTCAGTTCTTCCCGATTGCCCTGGTGTGGTGGCAATCAGGGTAATGAGGGGTTAATATCAACTCACAGCTGCCACTAAGCCCTAGATTAATAATGGGAGGAGTCTACGAGACCCTCTCCATTACTAATCTGTAAGTGAAAGTAAATAATCACAAATACCGAAAAAATCCTTTTTTGGAATAAAGGATTTAATCTTGAAATGTAATCTTAATTTCAAAAACATCTCAAATTAAGATACATGCACCCTTTATTGCACATGGTGCCTTTTCTAAGTGACATGTGCCTCCTTACACTAAGTAGGAAATGCTATTCCAGTCAGTTCAAGTCCAAGTATAAATGCAAGAAAATGTTAAGTATGATCGCATAAACAGTGACAGCATTCAAAAAGGGCTATATACTATAATATTCATGGTAATCTAATAAAAATGGCATTGAGGGTCATAAACAATTTAGCAAGGTATGATGTAAATTCATCTAAAAAAGGTTGAACATGATGGACGTGTGTCGTTTTCCAAATCCTTTTTCAGTAACTACAAGTATGTAACTATGCAAAAGTTCACCTTTTTATTGTTCCATGACATTATGCATACAAAAATTGATGATATTTTAGCTCAAAGAGCAAGACTTTTTAAGCACTTTGTAAAAAAAAATCTACAAGCCGACATGCGAAATGTGAATTGCAAATGAGAAAACTGACAGCACTTCCTCACAGACAAATGTGAATAGTTGCAAACTGAACATGAAATAAACTCTAACAAATATACAGCTGCACTCTGACGCTAAGGCATGCAAGCAATGAATATAGAAATTTGGACACGTATTACTGCTAAGGAAATAAATTGAAAAAAAAAATGGAGACGTAGCATGATTGGCTGCAGGAACATTTGCAAATAAAATTAAAGTGAACCTGTCAGGTGCAATATGCACCCAGAGCTACGAGCAGTTCTGGGTACATATTTCTAATCTCTGTATACAATAGCATAAATAAAGAGATCTTTAGAAAAGGTATTTCTAAAGATCTTTTATCATATGCTAATGAGGTCAGCAACTATTCGCAAGGGTGATAGTTCCCTTTGCTAGTTAGGCTCCTTATCATGAGAGCACGCACCTTTAAACGTGCTAACATGCTAATGAATACGCAGCGTCAGAGGCATGGTTGCTCTCACTGCCGATCATGCGCACTACACCAGTTTGAAGCCGAGACGCATATACCCATCTTCATTCTATGCATGACTGGAAGTGCGGGACTTCTGATCATGTGCACTGAGCAGAAATCCACCATTGGGCACAGTGTCAGCAGAGAGCGGTGAGATCGATCATATTGCTGATGCTGCGCATTCATTAGCATTTTAGAATACTCACAGCAGGATAAAGCAGTGATTTACTGCTCAGGCCAAGAAAAACTAATGCACTAACAGGGTGCAGCGAAACCCCCAATAGATGGAAGTATCACAGGTGCAAGAGGAGCAAATCACTCACACAACTCCAGAATATGGAAGGGGTGATCGCTGGATGGTAAAGTTGCACACTAGTGGCTTACATAGGGCTGCATTCACACTTACAGGCGCATAGTAACCCAGTCAGCAACCTATTACACGCCCATACTATTCGATCAGGCGGGCTGCCCGGTACTAGTGTGCACCATATAGCGATGGAGTCTCCAATATGCAAGTCCAAACATTAAAGGGGCCTGGCTGCACCCCGTAGGTGCGTGCTTACATGCTAATGGGGCCGACTAGCCAAGGGAAATAACACCCTTGCAACTAGTTCCTGCGCTCATTAGCATATCAGAAATGATCTTTAGAAATACTTTTTCTAAATATCTCTTTATGTATGCTAATAGATACAGGGACTGCCTGGCAGGGATTAGCAATATGCACCCAGAACTGCTCGTGGTCTCGGTGCATATTGCACCTGACAGGTTCCCTTTAAACGAAAAAAAAAAAAATGGTGCCACGCGCTTCTCTCGAGTCCCCACCTCTTCTAATCATTAAACATACAGTCAGGGCCAGAAATATTTGGACAGTGACACAAGTTTTGTTATTTTAGCTGTTTACAAAAACATGTTCAGAAATACAATTATATATATAATATGGGCTGAAAGTGCACACTCCCAGCTGCAATATGAGAGTTTTCACATCCAAATCGGAGAAAGGGTTTAGGAATCATAGCTCTGTAATGCATAGCCTCCTCTTTTTCAAGGGACCAAAAGTAATTGGACAAGTGACTCTAAGGGCTGCAATTAACTCTGAAGGCATCTCCCTCGTTAACCTGTAATCAATGAAGTAGTTAAAAGGTCTGGGGTTGATTACAGGTGTGTGGTTTTGCATTTGGAAGCTGTTGCTGTGACCAGACAACATGCGGTCTAAGGAACTCTCAATTGAGGTGAAGCAGAACATCCTGAGGCTGAAAAAAAAGAAAAAATCCATCAGAGAGATAGCAGACATGCTTGGAGTAGCAAAATCAACAGTCGGGTACATTCTGAGAAAAAGGAATTGACTGGTGAGCTTGGGAACTCAAAAAGGCCTGGGCGTCCACGGATGACAATAGTGGTGGATGATCGCCGCATACTTTCTTTGGTGAAGAAGAACCCGTTCACAACATCAACTGAAGTCCAGAACACTCTCAGTGAAGTAGGTGTATCTGTCTCTAAGTCAACAGTAAAGAGAAGACTCCATGAAAGTAAATACAAAGGGTTCACATCTAGATGCAAACCATTCATCAATTCCAAAAATAGACAGGCAAGAGTTAAATTTGCTGAAAAACACCTCATGAAGCCAGCTCAGTTCTGGAAAAGTATTCTATGGACAGATGAGACAAAAATCAACCTGTACCAGAATGATGGGAAGAAAAAAGTTTGGAGAAGAAAGGGCACATGATCCAAGGCACACCACATCCTCTGTAAAACATGGTGGAGGCAACGTGATGGCATGAGCATGCATGGCTTTCAATGGCACTGGGTCACTTGTGTTTATTGATGACATAACAGCAGACAAGAGTAGCCGGATGAATTCTGAAGTGTACCGGGATATACTTTCAGCCCAGATTCAGCCAAATGCCGCAAAGTTGATCGGACGGCGCTTCATAGTACAGATGGACAATGACCCCAAGCATACAGCCAAAGCTACCCAGAAGTTCATGAGTGCAAAAAAGTGGAACCTTCTGCAATGGCCAAGTCAATCACCAGATCTTAACCCAATTGAGCATGCATTTCACTTGCTCAAATCCAGACTTAAGACGGAAAGACCCACAAACAAGCAAGACCTGAAGGCTGCGGCTGTAAAGCCCTGGCAAAGCATTAAGAAGGAGGAAACCCAGCGTTTGGTGATGTCCATGGGTTCCAGACTTAAGGCAGTGATTGCCTCCAAATGATTCGCAACAAAATATTGAAAATAAAAATATTTTGTTTGGGTTTGGTTTATTTGTCCAATTACTTTTGACCTCCTAAAATGTGGTGTGTTTGTAAAGAAATGTGTACAATTCCTACAATTTCTATCAGATATTTTTGTTCAAACCTTCAAATTAAACGTTACAATCTGCACTTGAATTCTGTTGTCGAGATTTCATTTCAAATCCAATGTGGTGGCATGCAGAGCCCAACTCGCTAAAATTGTGTCACTGTCCAAATATTTCTGGACCTAACTGTATCCCCCATTAATCATACAGCACCACAATCCTATCCAAAAGCATAATATGTTATTAGAAAAGCATTGTTTTCCTAAACACGATCAGTGATTGAACAAAGCCGAACATTACCAACTTTTGGGGAAAGTGGTCGGGGTTGCCAAGCCCGAATGAACATGCTAAGGCCCATACCGAATTTGAAATTGGCAAACCTTTATTGAATAGGTTCGGCTGTCTCTAGCCTGTATCAAACTATACCAAGACTTAAGGCCGCTTTACACGCTGCAACATTGCTCAAGCGATCTCGTTGGGGTCACGGAATTTGTGACGCACATCCGGTCGCTTTAGCGATGCCGTTGCATGTGACACCTTTGAGCGATTTTGCATCGTCGCAAAAACGTGCAAAATCCCTCATCGGTGACATGGGGGTTCATTCTCGAATATCGTTGCTGCAGCAGTAACGATGTTGTTCCTCGTTCCTGCGGCAGCACACATCGGTACGTGTGACACCGCAGGAACGAGGAACCTCTCCTTACCTGCCTCCCGCCCGCAATGCGGAAGGAAGGAGGTGGGCGGGATGTTCGTCCCGCTCATCTCCCCCCCTCCGCTTCTATTGGGCGGCGGTTCAGTGACGCTGCTGTGACGTCTCTGTGACGCTGAACGAACCGCCCCCTTAGAAAGGAGGCGGTTCGCCGGTCACAGCGACGTCGCAGGGCAGGTAAGTAGTGTGATGGGTCTGGGCGATGTTGTGCACCATGGGCAACAATTTGCCCATGTCGCATAACCGATGGGTGTGGATACCCACGCTAGCGATATCGGTCACCATATCGCAGCATGTGAAGCGGCCTTTAATCTAGGAAGGGGTTAATTTAGCCGGCTACACAAGGGATAGAGTATGGTGTAAGAGCAGGAGAAGGAGATACCCCAGAGACACAATGAATGGGCATGGACTGGAGGGTGGAGATTTGTGAGAGCCAAATTGTTTACTAGTTAAAATATATATTTTCTAAAAATATATTTTTTTAATAATAAGTATATGTGGAAATAGCAGCTCTCCTAGATGACATAAAATATGTCAAATACAAATACAGCAAAAACAATGTCACCTGCGTGTTAGAGGAAGGGCATTCTGATAACCTGTAATCTCCACACAACTACATTATAAAATTAAACCATATAAATAAATATATTGATAAATAAAAGAATCAATAATGAAATTGTATTAGATACGACAGTCAGTGCGCTGCAATAAAATCAGAGCTCACCTCAGCCTATATTATATGGTGTTTTATGTATGACACGGGCGAAACACATTTTACAGATGCAGAATATGGATCAGACGAGGCCAGCGATGCTAACCTTGTGGAGACAAGGTGAAATACCGCATTGCTATTAAATCTTTTACAACTTGAAGAGTCCTTTATAATTACCTTCTACATCAGCTTGAGAGATGGATTATTTGTCAAAAACTTTTCAATATATTTTGGGTTTTTCAAGAAAATTAAGGGTGGTGTTAGCCAGACCTCAAAAGGCAAAGAACTGAGATTGGAAATTCATTTTTGAATACTACTAATATATTTCTGTGAATAGAGAGCAAAATCCACTGCTTGTTACTTACGCTTACCTATTACTAATACACTATGTACAAATTTTATACAATGGATTTATTATGTACTCACTGTTCCAATCTATACGGGTATGAAAAGTGTTTCAAAAAGAAAAAAATACAGTCCAATACAGTTTACCAGAATCATCTTATAAAGCTGGAAGAGCTGAGCAGATTTATATATAAGTTTTGAAAGAAAAAAATCAGTATAACTTAGGATTGAACACCAACTTGTCCTACGCTTAGTACTCCAGTGGGTGGTCTTAATAAATGTCAGGTGTAGTGACGGGCGCACCTGGACTGTAAAAGTCCAGATCCATGCGATTTCAAAACTATTCAGGTGCCGTACTCAGGCTTGAAGTTCTTAGGAACTGCGGCTAATGATCTAAATCCAGCAACTCTGAAAATAAAAAAAAAAAAGGAAAAATAAAGCAAGCGCTACTGTCCCATTATTATTAAAAATATTATTAATATTTATTTATAGAGCACTATTGATGCCATAGTGCTGTACATGAGAAGGGGTTACATACAATAGACAGACTAGTACAGAGGGAAGAGGACTCTGTCCTTGTGAGCTTACATTCTATAGGATTTTGGGGAGGAGACAGTAGGTAGGGTGTTAGTCGGGCGGCGTCTCTGCACGGTGGTGAGGGAGTGGTGGCTCCGCACAGTGATGAGACAGCGGCAGCTCTGCACGGTGGTGAGGCGGTGGCAGCTCTGTGCGGTGGTGAGGCGGTGGTGGCTCCACACAGTGGTGAGGCGGCGGCTTCACACGGTGGTGAGGCGGCGGAGGCTCCGTACGGTGGTGAGGCAGTGGCATCTCCGCACGGTGGTAAGGCGGCGGCAGCTCTGCGCGGTGGTGAGATGGCGGCAGCTACGCACAGTGGTGGGGCAGTAGCTGTGGTGGTGGTGAAGCAGTGGGGTCATTGAAGACTATAGGCATTCCTGAACAGATGAGTTTTCAAGTTCCGCTTGAAGCTTGCAATTGTAGCAGATAATCTGGCATGGTGAGGCAGCGAATTCCAGAAGACAGGGGATGCTCGGGAGAAGTCTTAGAGGCGGTTGCATGAGGAGTGAATGAGAGAGGAGGAGAGAAGGAGATCTTGGGAGGACCAGAGATTACGTTTTGGAGTGTAGTGGGAGATTAGTTCAGAGATATACAGAGGAGACAGATTATGGATGGCTTTGTAGGTCAGTGTTAGTAGTTTGAATTGGATACGGTGGAAGATTGGGAGCCAATGGAGGGATTTGCAGAGGAGAGAAGTGGGGTGGTATTTAGGAGAAAGGTGGATCAGTCAGGCAGCAGAATTAAGGATGGACTGGAAAGGGGCAAGTCTGTTAGGAGGGAGGCCACAGAGGAGGATGTGGCAGTAATCGAGGCGGGAGATTATGAGGCCATGCACTAGCATTTTTGTAGATTGCGACTTGAGGAAGGGATGGTTTCTGGAAATGTTTTTGAGTTGAAAATGGCAGGAGGTGGTGAGGGATTGGATGTGTGGTGTGACGGACAAGGCAGAGTCGAGGGTCACTCCGAGGCACCGAACTTACTGGGGAGAGCGTGATGTTATTTATTGTAATAGATAGATCAGATAGAGAGTGTAGGTGAGATGGAAGAAATTTTATTAGTTCAGTTCTGGCCACATTGAGCTTTAGGAAGCAAGAGGAGAAGAAGGAGGATATAGCCGATAGACACTCTGGGATACTGGACAGCAGAGATGTGATATCTGGACCAGAGAGGTAGATCTGAGTGTCATCGGCATATAGGTGTTACTGAAAGCCATGGGACTTTATGAGTTGTCCCAGACTGAATGTATATATGGAAAAAATTAAGGGTCCCAGGACTGAGCCTTGAGGGACGTCAACATAGAGAGGGCGGGATGAAGAGGTTGTGTGGCAGTGGGAGACACTAAAAGTGCGATTGGAAAGGTATGAAAAGATCCAAGAGAGGGCAAGATCTCTAACACCAAGGGAAGAAAGGATCTGTAGTAGGAGGGAGTGGTCGACAGTGTCAAAGACTGAGGAAAGGTCTAGAAATAGGAGTATAGAGAAGTAATTGTTAGCTTTGGCAGAAAGTAAGTTATTTGTGATTTTAGTCAGGGCAGTTTAAACAGTGCCAAAACCGTTTTTTTGGCCCAAGAGATGTAAATTTGGTGATGACATTTTTACACCAAATTTATGCACCAATCCTCCTGGCAAAAAAATGCATCAAAACCGCATATGGTATGATGCGTTAATGATGCGAATTTTGCCAAGAGGTGTAGATTGGGTGCAGGAATATAGTGTAAAAATTTCCGCACCATATCTGCATCTGTTGGCAAAAAAATGCGGTTTTCTACTATGAGATGCAGGTCTGTGAACACAGTGACCTCACCTGAGGGGAGGTCACTCATTTCAATAAGGTCACCTGAGGTCAGGTTACCTGTGATCACAAATGAAGGACCGTGATAACCTCGAGCTGTGACCGCAAATAACCTAAGTGCTGTCACCGCTCATAGAACGGCTCATTCTCTGCCTGAAGCTCACAGTAGGTGGTCACATTCTATGGCCAGGCACAGTGCCTTCAGATGTAGCAGAGATGGAATTGTCGTAGGACCTTGCATGGATTTCGTCAGACCTGGGTTTTTTGATGGTTTATAAATTGGTGATAGAGGGTGTGTTTTTTTGTATTTTATTTCAAATATAGGATTTTTTCTTTTGTTTTGTGTTTTATTTATTTACATTTACAGATTAGTAATGGAGGGGTCTCATAGATGCCTCCTATTACTAATCTGTGGCTTAATGGCAGCTGTGAGCTGTCATTAACTCTATATTACCCAGACTGCCACCACACCAAGGCAATCGGGATGAGCCAAATAAAAGGCCAGGATTGTCACATCTAATGGATGCAATAATCCTGAGTGGCTGCAGGCTGCTATTTTTAGGCTGGGGGCCCAATAACCATGGGTCTCACCAGCCTGAGAATACCAGCTCCCAGCTGTCGGCTTTATCATGGCTAGGTATCAAAATTGAAGGGGGGCCGCAGGCTGCTTTCTAAAATCAATTATTTCAATAATTTAAAAGCTGCATGCGGTTCCTCCTATTTTGATACACAGCCAGTGTAAGCGCATGGCTGGGGGCTGCAGCTTGTAGCCGTATGCTTTATCTGTGATGGGTATCATAATATGAGGGAGCCTACACCAATCATTATTTTTTATTTATTTATTTTTACACCAATCTATATGCAGACAAGGTCTGAGATTGGTTGTAGTCAAACACACTTTAACACAGGCTGGGGGCGTGTCTGACTGCAATCAATCACAGATGCTAGGACTGCCAGTGGGTGGGGGAAGCAGTGCATATGGATGAGCAATAATGAGTGGCCCCAGAACTAGAATAAGCTGCCTGAAAGCTGTTACAGCCTTATTGGAGACTGGTAAGTATAGTGCGCTTGCTCCAATACCCCTATCCCTCCTAACACCATTTTTTAAGAGCCGGATTCTGGTCTTCATAGACTTATATGGGGATTAGAATCTGGCCAGATATCCGGGATCAATTTCGGAGTATTTTGTTTAAAATGCGGTTACACCCACCGATCCCGGATATCTGCGAGTCCGCCCATCACTAGTCAGATACTTTTTAGCAGCAATGTCAATCAATAAGTTAGAAGTTACACTAAATATTTCTTACATAAAACCATATATCAGAGTATTCAGCTCCTGCTGCTCTGTTACATGCTGCTTGCCAATTAGACTGCTTTTCCAATGTAACAGGTTACTTTTATAGTCAATTTTACAACATAAACTTCATGAGGAAGATAGGTGCTGTAGAGGAATAAAGTGCACAAAATTGGGTAAAACCATAATGGAGGAGGGTAGGAAAAAACTCAGTTGTGCTCACCTGGGATGGTTGTGTGAGACAACCATTATAAAGGCTTCAGACACCAGCATCCACTACCCCAAGGCTGGAGGAAGATTCACCAAATATTTTTCCAAGTAGGGATAAAACAGCTACTGGAAATAGGAGTCTCTTGCTGACGTAATTTTCAAAGCTCTTTCATTTCACAACGCATTTCAATGCCGTATTGGCATATTTTTCAAGTAGAAGAAAACCAAGTAACACACACTGAAACATTGAGAAATTTAAAGGCTAAAATGGGTGCCAAGAAATCTAAGGGAGCAGCCAATGAGGGGCTGAGATTCATACACAAAAAGATGGTGGAGAAACTAAGGAGGAGTGTACAAAGTAAGAGGAAAACTACATTGTGACGTGATGATAAAACAAATGAAGAACGAGAGAGAGGAAACATATTTCAAAGGAAAACTAGATGTTAGAAAAAAAATAAAGGAAAATTGCTATTAGGGTAATTGAGATTATTTAAAAAGAATCTGTGGGGAAAGTGGGATTAGAACCCAGGAGGGTAAGTGGAAAAGAAAGCGGAAAGGAGAGCTGCTCGTAGAGCCCAGGGGCGGACATATCATTGGTGACACCTGTGTGGCCGCACAGGGACCTGAGAGTTAATGGGGTCCATTACTACCTCCAAAACAGGTGGAATTGTGCATGATGATGAGTTATTGGACTGGAAAGGTCTCCGTATACAGTTCTTGCACAGGGGCCCTTTTCTGTCTGTGTCTGCCACTGGTAGAGCCATAAGGTAATAATTGATAATGGAGAAAAAGAGCAGTAGAATTAGGATAAAAAGGAGCATAAAGAAGACAATATAGAGATAAAGTTAAGGCCCGTTTCACACGTCAGTGAAAAACACTGACGTTCTTCACTGACGTGTAAAACACACACATGTCCCTCCATGTTCCATGATTCACGGAACACGTAGGTTGTCCATGTGCAATCCGTGATCTGTGATCCCGTGATTGTACATGGACATTACTCACCTGCCTTCACTGCTGCTGTCCATGGTGCTGATCTCCTCGGGTTTCCAGCGTCCGCCCACAGCTCTCAGCACCTACTTCCTGGTCGGGTTTTCTTGCTCTCATGAATATTCATGAGCCAGGTAGAAGCTGCCGAGAGCGGAGGCTCCAGAGCGAATCGCAGGCAAGGTAAGTTTTAAATATTTAATATTTAATATGTCCATGATTTTCTGGTACATGTTTCACTGATCACACACGGATCACACCATAGTGTGGTCCGTGGGTCATCAGTGATGCCAGAAAAAAACTGACTTATCTCCGTGCAGAATCACGGCCACGCGTGCACGTTCAGTGAAAAATCACTGATGTGTGAGCAGACCCATTGATTATAATGGGTCTGCGTATGTCAGTGATTCTGGTATGTTTTAAAAAAAGCACAAACATACCAGAATCACTGTCGTGTGAAAGGGGCCTAAAAAAGGAAGAAACTAGACGTAAAAAAGCAAATTGTATCCTAATTTGATCCCACACCTTTATTATTCCAGCCCCTTTTCAGTCCTGTTATCCCTGGCTTCACAGTATCTCTCCAGATATTGGTCTCACTTTTTTTCTTCTAGTGTCTTCCTTTTTTAACTCTAATACCTGGAGAGATACTGTAAAGCCAGGGATAACAGAACTGTAAAGCGGCTGGAATCATAAAGGTGTAGGATAAATTAGGATAAAATTTGCTTTTTTACATCTAGTTTCTACCTTTGTTTAACTCTATATTGTCTTCTTTATGCTCCTTTTTATCCTAACTCTATACTGTTCCTTTTCTCCATTATCGATTAGCACCTTATTGCTTTATGTGCAGCTCTCCTTTTCTTTCTTTTATACTTTTATTTTTCCAATAAATTCACCTTGTACACTTCACACCCTGGGCAACATACCGTATTTTTTTTCCATAGCTGACGACTATTGGGGAGTATACCTGCAATACCAATGGTCTCCATAGTTGATTCTCTACTTATCCTAGGTTCCATTAGGTAGGACGCCATGGATTGACCGTACCGGCTTGAAGCAGACTCCAATACTCCAATACCTCATATAAATGTATACTTGCTTTGTGCCCACCATTAGCATAACTTCTGAAAGTGAACAGTTTTGCTTTCTCACCAACCTTCCAGTCCATACCTACTCACTATTATGTTCAGATAATGCCTTTTATTCTTTTTCCCACCTAATTTTTGGGAGATCACCTATATTTTTCCCATGGAATGTCCTATCAAAGAACTACTATGAGAAAAAGTGGTTCGATATATATCATCCAATGAAAAATGCTTTACATAAACCACACAAATTTTTTTTTTGTATACTTTTGTCTTAAAGGGAACCTAGCAGGTCCCTTATGGCATCTGAGCCAGCAGCATTCACATTTGTACATCAAAGTTCTCTTCCTAACCAGCCATTTGTATCATCATTCTCTAAAATCAATGTGTAAAAATGGCATTTTATTACTTCCATTTTTCATATGCAAATTAGGACAAGTCGAAAGGGCATTGTTTCCCTAGACTAGTTGGCCCTCTTTCCATGTTTTAATGAATTCTATGAGCCAGCATCATCCCAGCGCTTGGAAGTATTGCGCATGCGTACAGCTTATTTCAGCAGCGTCACTGCACTTCTGAAGTCGGGTGTACTCTTCTTGGCTTCAGAGAGGCGCACTGTGCATGGTCGCAAGAACAGCTTTTGCACTTCCGATCATGCACAGTGCACCTCTCTTAAGCCGGTATGCATACACCTGGCTTTAGAGGCGCACTGACGCTTCTGAAATAATCCATGCACATGCGCAAGATTTCCATGAGCTGCAGTGACGCCGACTTTTGAAAATCATCTTATCACCCTCAAGGGGGTGTGACAACATGGAAAGAGGACTGACTAGTTTGGGGAAACAATACTCCATCAACTAGTTAAGGCACTAATTTGCATACAAAAAACGGAGGCAATAAATGCTTTTTTACACGTTTATTTTCCAGAATAATGTTATATAGGACTGGTTAGGAATGGAATTTTGATGAGTAAAAGGTGAAAGCTGCTGGCATGGAGGGCATAGCGGACCTGACAGGTTCCCTTTAAAATGGATTAGCCCTATTTTTTGGTTATGTGACCATGACTGTCACGCTAGGTACGGGGAAGTACCAAGAAAAGGGAAACCCTGTGTCTAAAGAGAGGGAAGATGGTGACCCCTGACTGATCCTACTGCTGGTCACTGGGTTCTCTCACCATCCTAGATAGGTGTATGCGCTGAGCCGGATACTTGACCCTAGGTATTCCCTAGAGCTGGGCCCTAAATAGGGAACAGATGGGATGAGCTCTTCATCAACCGCACTAAACAATATAACTATATCTATATAAAACTATAGATGACACAAGGGGGACACACGGGAGAAAAGTATGAATCATTAGATGATTCAGGTAGAAGTTCAGCAGAGCTTTCAGCAACAATACCACAGAGGAGTACAAACCACCTGCTTGCAACCTCGGCATGAAGGAACTGAAAATATCACCAGCACAAAGAATAGAAAGAAATGAATTTTAAACACCAAGGGAATACTGATAATCAACAGCTGGGTAGAAGTTGAGCTCCTGCTGGGTCCAAAAAGGAGAGAGATGAATTCAGCAGGAAAGCTACCTATACCAATGAATACTGACGGCAGGAACAATGGAAAGTCAGGGTGCAGTCTGAGCTGCCAATCACTGTGACCTTCTACGATCCGAAAATGCATGACTGTTTGTCACTTGTGACACACCTGGGACAATGGCTTAATTTAAACACAAATGCAACATTGATGATTAATGGATGCATTAGTATTTTAATCACTCTCCATAGACTTCAATAGGCATTTTACAATGGCAGTATGTCATATGCATTTGGCATTTTGTGCCGCTTGCTCCAAACTGCTGTATTGATTTGTAAAAGTGGAAATGTGGCATATACAGTGTGATATATTATGTTAGCAGTTTTCTTTTGAGAATATAGAACAATCTTAAATTAATATATTGAATATGTTGTGTGAGGGAACAATATAGTGTCAATAGTTTTTATTGAATTGAGCACTCTTGATCCCTGTCTCAGTGCACACATAGAAGTGTATCTTGTTGTCATGAGAAAGTAGCAAAATACAAGATAAAGGGATAGGTCTAGTCTATTTGTCATCGTCATTTCTTGTAGAGAGATGACCCACTGGTAAAATTCTGTATAAAATGAATGTGATGGTTCTGTGTATTCTAATAGAATAAAGTAAGAGTATATTGATTAATATACATAGGGAGTTGTTATAATACAGAAAATGCATAATCAATGGTTTCAGGAGTAAAGAAATCCATAGGGTAGTGACTGAGTTAATGGCAATAAAGTAGACTCCTGTAGTGTTATGTGCTATTATAAAGCATCTCTGTAGAGTTTGTATTGCTTTCTAAGCACAAGAAATTAATGTTGATATTATTCTTTCAGTTAGTGGAACCATTGACGCCGAGCGGCACAGCACCAAACCAAGCCCAACTGCGGATACTAAAGGAAACGGAGCTAAAGCGGGTCAAAATCCTGGGTTCAGGCGCTTTTGGCACAGTATACAAGGTGAGAATTTTTGTTGCGTGCAAAAGCTTCAACTACTTAACCTGTAAGGAACCATATGTTCATGGTGTGACAAATTAAAAAAAATCTGCAAATCCTGTTGTTGTGGATATGCTATAGTTTTCTCCATTGACGACAATAAACACAGCTGTATGTAAGCCTCATTTAGACAGCTCAAAAGACGCATATGAAGGGCCCTACGGGGAATACTCGTCACTGGGCTGTCCGGTTTCATGACCCTATCGGTGTCAATAAAAGGGATGGATGATGAGATGATGGTGGGGATGTTGGGAGTAGTTGTCTCGTGATGCCACCTGTGGTGTGCGGCCAGGGATTAACCGCCGTTGCGGGTGCTGTCCTCTGGGGCAGATGGTGTCACAGCTCGGATGGTTTGGCTCCCCACAAGTAGAGCCAGGCCCCAGGGGAGGATGATTGTGGTTGTAGTGGCCATTGGTGCCTAAGCGCGGGGCGATGCCAAGGACGGGCTGACACAGTGGTTGCGGTTCAAGGTCTTTACTCACTGTATGATAGCCACCCACGGAGTGACGGTTTCTGCCGTGATGGGCCCCAGCCGATCCCGGATAAGTCGGAGGTCACCACCGGTGTCAGAGTGTGTCCTTTCACATGGGTTACATCTTGATGACGTGAAGAACTCAGGCTGAGCTTCCTGCTCCAAGCCTAAGGCTCTGAGAAGAAGAAGTTGAAGAAAGTGGTGTTGGTGTTGCCATAACTGTAGTCCCGACTTGACTGAAGAATGTCTGAAGGTTGCTCCTACTTCTACCCAAAGTGGAACCCGCCCCCCCAGGTGGTTGTCCTACTGACTGGGAAAGTCCCATGCCTTGTGATGGCCACCCCCAGCCTACCCAAGTCCAGTCCCCAGTGAGAAGGTACTTAAGCTGTATGTAAAGTTAAATCTGGAAACACCAATGATTAACCTCCTCCTCACCCAAGATGAATACTGCATCCTAAATGAGATGCAGTACCCTGTGGCAACTGAAGCCTCAGGGGCACCACACATACATGTTGTATTCGATCATGTTTTTACGCGAACCATGTGTCTGTGCAACACACACGGAGACATGTCCGTTTTTTTCGGCAGCACAGATGACAAGGACCAGTACAAGTCTATGCCAATTGTGTGCTCTGTGTTGGATACCAGTATCATTTTTTCATATGTGTTTAAATATGGATAAGTAGAGCATGAGGACATTTTTAACAGAGCATGAGCTTTAGGCCTCGGTTCCACTTGCGCATAGCTTCCGATGCAAGAGCATTTTAACTCAGCAGTGGGCAGAAAACAAGATAGTGGTGGTCACAAGAGTCATCACATGACCTCTCCTAGTGATGTTATCGCGCCATCTGTTCTGGGTTGCTGATATTTTGAAATGCGGGCACTATAATACCTGCCTACACAGGATGGGGGTGCAGAGAGCTGATGGAGCAGAGAACTTGCCATAATTTTCAACTGTTTCTTCACCATAAGTATACATACAAATAAAAGTTGAAATGGGACTGATGTCAGGAGGGATGGCTGCCCGGTACCATTTGATTTATAGTTAAAGCAACCCTGAACAGATACATATGTTGCCTTTTACAAACTCATATTTGTAAGCTTAGCATCAGCATACTCTATTCATTGTTTTTTTTATGGTTGCCTCAAGGATTTGCAGTAGTGATGGGTGAATAGTAACTATTCGTGTTCGGATCATGCTTACCAAATACCGAGTACTATTCTAGAATTCGTCACAGCAAGAAACATGCTCAGGATCCTCATTGACTGGCATTGGGCTCATTATTCATGACAAATACCGGAATAGTACTTTCAAACTTGTTACGAATAGTCAGAACATGAATAGTTACTATTAGTTACTATTTGCCCATCACTAGTTTGCAGTTGTCTGACTATGGTTTTCCATAGCTTCAGTTATAAAGCATGAAACTTAAAGTATAACCGTCGTTTTAATTTTTATTTCAGAAATCAATAGTACACATGAAAATAAGCAACTTTGTAATATATATTATCTGACGAATCTGCTTCTTTCTCCTCTTGGACTGGTCATTCATTCTCAAAATGGTCAATTCCCATGTAGAATCTGTATTCAATTAATACAGATTTTTATATTATTGAGATAAGAGATTACTACTGACAAGATTCTATGTAGAAGTGAGGGGCAGAATGAGGGAGGAGCTAGAGGCAGCGGGAAAGGCTAGAGGCAGAGGGAGGAGATAGAAGCAGAGGAAAGAGCTAGAGGCAGAGGAAGGAGCTAGAGGTAGAGGGAAGAGCTAGAGGCAGGGGGAGGAGCTAGAGGCAGGGGGAGGAGCTAGAGGTAGAACTTCTCCTTCCCCCTCTCCCATTCATTCTGCATAGAATTTTATAGAAATCAAAGAAAATTCTGGCACTCACTAGATTTAGGTTTGTTTGGTCCTTTATTCACATTCCTGATATTCCTGGACGTTTCAGCTCGTCCTGAGTTTTAACAAAAGGTAACGACGAGATGAGCTAAAATGTCCAGGAATTGATAATTTTGAGAATGAAAGATCAATCTGGGAGGAGACAGAAGTGGGAATTGTCTGTTGGATTGAGACTCTCTTTACCCCTATCATGCTGCTCTCAGATGAGCTGGCAAAAACTTGCTAACAGATTCCCTTCAAGTACTGTATTTTCCGGATTGTAAGATGCTCTTTTTTTCCCCCAAAACTGGGCGTAAAATGTTGGTGCATCTTACAAAACGCATATGGCTTACCGGGGCGGTGGTGGTGGAGCCGGGTCATAGGAGACAGGGTCACAGGACGCGGTCGGGGGATTTGCAGCGGGTGCTATTGATCTGCGGGCAGGCAGGCTGCGAGGGTGTCACAGGACAGGGTGTCTCAGTGGTGGGTACATTGAGCTGACAGTCGGCTCCATTGAATCGTCTGTAATTGACTCAAATTTCAAGAAAGTGGCAGTGGAGTCCTATCTGCGCATGAGCCACCTCCACCGTCATTTTTTTGAAGTCCATCTCGTCAATCACGAAGATTTAATGGAGCCTGCAGTCAGTTCACTGCACCTGCCACCGAGTCACCCCGTCATGTGACACCCCCACAGCCTGACTGCAGATCAATGGTGCTCACTGCGACATCCCGGAGTGCGTCCTGTGACCCTGCCTCTTATGACCCCACTCCACCACAATCTCCCCGGTAAGCCATATCCAGGATATTCAATGGCGCCTGCCACTACACCCTCCTGAGCCGCAACACCCCCTCCTCTGAGCCTGCAGCATCACCTACCCTGCCTCCTGTGACTTTCCTGATCTGCTCCACCACCGCCGCTCCCCCCAGGTGAGCATTAGGATTAAGACGCTCTATCAGATTATAAAACAGACTCTCATTTTAACATTAAATTTATTTTTTTCCTATCTTCCTCCACTAAATTTGGGGTGCATCTTATAATCAGGCGCGTCTTATAAAACGAAAAATACGGTACTTCAATGGTTATAGGCACCTGTTATACAGATTTCTCTCACTGGTAACTTAACCACAAGATCTGCTTCTATGTAATATTGGCTATGTGCCCTTTAAAAAGAAATCCAGGTCTGGAGAAGTTTTTTCGCTTTGCTACTGGGTAGTGAGAACCTGTGGATGCTTTCCATCTGGGGAGTGAAACTTTACACGATTTGCAACTTTCTGGAAAAATCATGAAAATGGCATAGAGTGGAAATCAAACGTAAGGCAAGACCCAGCACCATACAGTAATGTCGGGCGGGGGGGGTTAACGTCTCCTGTGGGGCTCCCTCTCTTCTATGCCATTGCCAAAATCATTTAGCTAATGCTTAGTAAAATACTCTTGTAGAAACAATATAATTTTCTGACAGATAGGGATCAGTTTCAGTGGAGCTGTTGGGATATTTCTCTCTGCATATTTCCATAATGATTGCTAGACTACGTCCGATGCAGGGCAATTGACAGCTCGGTTCTTAATGATTTGTGCATTGATTGGAATGATTTATTGTGGGAAAGTTCTTTCAATAATAGCAAATAAATCTGTGCATGTGCGGGACGCTAATGAAGAATGTCCCAGTAATGAAAAGATATTGCCGTGTTTGGCAAATATTGGAAAATCTTCAGTATCTATTTGAGGCAACAGACTGGCCTGCTTCTATTGTCCATAAAGCATTTCATAGAATACAAACACTACATGTATTCCAATTTACAGCAGAGGGGCTAATTAGCCAATTAATATTACTATCAAGGTTTTACACATTAACACATACAGCACAAAATAGTAGTCACTTTATTTTTTACAATTAATATTTGAAAGTACTAGATGCAATTGTGCACCCCATCTAGCTGCACCCCTGTACCTGTGATACCTGAACTTATAAGATGGTGTTATATCATTCATTATTGCCTACGAAACATATACACTTGCACACTAAAATGCTAACAATGAATAAGTGAACTCTGGCATTGCATTACTGCTATAGGAATATTTGAAAAAAGAGATGTTTAGCTTATGTATATATCACACCTATTGGATGCGCGGGTCAGTCTTTTTGTATAATTGTAATTCATTATTGCCTAATATACAGTGCTGGCCAAAAGTATTGGCACCCCTGCAATTCTGTCAGAGAATACTTAGTATTAGAAAAGAAAAATTGATGAGAGATTTCAATGCAAGATTGTGTGAATGGTGGATAAAGAACCTCGACTAACATTCAAACAAGTTCAAGCTACCCTGCAGTCCAAGGGTACAACAGTGTCAACCCGTGCTATCCGTCGGCGTCTGAATGAAAAGGGACTGTATGGTAGGATACCCAGGAAGACCCCACTTCTTACCCCGAGACATAAAAAAGCCAGGCTAGAGTTTGCCAAAACTTACCTGAGAAAGCCTAAAACATTTTAGAAGAATGATCTCTGGTCAGATGAGACAAAAGTAGAGCTTTTTGGGAAAAGCCATCAAGATAGAGTTTACAGGAAAAAAAAAGAGGCATTCAAAGAAAATAACACAGTCCCTACAGTCAAACATGGCGGAGGTTCCCTGATGTTTTGGGGTTGCTTTGCTGCCTCTGGCACTGGACTGCTTGACGGTGTGCATGGCATTATGAACTCTGAAGACTACCAACAAATTTTGCAGCATAATGTAGGGCCCAGTGTGAGAAAGTTGGGTCTTCCTCAGAGGTCATGGGTCTTCCAGCAGGACAATGACCCAAAATACACTTCAAAAAGCACTAGAAAATGGTTTGAGAGAAAGCACTGGAGACTACTAAAGTGGCCAGCAATGAGTCCAGACCTGAATCCCATAGAACACCTGTGGAGAGATCTCAAAATGGCAGTTTGGAGAAGGCACCCTTCAAATCTCCGGGACCTGGAGCAGTTTGCCAAAGAAGAATGGTCTAAAATTCCAGCAGAGCATTGTAAGATACTCATTGATGGTTACTGGAAGCGGTTGTTCGCAGTTATTTTGGCTAAAGGTTGTGCAACCAAGTATTAGGCTAAGGGTGCCAATACTTTTGTCTGGCCCATTTTTGGAGTTTTGTGTGAAATGATCAATGATTTGATTTTTGTTTCATTCTCTTTTGTGTTTTTTCATTGCAAGCAAAATAAATGAAGATAATAATACCAAAGAATTTGTGATTGCAATCATTTTCAAGAAGAAACTGAGTATTATCTGACAGAATTGTAGGGGTGCCAATACTTTTGGCCAGCACTGTATCATTCCAATGAAGAAATAAAATATGAAGGGAAAAACATCTGCCGCTTCATCAGCATACGTAGGGTAGTCATGAAATATATAAGAAATTAAGAAAATAAAAATATAATAAAAGCCTGTTGGGCTACACTTGAAGGGTTTGTTTCCCCCATGAACAAAGTTCATTTTAATCAATAGATCTTGGAATAATAATATGTTCCATAATTCAATGTGTTTAATATAAATGTTCCTGTGCTGAGATAATCTTATATATGTGCCCCTGCTATTTACTGTGTAATGGCCATGTCTGACCATAGAGGTCACAGCTCCTGGCTCAGGGACGACGCAAAAAAGTATAAACACATTACACCACAGGATCACAGCTGATTCTTTCTGTGAGGTAAAACATTTTGCTGACTGTTTTTAAAAATGTTTTACCTCAAAGAAAGAATTATTAGCGATTCCGTGCTGTAATGTCTATATACTTTTTTAATGCTCCCATGTCCAGGAGCTGTGGTATGATCAGACCATGTCCCTGTACGATCAGACACAGCCATTACACAGTACATAGCAGGAACACATATAATGTATAGGATTATTTCAACACAGGAACATTTTGTTTTTTTTTTAAAACACATCCAATTGTGGAATTTATTATTATCCAAAATCTATTTATTAAAATTAACTTGTTTGTTGAAAAACCTCTTTAGGTTATTGTATGGGGTATGAATAGAAGACTTTCTGCTTTTAGCATTGCTCTTATGGGAATGAACCCAATTAGGGACAACATTTGCATGTACTTTTCTAAGTTCTCCCTGTGTTTTACGTGTCTGGGTAATATGGTTACCGGCTAAAACACACAGATAACTGGTTTCCTATGATATAGGGTAAGTTAGAGCCATCACTGTTGGATATCTAATATGAGCAGCAGGAAATAAATATACCAGATATGAGTTTGTGATTGGAGATTTTTTGTGATATCTTCGTGTTACCTCTTTTTTTTCACTGAACTGAAGATAAATGTTCCACATTATCTAGATGCATCAAAAGCACATAACTTCAAACCCCGGAGCCTTAATGTAAAATCTGTAAGAGCCTTATG
The DNA here is from genome assembly GCF_048569485.1 of Anomaloglossus baeobatrachus. Lineage (NCBI taxonomy): Eukaryota > Metazoa > Chordata > Amphibia > Anura > Aromobatidae > Anomaloglossus > Anomaloglossus baeobatrachus. Next base: position 103,641,612 of record NC_134359.1, read on the forward strand.
TGCAGTTTATACTGGGGTCCATTTGTTTGGCAAAGAAGCTGAAGCTAATTCACTGAGGATCAAGCATTCACCTGACGGAGGAATGGCTGACCATTGCCCTATAAACCCTCCTAAAACCAAACCCCACTTTCCACTTCTTTACTGTATCTTTGTTCTTCCCTTTATTAATAACGATAGACACCGTGGATGTGGATGATATGGCCACAACAGCCTTTATTAATTAACCATATTTATACACAATTAGCATATTATCAATTTTAACCTGAATATAAGGAAAAGGGGTCATTAGATGTCAACAAATAAAACCTAGTGCCAGCCGATGCTTGTCTTTGCCCCAACCGCAACATATTGATTCAGGGGCTTTTCGGCTGAATGGTGCCTCATACATTTTCTCTCTAAGACCTTGGCTAGTAGGGACCCCAGACTATTCCTCACCATCCACAAAATGAGGGAAGTGACCCTACCAAAACAGATCCTCTCCCTCATTTACTATACCACCATCAAAGACCCCATCCCATCAGCTGCCATGACGTGACATCTGACATTGAGCTGGTGCTCCATACCGCACTCAAACCTTTCACTTATATCATTCTAAAATGAAATCAGCGTTATGGGAGGCAGTGTGGGACGCTGATCAACCAACGGACTGACCCTGCATTTCCCTGGCAGCCAATCACGTATGGCCTCGAGTAGCTAGCCACTGCCCTGTTCCATGCCCTTTCCCCCTTCCTTCACCCTGCACAGTATCCCTGCCCTCTGCCCCTTGCAAAACATCATTTTAGATTGCGTACTGACTTATGCCCCAAAGTGGAGGCTTATCATACTAGACCCTGGGCATACTGTACATCCCAGCCATGGGTTCTCTCCCTTTTAGCCCCCTTTGAGTCACAGTACTGGTCTTGCTATTCTAATAATGATAGTCAATGCTAAGTAAATGCCATTAAAGAAAATCTGTCAGCAGAGTTTTGATATTTTATCTGAAAGTAGAATATTATAGGGGAGAGAACCTAATTTTAGGGATATGTCACTTGCTCACCACCTTGCTGCAGTTGCAATACAATCAGTGTTTAATCAGCAAGAGATTATCACTACAGGACTAGGTGTTCCTGCCAGACATTACAGCTAATCTGTATAACCCAACCCCTACCACTGACAATGTACAGTGTAGGCAAGAAGCAGCCTATCAGGATTATGAGTTGGGCTATACAGAGCCCAGCATTTAGAGCACTGCTACATCTACATCAGAAAAAACTGCCATTTTATCAAAACAAGCAGTTCCGTAAGTAACACATCCATGGAAGCAGAGTCTGTACCCCTACATCGTTCTGCTCCATAGCAAAAACTTGCTGACATTTTGTTGATTTGCATAATTGACAATTTTAGATGGATGACATCTAGAAGATGGTAGATGAGCATCAAGAAGTACATATTTGTATCTGTATCCACACTCTTTTCAAGACCATACTCCTACATGCTCATTCATTGCCTGTGTTTCACCCTTCATACCTCGCGCCTACCTTCCTGAGGCATCAGAATACAGGAAACTTTCCAGAATTTCATGATTTTTAGGTATTTTTTGCAGCACACAGGTGTTTTTCTGACTCTTGAGAGCCTCCCAGATATTCTGGGAGAGTTGGCAGGACAAATCCTTTTTAATAGCTCAAGCCTGGTATAAAAAAGGTGCATATTTCCTCCTGAACTGGCACCGCTCCTGTGATCTTTACACTGTGCTTTATGGCTATCAAGTGACACAATGAGGAGATATTAATAGGAACCTGTCACCAGATTTGGCGACTATAAGCTGTGGCCACCACCAGTGAGTTCTTATATACAGCATTCCAGAAGGCTGTATATAAGAGCCCAAGCCATGCCATGTAGAATGTAAAAATCACTTTTATAATAATCATCTAGAGGGCAGTCTGGTTCGAGTGGTGTTGCTGCTCTCCGGTCCGGCACCTCCTATCTGCGGTGATCGCCGTCCTCCTTCTGAGGCTCGTGTGATGACGCGTCCTATTTAATTCACAGAGGCCGGCATTGAGGTCCTGCACAAGTTCACTTTGTTCTGCCTGCTCAGAGCAGATAAAAGTATGTAGTACGCATGTGCGGACAGTCTTTAACCTTTCCTCGATCCTGCGCATTACAGTACTTTGATCTGCCATGAGTAGGGTAGATCACAGTGTGCCTGAGCAAGAGCTCAGTGCCGGCTTGTGTGGATGACGTAGATGTGTCATCCATACTGGGCTGGGTAGAAGGAGGAATGAGTAGAGGCGATAGACCAGAGATCAGCAACACCTATCGGACTGGACCGCCCCTTAGGTGAGTGTTATAAAAGTGTTTTTTATGTTATACAGAGCGGCCTCATCTCTTATATACAGCATTTTAGAATGCAGTATATAAGAGCTCAGTGGTGGTGGCCGCAGCTTATAGGGGCCAAATCTGGTGACCAATTCCCTTTAAGAAGGTGCTATCTAGTAGTGGACAAACCCTTTAAGGAAAGCGCATCAATTTTGTTATCACTAAGCACCCCTTTGATGATGTCCCTTTGAATCACTGGTGACACCAGCCTTTTTTTTGAGATCATTAACTATTTGGCAATTGCTGCTATGATGTTTTTATGTCTTAGTATAGTAGGGCTGTTATGATATGCTGTTAACATGTAGACATTGGCATGCCACCAGAATTATACACAGACATTAAATGAACCAGAGGGGTCGAACACATGGTGGCTGAATGGCACAAGATCCGTAATATCATTTTAGAAGCAGCCATATCAGCTAAAACCAGCATGTGGAGAAGCAGCAGTGAACTCCCCAGCCTGTTTTGCCTGGCATACAATCTAGTTACATGACAAAGCGACTTCTTTATCCAGGGATGTTCTGGCCTGAAGCTGTTTGCATTTTGCTCGTATGCCTTCTGCAAACAACCGGCATTGAAATTCATCTGGCATGCGTCTCTCAGTGTCCCCAGGGTTAGCCATATTCTCAGCCGCGTGCTCGTTTCAGTAGGGCACGGATTGTCGAAGACTAACACAGAACATTTCCACTATAATTAACAGCTTACATGCCAAAATGACTTATTTCAAATCAATAGCACACATACATATTCATTGTGAGGATAAGTACAGTGCGAGATTTTAGTGGAGATAATTCCTCTGTCTCTGAATAATGACTAGATCCTGCTGACTAATGGAGGTTCTCATGGTTCAACAGTCACGATTTAATGTAGAGAATTAGAAAAAGAGCCGAGATGTCACATTAAAGTTAAGCTGGAAGTACAAAGCCAGCATTGTAGCTATAAAGGGTACAGATTTAGTAGTTGCATGCTGACCGTAGCCCTTGACGTTAACCATAGGACTCCCTTTATACAAGGGGTGAAATAAGTAATGAACACGTCCCCAATTTTCTAAGTAAATATATTTATAGAGGTAATATTGGCATGAATCTCTCTCCAGATATTGGTAACAACCCATCCAATCCACACAATCAAAGAAATCAAATCACAGATGTCCATTATTTTAGTGATGTTAAATAATGAGAAATGACATAGGGAAAAACATATTGAACACATGAAGAAAGAGGGGTGGAAAAAGTCATGGAAATTCATGATATCAGCTGAACTGTATCAGTAATTAGAAAACTATCCTGCCATTTACTGAAATATAGTATCAGCTGGTTCAACTGATGTCCTATAAAAAGGTGTGTCATTACCAAGGTGCCACACAAGAAACATCTCATGATGGGTAAAACCAATGAGCTGTGTCAAGACCTTTGTAATCTTATTGTTGCAAAACATTCTGATTACATACATTGGTTGCAAAAGAATTTCTAAACTACAAAAGGTTCCAGTGAGCATCGCTGGGGCTATAATCCGCAAGTAGAAATAACATCATTTCCCCAACCACGATCAGTTGATTCCCGCAAGATTTCAGACAGAGGAGTGAGAGGAATTATAGGAAGAGTTGTCCAAGAGCCAATTACCACCTGTAGAGAGCAACAGAAACCCCTGAAATCAGCAGAAACAATTATTTCAAATAAAATTAAGTAATTCAGTCAACCTCCATGGCCTGTATGCACGCTCACCACAGAAGACTACATTGCTGAACAGAACGCATATTCAAGAGCATTTAAAGTTTCCTCAATAACATTTAGACAAGCCTGGGAAATTGTGAAATGCTAGGAGAATATAGTATGGGTAGATAAGACCAAATTGAACTCTCTGGATGCCATAATACACACCATGTTTGGAGTTCAAAAGACACTGCATATCACCCCAAAGCACCATACTAACAGTGAGGTTTGGAGGTGGGAACACCATGGTATAGGGCTATTTTTTGGTATACTGCACTGGCAAACTTTATATAATTGAAGGAAAGATGAATGGACAAATGTAATGAAACATTGTTGATAAAAAAAAACACAATGATTCTAAACACAGCCAAGGAAACTCAGTTGTTTTCAGTGAAAGATAATCAAGCTGCTAGAATGGCCTAGCCGATCACCTGACCTGAAGCCCATAGAAAATTTATGGAAGGAACTAAAACTCAGAATTCATAAAAAGAGCCAATGGGACTTTCAGGACTTGAAAAGTGTTTGTGAGGAAGAATGCTACAAAATCACACCTGAGCATTGTTTGTGACTGGTTTCTCCATACAGGAGGCATCTTGAAGCTGTCAGCACCAAAAGGCTTTTTTACAAAGTATTAAATACATTTCAATAATTGTGGTCTATACATTCTCATTATTATACAGCACTAAATTCATAGATATCTGTGGTTTGATTTCTTTGCCTGTGTGGATTGGATGGATTGTTATCGACATCTGGTGAGAAATTCATGTCAATAGCACCTTTAAAAATATATTTACATAAAAAAATTGGTAACATTTTCAATACTTAGTTTTTCCACTGTACACTGGTGTTATGGTGTTATAAATGGCACATGTTACGCAAGAAACCTACAGCCTATATATAGACTTGGTCCATCAGTATAATCACAGGCCTCGCAGGTGCTCATACTTTGAATTGATTTCTAGGTGATCTGTACAACACAGATTAAAAATGTTGGCAGTAACGGCATCAATCCAGATGGACGCTGAGTGCAGTACTTATTTAGCAAGTAGTATGCAAATTACATCAGTGTTTCTTAGGGTGAGCCAAATGTAATCACTGTCTTTTAAAATGATCACAAGAGATACATATATATATATATATATATATATATATATATATATATATATATATTACAGTGCTTACAAGTAGTATTCAACCCCCTGCAGATTTAGCAGGTTTACACATTCGGAATTAACTTGGCATTGTGACATTTGGACTGTAGATCAGCCTGGAAGTGTGAAATGCACTGCAGCAAAAAAAGAATGTTATTTTTTTTTTTTTAAATTGTGAAAAGTTTATTCAGAGGGTCATTTATTATTCAACCCCTCAAACCACCAGAATTCTGTTTGGTTCCCCTAAAGTATTAAGAAGTATTTCAGGCACAAAGAACAATGAGCTTCGCATGTTTGGATTAATTATCTCTTTTTCCAGCCTTTTCTGACTAATGAAGACCCTCCCCAAACTTGTGAACAGCACTCATACTTGGTCAACATGGGAAAGACAAAGGAGCATTCCAAGGCCATCAGAGACAAGATCGTGGAGGGTCACAAGGCTGGCAAGGGGTACAAAACCCTTTCCAAGGAGTTGGGCCTACCTGTCTCCACTGTTGGGAGCATCATCTGGAAGTGGAAGGCTTATGGAACTACTGTTAGCCTTCCACAGCCTGGACAGCCTTTGAAAGTTTCCACCCGTGCCGAGGCCAGGCTTGTCCGAAGAGTCAAGGCTAACCCAAGGACAACAAGGACAACAAGGAAGGAGCTCCGGGAAGATCTCATGGCAGTGGGGACATTGGTTTCAGTCAATACCATAAGTAACGTACTCCACCGCAATGGTCCCCGTTTCAGACAAGCCCGTAAGGTACCTTTACTTTCAAAGCGTCATGTCAAGGCTCGTCTACAGTTTGCTCATGATCACTTGGAGGACTCTGAGACAGACTGGTTCAAGGTTCTCTGGTCTGATGAGACCAAGATCGAGATCTTTGGTGCCAACCACACACGTGACGTTTGGAGACTGGATGCCACTGCATACGACCCCAAGAATACCATCACTACAGTCAAGCATGGTGGTGGCAGCATCATGCTGTGGGGCTGTTTCTCAGCCAAGGGGCCTGGCCATCTGATCCGCATCCATGGGAAGATGGATAGCACGGCCTACCTGGAGATTTTGGCCAAGAACCTCCGCTCCTCCATCAAGGATCTTAAGATGGGTCGTCATTTCATCTTCCAACAAGACAACGACCCAAAGCACACAGCCAAGAAAACCAAGGCCTGGTTCAAGAGGGAAAAAATCAAGGTGTTGCAGTGGCCTAGTCAATCTCCTGACCTTAACCCAATTGAAAGCTTGTGGAAGGAGCTCAAGATTAAAGTCCACATGAGACACCCAAAGAGCCTAGATAACTTGGAGAAGATCTTCATGGAGGAATGGGCCAAGATAACTCCAGAGACCTGTGCCGGCCTGATCAGGTCTTATAAAAGACGATTATAAGCTGTAATTGCAAACAAGGGTTATTCCACAAAATATTAAACCTAAGGGTTGAATAATAATTGACCCACACTTTTATGTTGAAAATTTATTAAAATTTAACTGAGCAACATAACTTGTTGGATTGTAAGATTTATGCATCTGTTAATAAATCCTGCTCTTGTTTGAAGTTTGCAGGCTCTAACTTATTTGCATCTTATCAAACCTGCTAAATCTGCAGGGGGTTGAAGACTACTTGTAGGCACTGTATATACTGTATATATAGACACACTGTATATATATGGCTTTGCATTGCTGCTCAATGCTTTATGTAGTTCTTGATTGGTTTACAGCCTATAAATGTATTTCCAGGGACTTTTGACTACTGAGCCACTTGAGTTCACAAGGGGTCTGCTTTTTCAACCATAGTACTAGAGATGAGTCGAATTTATTGAAATCTGCGGGTATATACAAGTTAAACGCTATTTGATTCGCAATCCGCTAAAAAGAAAATGCATTGCCGCGATTTTGGTGAAAGCTAATGCTCACTTCACTACTCACCTCTCCGGCTACCCCGCTGCTCGCTGACCACTATGCAATGCCCCCCTTATTTCCCCCACTGTGCACCACATCGCTATCCTCTTCATAATAAGTCAGGACTTTTTGCTGCTTTCAGAACTTTGGGGTTCCTGATTGTTGCAAGGTCGCAACGTCACAATGTGTACTGCGACTTTACAAGGGGCATTGACGGGGTCGGATAACCGGACTTATTGTGAAGAGGATGGAGAAGTGGCATGCAATTCAGAAAAAAAGATGGTGGGTGGGCAGCGAACAGAGGTATAGCCGGAGAGGTGAACAGGGAGGTATTATTAAGTGTTTTGGGTTTTTTTTACATCTTACATTTGTTATACTATGGGGTCTGGAGGGATCCCAGACAATAATCAGGAACATTTAATTTTGTGCAAATCATAGTTCTTAGGAAAATTCTGCAAATTTATTGAATTTGAATAGAAGCCGATCTGCTCGTGATTATAATGTATCTACTCAAACTTGTTCTTCTGTTAATCAGCATAATGCTTTATATACTGTAATATAAGGATAAAAAGGCACTGAACATAGATCCCGAAAAATGAGAACGTTACGAGTCATGGAATATGGCGTAAACGTGCGCCACGTTTTCCGGACAACCTTCCATTTTTGTTTAACCCCTTATATAAAAGTAAACCTATACATGTTTAGGGTGTACGAACTCGCACTGACCTGAGGCATCCCACCCACACATCAATTGTACCAAACATTGAACGCAGTTAATAAAATATCTCAAAAACAATAGTACTATCGCACTTTTTTTGCAATTTTTCTGCATTTGGAATTTTTTGTGCCATTTTCCAGTACACTATATGGTAAAATGTATGGTTTAATTTAAACGTACAGCTTGTTCCACAAAAAATGAGCCCTCACATGACCATATTGACTGAATAATAAAAAAGTTACGCCTCTCGGAAGAAGAATGTCGGGAAAAAAAACGGAAAGCGAAAAATCGTCCGGTCGTTAAGGGGTTAAATCTGAAACCCTGGAAATGAGGACTTAGGTGATCCCATTGGCTGTAATGCTGCAGATGGAGTCACTCTGTGCTCCGTCAGACATCATTTTTGGCCATCTCCATCTATTTGGAGTGTGCTGAATGAAGCAGTTAGCTCCACAGAATGTGCCCTCACAGACTTAATTGTTTTGCAGTGATTGTTATGCCCTCCAAAAAGATAAAAACAGTTTGGGTTATGTATGATCAGAATTACCAAATGTGCGCCTAATAAGAGTTTAAAATGGCAGACGGGGACCTTCATTACACCTACAGATGACACGGAAATTGCTCACAGGGCCACAAGTGGGTGAATGGAGTAGCCACCTTTTCCAGTATAACTGCTTAGATGCCTCAGTTGCTATAAACTATTGCAAGTAAAGGTTTATATTGCCGCCATCACAGCCAGCTCCAATTCCTGCCATTGTATCATAATGTTGTTGCAATTAACAATGACTGATACTGTTGGAAAACTTTGAAGTGGAAATTTAGTGGTAGAAATAGTTATATTGTAAGAAAATTCTCTACTCCTCTCTTATCTCCTCTTCCCACAATCACATACAAGATTTCTCCCGTGCCTCCCCCATACTCTGGAACGCTCTACCCCAGCATATCAGACTCTCCCCTACCGTGGAAAGCTTCAAGAGGAACCTGAAGACCCACCTCTTCCAACAAGCCTACAACCTACAATAGCCCTCAGTCCAGTAGACAACTGCGCAACCAGCTCTGTCCTCACCTACTGTGCCCTCACCCATTCCCTGTAGACTGTGAGCCCTCGCGGGCAGGGTCCTCCTCCTATACCAGTCTGTTTTGTACTGTTAATGATTGTTGTACATATACCATCTTTCACTTGTAAAGCGCCATGGAATTAATGGAGCTATAATAATAAATAATAATAATAATAATAATAATAATAATAATAAAAAAGTATTTTGAATTTGTAAATGCACAGTATTATCGGCATGTCCTGTTATTTTGTAGATGAAGCATGAGAAATCTAATTTATTAAGATAATCTGTGATTTGCTATAGATTATATTTATGATATTTATATATATATATATATATATATATATATATATATATATATACTGTAGATAAAAAGTTCTATTATATCTGAATATAGATGTTTATTGACAGTGGGCACTCTTTTGTCTTTCTTAGGGCATCTGGGTTCCTGAAGGAGAAACTGTAAAGATTCCCGTGGCCATCAAGATCCTGAATGAGACAACGGGACCTAAAGCCAATGCTGAATTCATGGATGTAAGTACTGTAACGGTATGATATTACTGCACCTTGACCTCCACGTTGGAAAGTATGGTGTGAATGTCTGGAATATCCAATAAACTTTATACTAATCAACACAAAACTATGTTTTTCTGCACTAGTTTAAATTGAAACAAAAAGTTGTCCAATCTGGACCAACTGAAGAAGACGACAGAAGGCGAAACTTGTTTTCTTTGTATTGGAGAGGAAGCGTTTCGCTGCTTTCATAGTAACGTTCTTTCATGCAAATTAATGTTTGTGACCTAATGAGCTTTCGCTACAGCTATATTTGAGGAAGGGTGAAATATTTATGGTGCACAAAAATGACGAAGCTTCTTATACATCAGCTAGATCCTGATGTATAATTTGACTGGACCACAATGCAAAATCTGTAATGGGGCTCTTCCCATCAAAGCAAACATTACTTCTGCACTACCTATGAGTAGAGCACGATGCCATATGGTAAATATAATGTAATAATAAGTAAACTAATTTATTTCACAACTGTCCTTTTCTAAGGACACTAAATATATTTACAACCATGCCCCGATGCAGTGCTTGCCCAGGTTTTATTTTGCAACATCTGTCATATATGTAAGGCAGATGTGTGCATTGAAAATATATATGGAGGGGGCTCAGGAGCTGAACTCAATCCATACAGCTCTGATGCCGGCTGTGTTGTGCTGCTAGCATTCGAGTCTACTTTTTGAAATTGGTACTAGCTCCTTTTGTAGCAGTATAACTTCTTAGGTGTGGCTGTTAGTTATGACAGCAGCACTTAAGAGGTTGGAAATGGAAAGGGGATGTCACTCCTGATACCCATGCCCCACCTTGCAAAAGCAGGGGGATGATGGCATAGTAACTAGAGATGAGCGAACCCGATGTTCGGTGTTCATACCAAATACAGACTTTACAAAAAAAAACAGAGTTCGAGTTCAGAGTTCAGGAGCTTTATGTATGCAAACTACTTGCATGAGCATCGCTGTGTTTAGGTACGCTCGGTGCTCAGCCCAGTGTGAGCCGCTTGTAGTATTTGATCGGCTCACACTGGGGGTAACAACAGCGTGATTGGATGTAGTGTGCACAAAACAAAAAAATATGGAATAACCTGACCCACTCCCCTCCAAAAGTGTTTTGTTTATGTCTGGCTGCATGTGGATGGAGATCCAAACTGCCCCGTTAGTAACTTCTAATGGGGTTCAGGTCAAGTCCGGGTCCCAAAGCGAACTTTATCTAAAGTCGGTCTGAACCCGCCAAACTGAACTTCCACGAGTCTGCTCATATCTAATAGTAACGACTCCCGGGAGGACTACTAAATGCCCTATGTTTGCCATGTTTGTACAACTATGAATCCGAGCATGCAAGTCAACGAATTTCATAGTAGAAAGGTGACTTTACAATACACTGCAATATTACAGCATTGCAGTGTATTGTATGAGCGATCAAGTGATCACAAGTGTTCAAGCCACCTAGTGGGACCAATAGATAATGTAAAAGAAAATTGAGAAATATTTAAAACATTTCTTAAAAAAATAAATATATATATAAAAAAATAATGTTCCCCACCTCTTCTCACAACACAATTAAAATTCTAAGAAAAATAATAAAACCTATTTGGCATTGCAGTGTGTGATTATTTGAACCTATGAAATATTGTAATATATATTTCATATGGTGAATGCAAAATAACAAAAAAAAGCAGAAACGCTGTTTCTTGGTCCCTTTAGCTCCAACAAAATGGAATATAAAGAGATAAAAAATTGGACTCAAAAATGGTGGTGATAAAAACAACAGCTTCTAGTGCACAAAACAAGCCCTGATAGAACTCTTGTGACTCAAAAATAAAAAAATGATATACAGTAGCTGTTCGAAAGTGAGGAGGAAAACTCAAAATTAAAGAGGGGCTCACTGGGACTTTGTCACCCATGGGCCAGCATAAACCCATAGCCGATTATTGCCCTGATGCCTGCCACATACATTCTGCATTAGTGGCTTGAAGAAATAAATGATGAATGTTACAATTTAGGAAAATGTGTCTGAGATGATAAATGTATTCTATATTTTCCTTTTTTGATATTCAAACAGGACTAGTAAAAATTGATAAATTCCCTTTTCTTATTTTTAGACCAGGGTCATAGTAGAGCATTCAATGTGATATGCTAATGACACTTGGCTCAAACTCTGCTGCGCGCGAGAGCAAAGTGTCATTATTGTGCTCCCATTCTCTTGTATGCGGGAATTAGAGCACAGGTAAGGAGAGGATGGAGAGATTAATTTCTCCATATTCTCCACTGCCTATCTACATATATCACACTGCACTCAGATGTCAATCCAATGTTTCACACCCAATCTGAATGAGAAAAAAATCGCTGATCAGCACATCTCCGTAGTAAAACACTGGGCCGAGTGCTATAAAAGAGCACTCTGTCATGTTATACGCAGGCTATACGGCAGCGTGAGAGTACCCTTGTATACTTTTTTTTCTTCTGGTGCACAACAATATTTGAATGACTTTGCAACATTTGTAGTATAAAAAGTATTGTAAATTAATAGCTATCTTAATCATTTACAAGTATCTATTCTCATTTAATGACTTAATAGAAGTTTAAATGAGTGTTTTTTTATATTTTTTTGTAAGATGCAGTACTGAGATCTCTAATCTTCCAACTAGTCAGGAGCGAGCACTACCATGCTCGGGTACTCGGTACTTGTAGTTAGTCAGGAGCGAGCACTACTATGCTCGGGTACTCGGTACTTGTAGTTAGTCAGGAGCGAGCACTACCATGCTCGGGTACTTGGTACTTGTAGTTAGTCAGGAGCAAGCACTACCATGCTCGGGTACTCGGTACTTGTAGTTAGTCAGGAGCGAGCGCTACCATGCTCAGGTACTCTGTACTTGTAGTTAGTCAGGAGCGAGCGCTACCATGCTCGGGTACTCGGTACTTGTAATTAGTCAGGAGCAAGCACTACCATGCTCGGTTACTCGGTACTTGTAGTTAGTCAGGAGCAAGCACTACCATGCTCGGGTACTCGGTACTTGTAGTTAGTCAGGAGCAAGCACTACCATGTTCGGCTGCTCGTTAATAGTGAGGAGCGAGCATTACCATGCTCGGGTACTCAGTACTTGTTATTAGTCAGGAGCGAGCATTACCATGCTCGGGTGCTCATAATTAATGAGGAGTGAACACTACCATCCTCGGGTGCTCAGTTCTTGTAATTAGTCAGGAGCGAGGACTACCATGCTCGGCTGCTCAGTACTTGTAATTAGTCAGGAGCGAGCACTACCATGCTCGGGTACTCGGTATTTGTAGTTAGTCAGGAGTGAGTGTGACGACATGGACTCTCATGGGTTAAAGTTTCTTAAAATTCAGCCAGACAGGATGATAGATTGTTTATAGACGGGGGAAAAGTCCCTCATTGTTTCTACAAGACTCTTGTTGACTCATGTAATTGTGTTGGCCACTGAAAGCCAGACGCATTGTTTCTCCAGACTCTTTCAGTAACCATTGTAACGTAGTTTTGTATTGCTAATGTGATTACCTTAGTAGCCATTGACGAGTCTGTGACTTGCAGACTTCATGTAGATATCTTCAGTCTTTCTATGCACATCATTTAAATGAACATTGTCCATGCAGCTTGAGATTCATCCAATGGGAGAGGCGATCTTGTCCAACTAATCGATGAGGACGCAGTGTATCCAAGTGGAAGGCTGTGGCTATAAAAGGGATTTCTTTAAGCCACCAGTGGTTGTTGATGGATGCTGATGGATCCAGTCTAAGCTCTTTGGAGCTGACTAGAGGATCAGGATATCTTATGGCTTCAATCTAGGGACTCCGGTTCCGGTTGGAGACCATATCCACAGCCTAGGGATTACGAGTCCGGCTGCCAGGATTGTAACATCATACCAGGACTACCTAAGGAGGACACTCAGGTTGGGACAGTTCAGTCACCTGTTACAGACTTTGCAGACCTCACACAGCTTCCTGAATCTGAGAAAAACACTGTGGAAAGAAAGCGCAATAGGGTCTTACCCCAGACAATTGGGGAAAATCAAGGAGGGTGGTCTTACTCACCTATAGGGGTTGTGAAAGTCACAACGCCTATAACAGCATATAAAAGTATCCAAGCCACGGCAGCGGACCCAAGAGTAGCAGATAACAGAAAGTAGTAGATAGGGATGTTAAACCGCGCCACTGACTCAGCCGATCCAGGAGATTAATGGATAGGTGTTGCTTTAATTCATTACACAGATCAGGTCAACGCGTTTCGGGAGTCGCAGCTATTCCCTGTACAGCAGATGTGTTTTGCTTGCCAGACTGTCCTGATGAAGGGAGCTGCGACTCCCGAAACGCGTTGACCTGATCTGTGTAATGAATTAAAGCAACACCTATCCATTAATCTCCTGGATCGGCTGAGTCAGTGGCGCGGTTTAACATCCCTATCTACTACTTTCTGTTATCAGCTTCCTGAATCTGGCATTATTCCTTTCTCGGTGGGTGCCCGCCAAAAGCAGGGTGCTGCTGGACTGGAGTAAGCGGACCTGGAAGCTCTGAGGCATGGACATTCTAAATCCCTGGTGAGCCAGCGGAAGGGTGAGACTCTGTTGCCTGTTACATTTGTGTTTTGCTGGTTATGTGTTATGTGCCGTTAATTGTTTGGGGATCCAATAAAGTCTAATTATTGTGGTTCCCTCACCCTGTGTTGTCTGAGTAGTGTTACGCCCACGGTTAAGGAGGCCGGCGTTCAGTTGGGATGAGCACTGAGCCACACTGTCTTTCTAAAGGCGGCGGGTTTTAGTGGACGAGAGCACCCGCTGAGCCCTGTGTCTCCACAGTGAGCACTACCATGTTCGGCTGCTCAGTAATCGTAATTAGTCAGGAGCGAGCACTACCATGCTCGGCTGCTCATGAGGTACTTGTTATTAGTCAGGAGTGAGCATTACCATGCTCAGGGGCTCATAATTAATGAGGAGTGAACACTACCATGCTCGGCTGCTCAGTACTCATAATTAGTCAGGAGCGAGCACTAACATGCTTGGCTGCTCGTAATTAGTGAGGAGCGAACACTACTATGCTCGGCTACTCCTAATTAGTGAGGAGCGAACACTACCATGCTCGGCTGCTCGTAATTAGTGAGGAGCGAGCAGTACCATGCTCAGCTGCTCGGAATTAGTGAGGAGGGAACGCTACCATGCTCGGCTGCTCGTAATTAGTGAGGAGCAAGCACTACCATGCTCGGCTGCTTGTTGATAGTAAGGAGTGAGCACTACCATGCTGGGGTGCTCGTAATTAGTGGTGAACGAGCACTACCATGCTCGGCTGCTCAGTACGCATGACAATCAGTTGAATGCTTGGATGCACACAATTTGAGTACCTGAGTATAATAGAAGTCAATGGGAAACTCAAGCATTTTTCTAGGAAATCTTCATCTTCATTGACTTCCCATATACTCAGTTAGTCGATTCGCCGTTCATTCGAGCATCCAACTGCTTGTTACGAGTACCATGCACCCGAGAATGGTGCACCCGAGTGCTCGCTCATCACTAAAGACAATCTTTAAGTGCCTATTTCTCAGCCTTGCACCATCTTGGCGGTACAATATGCAGAGACAGTAAGCGTATAAGAAAATAATTTGTAAACTACAAAAACCCATCAAACGCTAAACTCAAAAATGTTTCCTTCTATGCTAGACTAAGTAAACTTTATGTTTTCCCTTTCTGAAAATAATGAAATAATAATTTCTTGTCAGGGTGGTCTCTAATTTAGAGCAATCAATACATTGTAGGCTTTGAAGTGTTTAATCTGACAAGTGACTCCAGCATAATCATCCTTTTTCCTACACACAATGAACCAGCATCAATCACTTCAGAAAATACAGAACCTTTAATGATGAGTGTGCCATCAGTGAGTCTTTTACATTAATGAGGAATCACAAGCTGACGTGTAGGCAACTTAAAATGTCTTGAAACTTGAAGGGTCTATGCACTACTTGCATTGATGACCTACCCTTGATTCAGATCTTCACCTCTTCTCTTCATTTGGAGCTCATCTGCAATACCCAGCAATGACCCCCAAACAGTGTATTAGGCTTACTAGGTGATTTGGATCCACAAAGCTCAAGGTCCAAGTGGGTAAATGGGCCATCGGCATTAATGCAACAGGAAGCTGCGGCACATGGGAAACACATACATTCTGAAGACTACAGACAACTAGTAGAGGAACTGGAGGAAGTAAGCAGACAGGAGACAACTTGGAGACTGCAGACAGGTAACAGAGGTTCTGGAAGATGGAAAGCAGGAAGTAGAGGTATTGGAAGCTGCAAGCAAACAGAAGACGTCCTGGAGACCGTGGACAGGTCATAGTGGTCCTGAAAGACCAGAACCAGATACCAGAGGTCCAAGAAGCCACAGGAAGACAGGCGATATCCTGGAGACCACAGACAGGTAGCAGAGATCTGGAAGACTGGAAGCAGAAAGCAGAGGTATTGGAAGCTGTAAGCAAACAGAAGAGGTCCTGGGGACCGCAGACAGATAACAGAGGTCCTGGAAGATCGAAGCCAGATAGCACAGGTCCTAGAAACTGCATGCAGACAGGAGGCATCCTGGAGACCACAGACATGTAGCAGAGGTTTTGGAGACTGGAAACAGGAAGCAGAGGTAAAGGAGGCTGAAGCAAATAGGGGATGTCCTGGGAGCTAAAGACACGTAACAGAGGTCCTGGAAGATCAAAAACAGGTAGCAGGCACTGGAAGCTGCAGGAAGACAGGAGACATCCTTGAGACTACAGACAAGTAGGAGAGGTCCTTAAAGACCAGAAACAGCAAAGGTACTGGAAATCACAAGCAGATACGAGACACCCTGGGGACCATAAACAGGTGGCAGAGATCCTGAAAGACAGGGAACAGGTAGCAGATGTACTGGAAATCTGCATGCACAGGAGACATTCTGGAGACCAGAGAAAGATAGCAGAGGTCCTGGAAGACCAGAAACAGTTAGCAAAGGTATTGGAAGTCGCAGGCAGACAGGAGAAACCCTAGAAACCATAAACAGGTAGTAGAGGTCCTGAAAGACAGGTAACAGGTTGTTGTGCACAGAGAAGCTAAAACTCTTAATTGCAAGACAGAGTTGTGTGTCTTGGTAGGCCTAACATTGGCTTAAGGAGCTTATCAATTAGAAGCACTCCATAATACTTGTAAAGCCTGGCATGGAGCACAAAAGAGTTTAGCAGACCAGGGAGAATTGAATAGAACCCAGACCTTACCTACCTAGGTATGTAACAATACCCTCTTAAGGCGCCTTCCAAATTAGTCCATAATCCACGGCAATGGTGTTGTTGATGATGCACTTTTGGGAACCATTGTCTTTGAATTCTGTTAGGCTCACTAACTGAGGTGGATCACTAGAGCCCAAGGTCTGGGTGGGCACAAGGGCCACTGGCATCAATGCAGCAGACAGTTGAGGTATGTGGGAAACACGAGAAGTCCCGTATACTGCAGACAGGTAGGCAAAATCCTGAAAGACTGGAAACAAGTAGCAGAGGTACTGGAATTTGCAGGAAGACAGGAGGTGTCCTGGAGACCGCAGACATGTTGCAAAGATACTAAAAGCTGTAGGCAGATAGGAGACGTCCTGAGTACCACGGTCAGGTAGCAGAAGATCTGGTAGCCTGCAAATAGGTAGAAAACATATTGGACACTGCGGGCAGACAGGAGATGTCATGGAGACTGCAGACAGGTTGCAGAGGTACTGGAAGTCGCAAGGAGACAGGAGATGATCTGAAGATTGCAGACCACTAGCAGATGTCCTACAGGCTGCAAGATGACAGGAGATGTCCTGGACACCAGGGATAGGTAACAGCTGTCCTGGAAGACCGGAAACAGGTAGCAGAGTTATTGAAAGTTGCAGGCAGACAGGAGATATCTTGTGACAGGAGACATCGTAGAGAATGTAGACAAATAGCAGAGGTACTGGAAACTGTAACCAAGTAGTAGAGGTATTAGAAGCCTTTGGCAGACAGGAGACATCCTCGAGACTGCAAATAGGTAACAGAGATCCTGGAAGTCCAGAAACAGGTATCAGAGCTATTGAAAGTTGCAGGCAGACAGGAGACGTCTTCCAACTGTAGAGATGTAACAGAGGTTCTGGAAGACAGAAAACAAGTAGCAGAGGTAAAGGAAGCCAAAGGAACAGAGTAAACATCCTGGACACTGCAGACAGGTAGCAGAGATCCTAGAAGTTCAGAAACAGGTAGCAAAGGTAGAGGAAGGCACAGTCAAACAGGAGTCATCCTTGAGACCACAGATAGGTAGCAGAGGTACTGGAAGTCGCAGACAGCAGGATACATCGTGGATGCCACAGACAGGTAGCACAGGTACTGGAGGACTGGAACAGATAGCAGAGGTACTGGAAGCTGCAGGAAGACAGAAGTTGTGGAGACTGAAGTAAATTAGTAGAGGTCCTGGAAAACTGGGAACAGGTTGTTGTGCGCAGACAAACAAGATACAGGTCTGTGTCTTGGTTGGCCTTACATTGGTCTGCAGAGCTCAACACATAGGAGCACGCCGGGCTACTTGTAAAGCCAGATGTGGAGCACAAGAAAGTTTAGCAGACTGGGGAAAATCGAGCACAGCCCAGACCCAGTATAACGTGGCCAAGTCGAAAGTTGTGGGAGAGAACCTCATCAGATAATAATAACAATGATAATAATAATAGATGAATACTTGTACAGTGCCTAGAAGTAGTATTCAACCCCCTGCAGATTTAGCAGGTTTACACATTCGGAATTAACTTGGCTTTGTGACATTTGGACTGTAGATCAGCCTGGAAGTGTGAAATGCACTGCAGCAAAAAAGAATGTTATTTCTTTTTTTATTTTTTTTTTTAAATTGTGAAAAGTTTATTCAGAGGGTCATTTATTATTCAACCCCTCAGACCACAAGAATTCTGTTTGGTTCCCCTAAAGTATTAAGAAGTATTTCAGGCACAAAGAACAATGAGCTTCACATGTTTGGATTAATTATCTCTTTTTCCAGCCTTTTCTGACTAATTAAGACCCTCCCCAAACTTGTGAACAGGACTCATACTTGGTCAACATGGGAAAGACAAAGGAGCATTCCAAGGCCATCAGAGACAAGATCGTGGAGGGTCACAAGGCTGGCAAGGGGTACAAAACCCTTTCCAAGGAGTTGGGCCTACCTGTCTCCACTGTTGAGAGCATCATCCGGAAGTGGAAGGCTTATGGAACTACTGTTAGCCTTCCACGGCCTGGACAGCCTTTGAAAGTTTCCACCCGTGCTGAGGCCAGGCTTGTCCGAAGAGTCAAGGCTAACCCAAGGACAACAAGGAAGGAGCTCCGGGAGGATCTCATGGCAGTGGGGACATTGGTTTCAGTCAATACCATAAGTAACGTACTCCACCGCAATGGTCTCCGTTCCAGACGAGCCCGTAAGGTACCTTTACTTTCAAAGCGTCATGTCAAGGCTCGTCTACAGTTTGCTCATGATCACTTGGAGGACTCTGAGACAGACTGGTTCAAGGTTCTCTGGTCTGATGAGACCAAGATCGAGATCTTTGGTGCCAACCACACACGTGACATTTGGAGACTGGATGGCACTGCATACGACCCCAAGGATACCATCCCTACAGTCAAGCATGGTGGTGGCAGCATCATGCTGTGGGGCTGTTTCTCAGCCAAGGGGCCTGGCCATCTGGTCTGCATCCATGGAAAGATGGATAGCACGGCCTACCTGGCGATTTTGGCCAAGAACCTCCGCTCCTCCATCAAGGATCTTAAGATGGGTCGTCATTTCATCTTCCAACAAGACAACGACCCAAAGCACACAGTCAAGAAAACCAAGGCCTGGTTCAAGAGGGAAAAAATCAAGGTGTTGCAGTGGCCTAGTCAGTCTCCTGACCTTAACCCAATTGAAAACTTGTGGAAGGAGCTCAAGATTAATGTCCACATGAGACACCCAAAGAACCTAGATAACTTGGAGAAGATCTGCATGGAGGAGTGAGCCAAGATAACTCCAGAGACCTGTGCCGGCCTGATCAGGTCATATAAAAGACGATTATTAGCTGTAATTGCAAACAAGGGTTATTCCACAAAATATTAAACCTAGGGGTTGAATAATAATTTACCCACACTTTTATGTTGAAAATTTATTAAAATTTAACTGAGCAACATAACTTGTTGGTTTGTAAGATTTATGCATGTTAATGTTAATAAATCCTGCTCTTGTTTGAAGTTTGCAGGCTCTAACTTATTTGCATCTTATCAAACCTGCTAAATCTGCAGGGGGTTGAATACTACTTGTAGGCACTGTATGTGTAATAAGGTATTTGTTGCTTGTCTATCAGATTTTGTAGCTGTTTTCTTCCAGGTAGTACCATCATTTGAAAGGAGTAAAAGCCCTATGCATTGGTAGCATCTAGAGGGCAGATGGTCTCTCAAGGCTCTGAATAGACAGCGAGACTTACAGACTTGTACAAGATTGGCAAAAATAGAATTAGAAAATTGAGAATTAGGAACAACACATCTCTTTGTATATTTCTGTACTTGTTGACTGATTTGGTCTCTATTGCTGCCAAAAAATTGAATGTGACTAACTTCCATTAGTTCATTACAATTACTACCTACGTTTAGACAAAACTGCTGCACTAGGAGAGCATGTACACTGAAAAATTATTGTGCAGAAACGCTCTTAAGCATGCTTGTTCCACAATAACATTTCTTATTAAACAGGCTGTTAATCACCTTGATGAATGAGCAAAATGCTCGTTAATTGGTTGAGCAGGGCAGATCAAAGTGCGCTTGCGCAGGACCTCAATGCTGGCTAGTGTGCATGACGTAGGACGCATCGTGCATATGGGCCTTAGAAGAAGGACGGCGATCACTGCAGAGAGGAGGCGCCGGACCAGAGAGCATTGACACCCATCAGATCGGATCGCCTCCTAGATGAGTATTATAAAAGTGTTTTTACGTTCTACACAATGGCCTGGGCTATTACATACAGTATTCTGGAATGCTGTATATATGCGATCACTGGTGGTGGCCGCAGCTTATAGTCACCAAATCTGGTGACAGGTTCCATTTAAACAGAGTCGAAGATGCAGTTGTGAAGGTAGCCTCAGAAGTAAAATATCAAGCAAAGTTGTATAATTATAATTATTATTACATATATAAGCAAAGATACTTATGTGACCCCTTAAATTGTCCCAATGTAGGAAAAATGACCATTTCTTTCCCAACTATTTATCAGCTTCACCAGATCTCAAATCCCTGCAAAAAATGAAAATACCAGATGGACCTATTGGCAATGGTTTGTGTTGTGCCTGTGAGACAAGTGCTTCTCAGAAAGCGGAGAGCAGCCATTTTCCTGTATAAACAATGGCTAGACACCCTCCCATCTGATTATTATTTGTATTCCGTCTTCATTGTTACAACATATGTTCTAGTTTGTAATTTTAACTGGCCAGACAGTGTAATTTCCATGGATTCCAAGGATGAGCAAGAAATTACAGCACATCTAATAGGAGTTATCGGATGCAGCCAACTTGCTGGAAAATTATAATGTAATGGTTACACAATCAACCAGTGCCGAGCATTTACATAGAGATTTCATAACAACCACATTACAGAACTCATTATTAAAATGTCAGTTGTTACCATGTAGTCCAGCTTGAAAAAATCAAAGATATGGAAAGTGCTGCTTTAGTAAACTCCATATTGAAAAAGTAACGTAGTATCTCTCCTTACAGCCATCGTAACATAGCACCACTTCCAGTGAAACAGAGTAAGGGCAATTCTTCTATTCATGGCAACTTTGGTATTTTGACACATATTTGAAAAATTGATATACCATAAATAACTGAAAGATGCATCCCTCTCAAGAACATAGCCTGAAATGTGCACTCTCTTTATGTGGGATTCATAGAGATGAGCGGATCAGGCAATCACTTGTTCACATGGATTTTCCTGGGAAATTCGAATTATTTTCTGCAAATTGACCCCAGACGCCATTGCATAATAAACATTAGATATACTCACCTCTCCCGTCTCTTCTTTGGCCCCTCTGCTCTGCATTGTCATCTGTTTGGTCCTCATCACATCTTCTCATCACCGTCAAGAATCTTCATACTAGGCCGGGACTACAGACTTTGATCAGGACAAAGAAGGTTCTACACAAACATGCATAAGGTCATGAGGTCAGCACGTGCGCCGTAACTTAGCGTGCATATGCGCAAATGAGCAAAACCATCCCTGGCCACATCAGAGATCTCAGCCGGAAGTCCTGATCTAGCATGAAGAGGCTCAGGGTTTCAGAGTGAGCACCGGTCATTGTTGGTGTATCGGATAGGTGGGGATGAGGAGTGGAGGGGCCAGAGAGGTGATTGGTAAGGTGAATATGTATTTTTTTTATTATTTAATCTTTTCAAGGTTCTTTATGGTTCAACCAACTAGTGGTTAGCAACTATCATTTTGCTAAATCCATGTGCAAGTATCTTACAAAATAATTCCACATTTTGGTGAATGCATATTTTTCAAATAGTTGAGTAGATATCAATTCCACTCAAATATATTCACTCCTCTCGAATTGCCAACCTCCATCTGGATATATGCCAAAAATATCAAAGGCTGGAAAACTTCTTTAGTCCAGTAGGTATTGAGTAAGGGTTATTCACAGTAGGATTAGCGTTTTTCAGTGCAGTGTCATCAGAGGTTGGTCAGTTCATTAGGTTTTACCATCAGTTTGGTCAGAGTTTCATCAGTTGTTGTCTATTGAAAAAAAAATTGATGGAGGTTTCTCAAGCTTCTCCGATCAGTTAGTGAAAAACAAACAGTATTTTAATTTTCCATTGACAAGTTTGGCACAATACTCATATCAATACAGGACAAGTATCTGTGCTTTTCTGTGGACCACTTGGCTCAAGGAAAAAAATCAGATGTGAACGACCCCATAGTATATAATATAATAAGTATGAGTAGTGATGGGCGGACTAGCAGATAACCGGGACCGGCGGTTATAACTGAGTTAAAAAAATTACCCCGGTCTTGGATATCTGGTGGACGCTGGTCCCCGTATAAGTCTATGTGAACCAGATCCGGCGATTAAAAATGTGGTAGAAGGGATAGATTGATAGGAGCAAGCACGTTATACTTACCAAGGCTGTAACTGCTTCCAGGCTGCTCATTCACTTCCGGGGCCGCTAATTTCCTTCATTGCATATGCACTGCTTTCCCCGCTCACTGGCGTCTGTGATTGGTTGCAGTCAGACACACTCACATCCTGAGTTTCATTGTTTTAGTTGACTGCTTTCAATCACCAGTAATGATACGGCTACAGGCTGCAGACATGACGTCCCGTTACAGACTTCAGGCAGAGACTAAGTAGAAATCAGGGGTGACGTCACGTCGGTAAGTTGAGGGCACAGCTGGAGGTTCCCATGTTTCTCCACCTGTGACCGCAGGTTAATTGACCTCAGGGGACCTAAATGAACTCAGTGACCGCACGTCAGGTGAAGTCATTGAGTTTAATTAGGTCACCTGAGGTCAAGTGTCCCGCGTCACAGGTGGAGAGCTGGACTTTTTTAAAGTTCGATTCTGGATGTGGACTTGTCCTGAACTTCATTTAAAGTCATTAATTGGGCAATTCGGGTCTCCACCTACATGCAGCCAGCCATAAACAGAACACTTCCATGGGAGAATGGGCATGGTTTTTCCATTTTTTAGGGGGGTGCACACTGCATCCAACCATGCTGTTATTACCCACAGAGCAAGCGTATCAAACACTGCAAGCGGCTCGCACTGGGTCACGCACATAATGTACCTAAGCACAACGCTGCTCTAGTGAGTGGTTTGCACATGGAAAACTTCCAAGCTTCGAACCCGAAATTTACTGTTTGGAAAAGTCTATGTTCGGTACTTAGGGGGGCTTTACACGTTGCGACATCGCTTTCGAAATATCGTTGGGGTCACGTCGTTAGTGATGCACATCCGGCACCGGTAACGTGTAAATCCTAGGTGCGCCGATAAACGATCGCAAAAGCGCCAAAAATCGGTGATCTGTGTAGCGTCGTTCATTTTCATAATGTTGGATCGACCGCAGGTACGATGTTGTTTGTCATTCCTGCAGCTCCACACATCGTTGTGTGTAAAACTGCAGGAGCGACAAACATCTCCTTACCTGCATCCCGACGGCAAAGTGGAAGGGAGAAGGTGGGCGGGATGTTATGTCCCACTCATCTCCGCCCCTCCGCTTCTATTGGTCGGCCGATTAGTGACGTCGCGGTGACACCGCTGTGACGCCGAACGCACCTCCCCTTTGAAGGAGGGATAGTTCGGCAGTGACAGTGACGTCGCCGAGCAGGTATGTGTGTGTAAAGCTGCCGTAGCGATAATGTTCGCTACGGCAGCAATCACCACATATCGCATGTGCGACATGGGCGGGAGCTATTGCGCTAGACATCGCTAGCAATTGCTAGCGATGTCGCAGCGTGTAAAGTACCCCTTAATCCGAACATCGGGTCTGCTCATCTCTATCCATGATACTTTAATACACAAAATCCGATCAAAACAGAAAGAAAATAAATATGAGGTCTATTTTTATTTGGGAACGGACCAATTAAGCGCAGACTTGGTACATAATGTAGCATCGAGCTACCAAGTATTTGAATAAATCTTGAATCTCTCTTTCCTACTAATACCGGGGCTTCTAACACAACTGATTGAAGCTCTTGAAGTTTACGTAAGTCTGTTGATGCTAAAAATGGAGCTGCTTTTAATGTCACGGAGCACAGCAGAAAATAAAAGTTTTTCAAAGTAATGATTTTCTGAAGGCTATTTTGTAATTTCTTTTTGCTGGCAAGCATTTCTCAAAAGCATTCTTCTTCACACATGTGATAGGTGCACTCCACTCTCGTTTGTTAGATATTTGATGTCTCTACTTGCTTATAAAAATAAAGTCATATCCTCAGTTCACCTTCGAGGAAAGTGCAATTTTTTTGAAAGCGCATGAAAATTCAGATCCAGGAGCTGGTTTAATATGTACTGTCAGGCAACCATTAAACACGGACTGTTCACTCACTGGCTTTCTTTCTATTAGCTGCTCTAGCAGTTTGTATAAATCTGTCTTTATGGCCCATAATTATCTTTCATCTGCCCTTTCATTATCTGCTCAGCAAGCAGCAAAGACAATCAAGCTGCCCATCATATGGCTATGATCTGAACATCAGGCCCCATGACTTGTGATCTGGGGTCACTGGAGAGGCTCCATTGACAGGTTGACATGTGGAGCTGTCAGTGACAGCCGATTCATCAGATTGCGAGTAGGGTGCAGAAAATCTGCCTTTTCACCTTGAGCTAAATTTATCTATCCAAGTAATTGACACTCCATATAGTTAGTGATGATGACACCGTGGTTTACCGAGTCACCGGCAAAAACTAATGTAAGTGTAATGTAGCCAAGTAACGTTCTAAAAAGTCCATCTTTCCTATGCTATGCATAAACGTAAAAATGTATACTCCATGTTTTTTTTACCAATAATTCCATTTTAAATGGGATATCATGTATGATATAAAGTGTAATAGCTGAAATTATTTCACATTTTTTCCCCTGGATTGGAGACATAAATGCTTTGAAGTCATTTTAAACCTTATATGTTTCTGAAATGTTAGAAACTTAAATGCTATCAGTCTACAAGATATCTACAAAATCACTTCTAGAAAGGAACCGGGAAAGCCGAAGATGGATGTGATCCCGCTGCAAAGAATAGGTTAATGGTGTGATAAATTGTGCGCCAAGGAAAATGCAAAGGGAAAGTAATTTGGCAATGGGGCAGTCATTTTTTGCGCCCCTTACCTTCTACTAATGGATCCCTAATGACTGTAATGACATAATGTGTGTTAGTAAATAGATTGCTTGATATCCTATTCAGGAGAGAGATGCACGGAGCAGCATTAGGGGAAAAAAAATCTTTACAAACCTTCAGGGTCCACAATTCAAGCAATTTACACTAAAACTACTGGACTAATTTGAGAAGGAATTTTCTATTCTGTTCTTTACAATGAGGCTGTTTCTAAGGTAACGCGTCTGGCTAGGTGACATAATCACATAATAAGATTCATTACCCCTTCTTTCCATGAAGCAGGTAACAGTCTTCATGTGACTCTTACTATTGGTATCACTAACATTACATGGCTGCCATCTTACCGAAGATCACACAGAATGATGATTATCCTTGTAGTAACCCAAATCAATCTCCGCTCCATCATCTTAGACACATATCAAAGATGCTGTTAGCTGAGTGAACTAAACGAATGAGAAAACCAAAGACTTTCCTTCAGCGGTGATGACAAACCGGTGATCAAGCACCAACATCTCAACATACAGTCTATGGGACGCCCCCAAAAGTTATAGACATG
The DNA here is from genome assembly GCF_048569485.1 of Anomaloglossus baeobatrachus. Classification (NCBI taxonomy): domain Eukaryota; kingdom Metazoa; phylum Chordata; class Amphibia; order Anura; family Aromobatidae; genus Anomaloglossus; species Anomaloglossus baeobatrachus. The sequence continues at coordinate 103,667,443 of NC_134359.1, forward strand.
GAAAACCTACGTTAGACCTTTTTTTATTTAAGTAAAATCAAAAATTACTTTTACCCCTTATTAGTGATGGGTGAATAGTAACTATTTGTGTTTGGATTATTCATAACGAGTCCCAAAGGAGTATTCCGGTATTCGTCACGAATAACGAGCTTAATGCAAGTCAATGGGAAACCCGAGTATTTTTCTTGCCGTGATGAATACTGAAATAGTACTGGGTATTTGGTAAGGCCCCGTTTACATTGCGTTCTGATCTCCATTCACTGGATCCGTCGGGGCTTCTGCCAGAACCCCCTGCAAAATATGCACCAATAGGGCCATAAACTATAATGGTGCAGACGGAGTCACCGTGTGCTCTATTGTGCACCATTTTCAGGAGTATAAGTTTTCTGGAGGCGAACACCCAGATGTAGTAGACTGTGTCTGGGTGTCTACCTCCACTAAGCATATACACCCGAAAATGGTGCACGACAGACCATTTTGACCTGTGTTGGCTGGTGGCTTTTTTTTGGTGAGTTTTTTTTATTTTTTTCTGAATTTATTTCCTTTTTGGTGAAATATAATAATAGCGTTCTACTTAGGCTTAGACCATTTTTCATCATCCAGATCCACTATCCAATAAGGTTTCCTCATTAATTATAAATGTTTTGTTAACTGATGACATGTGTAAGAAATAAAAGAATATCCCTAGGCCCACCCTTTGTTAAGTTTTCACAATAGTAATGAAGTGACTGGGAATCAGTCTCCTAAACTGGTATTCAGGCTACAGGAGCCTGACTGTCCCTTATCCCAGAGGTACGCCTGATGGTGGTGAAGTCTGGACTGCCAGCATAACCCTAACTCCTGAGAAGCCCTGGTCTTATACCCCCTCGCTCCCACCACGGGAGGGGGCCGGGAATGGAGTGATAAATCCCCACACAAATAGACAGGGTGAAACTAAAACTCACACTCACAGCAGTTACTCACGGAGGTAAAGACAATATGTGCACAGGGGGGAATCAAGAATAGGGGGTGTCATGAAACGAGGGGTAGGAAGTGGAAGTTACAGCCCCCCTTTGCACCACCCGACAGACTGAGCACGTGACGCGCTCTCTAGCGCCCCTCTTATAGTCAGGCCAATTATGGAATTGCCCGACAATAAGCAAGGAGGCCGCTATTCTACTATGAATGAAGGGTTCCCGGTGAGAGTAAGGTATGTATTCCCCCGACCTCTGCAGACGGAAATATATCTAAACTCCCCAGATCTCACCAGTTGCCCCACAATGATCCTTGGCATAAACTCGCTGCCACCAATTGATTACGATAACTATTACGCCGAGCACACAGACGTGGAATTCAGGATCCAGATAACAGAACAGCCCAAGATTAAGTTAATCACTCTAATGGCACACTAGAAACTACAATATATACAATTTGGAATTTACAGAATATATATATATAGGTCAGAGTACATTTATAGATAAGATGGGGTTACAACAGAGTCTCATCAAGCAGTTACCTTATTCGTCTGGCCACAAGAGGGGTGCCATTCGACCAGGGTTTCATGGACTTCCTCACATGTGTATAGTACGCATGGCCCCCGACCAAAGACAAAGACAAAAAATGTCCACACTGTCTTTATCAAACTGGCTGCCATCCATGTCCCCTCCTACCTAGCGACCTCACAGAGGAGTACTGCCCCACCCCTGTCCTGGGTCTCAAACAATATCCCAAAGTGATTATTGGCCATAACTTTGCCTGGGAGTATCGTAGGCGGACGACAATGCTTTCATATTTACAGTTATTATTTTATCTTTACAATGATAGGACACATGATTAGTCTGCTGGTACCCCACTGGCTAATATCATGTTTCGGATACCTATAGAGGTGCCACACCTATATAAAATATGTGCTAGAATCGTCGGAATGCCTGGATGCGATATTTCTGCTTGACATGTTTATAGGAAGCACGGCTCATGAGATATTAAACATTTATTCCTGGTGCCCCTCTGTCACGAGGTGACGTGTCAGACTCTGCAGTGTGAACAGAGGTCGAAGTCACCATGACACCTGGTGTGTATAGAGCAAAACACTGCATGATATCAGTAAAGGATTTCAATTGTAAGGGCACATCAGACAAAACTTTTTCAAATCTTTTGGGCACATTTTATGAGGAGTATTAATGCATGATATGGTATGCTGTGGTAGATTGTAATGCATAGAGGATAAAACATTGGCAGAGGTCCAAAAGCTGTAATATTATAATGTGGACGTAAATCGCCATTAGATATCATATACGAGGCAGCTAGCTGCTTAGGGACAGTGTTATCAGCTGTTTATGGATACCACAATCTGCTTTCTAAGACAATTATGTTGAATAAATAGGAGAGGATAAGTATTTGGCTAATTAAGTGATCTCTTAACAATTTTTGCTGCCACTCTCCATCTTCTTCACCCACCCCATACAAATTATGAAGCAGATGAGAGGTCATCGTACATAAGAAACATCTTATCTCATAAGTGTGTTTTGCTATTGGTTAATTTTTTTCCTCCCTGATTAATCCAACACTTTATGTAACCTTAATGAACCCTTTCCATTAGACATTAAGAAATAATTATAAGCTGGGAGTGAAAGCCTTACACATGCTGGTTATCCTTCCGCACTCCTCAACATGACACTTTTGTGCCTCTTGTAAGACTGGGCGTTATGGTACTGCGCATGTGCGGAGATGTGTGGTTGTTTCATTTTGTGCTGAACAATGCAATTCAATTTTTTATTACTCAATGTAAACTAATGGCATTTTGACATATCAAGATAATACATGAAATATATTATCTTTAATCACTTTCATAATGTAAAGTCTAAGGATTCGACTTAGGCGGGCTTTGCACACTACGACATCGCAGCCCGATGCTGCGATGCCGAGTGCGATAGTGCCCGCCCCCGTCGCAGCAGCGATATGTGGTGATAGCTGGCGTAGCGAAAGTTATCGCTACGCCAGCTTCACACACACACTCACCTGCCGTGCGACGTCCCTGTGGCCGGCGACCCGCCTCCTTGTTAAGGGGGCGGGTCGTGCGGCGTCACTGCGACGTCACACGGCAGGCGGCCAATCAGAGCGGAGGGGCGGAGATGAGCAGGATGTAAACATCCTGCCCACCTCCTTCCTTCCGCATATCCTACGGAAGCCGCAGTGAGGCCGGTAGGAGACGTTCCTCGCTCCTGCGACTTCACACACAGCGATGTGTGCAGCCGCAGGAGCGAGGAACAACATCGGACCGTCGCGTCAGCGTAATCATGGATTACGCCGACGCTACACCGATGATACGATTACGACGCTTTTGCGCTCGTTAATCGTATCATCTAGGCTTTACACACTGCGATGTCGCATGCGATGCCGGAAGTGCGTCATTTTCAATTTGACCCCACCGACATCGCACCTGCGATGTCGCAGTGTGCAAAGTGCCCCTTAGACTTTAGGACAAGACATAATCATGATATTTATTTTTCATTCACTAGCCCAGTTTAAGGATTCGGAGGCCATCATGTGGATTTGGGCTATGTTTCTAAAAGTAGTTAAAGATTAAATGATATGACGCAGAATAAAAATGGCAATAAATTCAGATAAATATTACTTTTAATTAGTGGGTACAGCAGAAGAAACTAAATAAACTTCCTTGCACTATTAGCTATATATTGTAGTCATGGCCGACTTACCTTCCGCACTATTTGAATTAATGTGCAGGTGTACGTATGCCATGACCTATACACAAACATATCATTTATACATACACTGCACATCAACACACTGCAGGAAAAGGCCTGGTCATGGCAGGAAGTTCCAGCCTAGAGAGACCATAGGAAAATAGTGACTCTTTTTACATGTTTAGTATGATTGGTTATTAATATACCTAGAGGCAGATCTATGTTTCCACCACCAGGGGCAATAATTCAGTTTGGCACCCCCTATTATAAACAGCATGAATAGTTGAACGTTCAATGTTCAATTAAATACTACAGCCCCGATGCAGCGAGAGAGGCAGAAAGAGAAGCTTTTCGGTACATGAACATAAATATGAAAATCACATATGAGTGGTCATGAGATGACTGCTGGAATCAACAAGCAGAGCCGAATCCTGACAGTGAGTATATTACATATTGTTAGGATTGGTCATGCTACAATACTTCATTTTATAATTAAAGGGGTTGTCCAGGTTGTGGTGAAAGTCTGCAGTTAGTCTATGTGACTTCAGACTGCTGAATCCTCACAGCTTTTGCTGTCCAGATTCTCCCGTACTATTAGCAAGAGTGGGTGGTCATTAGATCCCAAGTAGTCAGGACAGACAGTGGCTCAGTGGTTAGAACTGTTGCTTTGCATTGCTTACGTCCTGGGTTCAAATCCAACCCAGGACAATATCTGCATGGAGTTTCTATGTTCTCCCTATGTTTGAATGAGTTTCCTTTGAGTGCTCTGGTTTCTTCCCAATAGTCCAAAGATGTTCTGATAGATAATTTAGACTGTGAGCTCCAATAGGGATAGTCATGATAATTTCTGTAAAGTGCTTCTGAATGTGATAGCACTATAAATAAATATGCAATTGTGCATGGGTGTAATAAATAAAAGTTATTGAGCGAGGCAGCACATCTAGAGGGCAAGTAAAGGGATTGTTCTGATTGTTACTTGTGTTACATGTATACAGAATCATTAACAGTACAGGAATTCATCACGAGAACCCTTATCAGTACAGAAGTACAGAAATACATAACCAAAACCACTATCAGTACACAAATATATCACCATACCCTCCATCAGTATATGAATACATCATCATAACCCCAAGGAGTACAGAAATACCTCACCAGAACCACCATCAGTACATAAATGCAGCATCAGAACACCCATCAATACAGAAATACAGCATCAGAACACCCATCAGTACAGAAATACTGTATATCACTAGAACCACCATCAATATAGAAATAAAGCATCACAACCTCCATTAGTACAGAAATTCATCACCAGAACCACTATCAGTACATGAAAACACTATAAAAACCACCATCAGTACAAAAATACAGCATCATAACACCCATCAATACACAAATATATCATCAAAACAAACATCAATATAGAAATAAAGTATCAGAACCCCAATCAGTACATACATGCATCACCAGAACCACTATCAATACATAAATACATTACCAGAACCACTATTGGTACAGTAATACAGCATCATAACACCCATTAGTAGAGAAATATATGACCAGAACGACAATCTGTAAAAGTACATAAATAGAACAACCATCAGCACAAAAATATAGCATCCGAACCACAATCATTACAAAAATACATCATCAGAATCACCATCAGTACATGAAAACATCATCAAAACCATTATCAGTACATGAATACTTCGTTAGAACCATCATCAGTATATGAATACATCACCAAGCTTACTACATTGATAATTTGCAATGTTAGATCAGCCCCAAATACAATTGAAGCGCATGTACGTACAACTCCTAGTATAACCTTACAAAGTTAAGGAGATGCTGTGAGTTGTTATTACCAGCCACCATCAGAATGTGGACACTACAAGAACTACAGTGCTGAGGAGACGCAGGCAGTATCACAAATAAACATGTACATCCAGGGACCTTATTGATGACTAATTCATTGATTGCAGTTGCTTTCCTTTTTTTCTTCTTCATCTGGCTGGGCCAGGCTCCATGATGAATTATCACATCCACAGCTCGTCTCTGCAGACATTCATCTTCTTCTGCATTGCATCCCAACACGGTGCACTTAAAAATAACAGTGTGATTATAATGCTTCTAAATAAAAATATTTGCAATGCACTGTACTCCTGAATAATATGACCCCACACTATCTCTCAAATGGTACACGACCACTTCACTACTCTGCTTTTCATAATAGGCCAACATTTCAAACTGTCCTCTAACACTGTGTTCCCCCTATAATGTCCAGTCTCTATGCAGTGCACCATCCTCAAAGCCCCCCTCTTTGTCAAAATTTCCTTTCCTTGCAGTGCCCTCATACCTTTCCTTGCTGTTACCTCCTTTTTACACTGCCCTCCAAAATATCCAGTCTCTATACTGTGCCTCATCACACTTTTCTCCCTCATACTGTCTCCTCACACTATTCCCCTCCATTAATGTTCCTTCATACTCTTTGCCCACCATACATTTCTTCCCCCTACTGTCTTCTCAAACATCCTCCTCACCCTCCGCTCACCATACTTTCTCCTCACACATTCCTCTCCACCTTCCACACATTCCCACCATGATACTGTTTTCATCCCTTTTCCCTTATACTGTCCACTTCCCAATTGCAATAAATCTTTTTGCTTTCAGCTCCATTGGAGCACTTACCATTATGATATTCACTGTTTTTGCAACCCAGAAGAGTGGAAAAGACGAGAGTAAAATTAAAAGTTGGATGCTGATCTGTTACACCTTCTGTGAACGGCTGTCAGTGTGAAAGTTGGCTTGGGCAATGGCCAAATCCCACTCCGGGGGGGTAGAAAAATGGTGCCACCTGCAAGACTCCTCAAACTGGCACATGTGGTGGACCAATGGCGCCCCCTGCCAGCAGGACTCAGGGCAAATGCCCCTTCTGCTGCCCCCTTACACACCTGCATATACTTGACTATAAGCCTGCAAAATTCCTGATTTTATTCAAGTGTACACCCTGATCCTGTTTTGAAGGCAAATGGCAGTCACATAAAATATTGATTTGATGTAGACTTCTCTCTTGTTCGTTCACTTTTTAAAGGACTGGAAAAAAGGAGTTTCCCCTAGTAATTGTTCATTAGTGAGTCAGAGTATTTTCCCTTTGCTCTGTTTGCCAGTTATCTAAATTCGAATCATTTATTAATTTAAATATTCTAGATGTTACCAAGCAACAGGTGAGAAAGAAACTGTGATCTGTCATCATCTACGGTCTCCAGAAACTCTGGTGGCATGTATATGCTAATGCGTCAACAGTAATTCTCTTCCTCTCTGTATATATATATATATATATATATATATATATATATACAGAGAGGGGCTGCTGATAAGTCTTTGGCTTTGTGATTTTTTTTGTTTCTATGGTAACGAATGCTACATCACATGAAAGCCTTATGTGTCTAATATATGTTTTCAAGATGTTGTGTTTGTTGCTTATGGCAACAGTGTAGTACGCACGCGGGAAAACAAAATGGCAGACTCTAATGCATTATCCACAGCAACTGAGAGGAGAGGAGGGATAAAATTCTTGTTTCTGCAAGGAAAGTCTGCAAATGATATTCTTGGTGATATGTCGTAGACATTGGGGGATCAATGCCCTTCATATTTCACAACTGGGTCACCAAATTTAAAATGGGCCACTTCAGCATCCTGGACGACCGGGAGTGGTTGATGTTCCGGAGATTGTCGATGCTGTGCGCAACCTCATACTGGAGAATCAACCAATTTCAGCTAAAGCAATAGCAGACATCATGGGGATTTCCTGTGAACGTGTTTGTGTCATTATCCAGTTGAAAATAAACACGGTACCAAAACCTTTTCACTTGTAACGGTCATTATCTATGAACATTTGGACACGAGGAAGCTATCTGCAAAGTGGGTCCCCAAATGTTTGACAACAGATCAGAAAAGCATGCGAATGAAAACTTCCCAGTTCGTTTGTCAATGTTTCCGGACTGGTAAGAACTTCCTGGATCGACTGGTCACTATGGATAAGACCTGGATTTATTTGTATGAACCTGAAAACAAGGAGCAGTCAAAGAGTGGAGGTGCAGTGGTTCTCCTTATCCAAAGAAGTTCAGGGTGCAAAAATCAGCCACTATAGGCTGCTTTATATGCTGCAACATCGCTAGCAATGTCGCTAGCAATCGCACTTGCCCCCGTCATGCATGCGTCACGGGCAAATTGCTGCCCGTGGTGAACAATATTGCTAGTACGCGTCACACGCACATACCTTCCTAACGACGTCACTGTGGCTGGCAAACAAACTCTTTTTTCAAGGGGAGGTTCACGGTGGCGTCGCAGCGACGTCACACAGCGGGCCACCAAAAGAATCGGAGGGGCGGAGAGCAGCCGCATTAACGTCACTCTCACCTTGTTGCCGGAGGACGCAGGAACGCTGTTGTTCGTCGTTCCCGGAGAGTCACACGTAGCGATGTGTTCTGCCTCAGGAACGACGAACAACCTGCGTCCAAAATGAGCAACGATATTTGGGAAAGGAATGACGTGTCAACAATCAATGATTTTTGACATTTTTCAGATCGTTAGTGGTCACTCCTAGGTGTCACACGCAACAATATCGCTAACAACGCTGGGTGTGCGTCACGAATTCTGTGAACCAGCGATATCTCGTTAGCGATGTTGTTGCGTGTAACTGGGCCTTAAGGTATTGGCGTCTGTGTTCTGGGATTAGGAGAACGTGCTGCTAGTGGACTACCTTCAAAAGGGTTCCACCATCAATGCAAGGTATTACATTTAGCTTTTGGTCCAATTGAATGCAGCTCTGAAGGTCAAAAGGCGCGGCAAGCTGTCCAAAGGAATGTTGTTCCTGCAAGACAACGCCTCCGCTCACACTGCACAAGCAACCATGGCAAAACTGGCAGAGCTGGGCTTCCAGCTGGTTGACCACTCACCTTATTCACCAGATCTAGCTCCCTCTGACTATCATCTGTTTCAAAACTTGAAGAAACACCTCAAGGGTATCAAATTTCACACCATTCCTGATTCAATGGCTGCTATAAATGCCTGGTTTGAGGCAGAACCGAAATCCTTCCTTTTGCTAGGCTTACAGAACTTGGAATACTGATGTAAGAAGTGTGTTGACCTACTCTGTCTACTGCCTCTGTCTGAGTTTTAATAAACCTACATGTATGAGCGACGAATGACCTACTATTAGATGATAAAAACACCTGTGGCTAATGGGTAAGGTGGCGGTTGGGGTGCACAGTTAGTCAAACGGACATCACTACATATTAAATACAAAGATATAAAGAAAGATTGACAAGCACTCCCAAAAGTGTGAATAGGTGCGTATCTGATCATGATATATTGACAGAAAAGAAAGGAGCAGCCACACACTGAAATGCCAAAACTTTAAACTACTGAATAAGATCTAAAAAATTAAAATAAATAAATTATATACAGTTAGGTCCAGAAATATTTGGACAGTGACCAAATCTTTGTGATTTAAGCTCTACATGCTTTACTTATTCAGGGGTATAGTGTAGGGCAAATTTTTTTTTCACACTTTTATTTTTAAGTGCACATTGTTGGGATATCATGCAAATCACGGTAAAAGCTGGACATCTGCAGAGGCGAGCCGTGGATATGGAAATCCATCATAGAGTGCTATTTTTTATTTAAAATAAAAGAGCTAAGATGCAATTGTTTAATTACAGGAGTTGAACAAAAATATGCTGTAAAATGTTTAAGGATTGAAACCAAAACCTCCTAATTTCAGGAGCTAAAAAGTAATTGGAAACATTTACTTTAAAATCAATAAAATGTTAATTTTTAATACTTTGTACAGAATCCTCTCCAGGCAATGACTGTTGGAAGTCTAGAACCTATGGATGTCACTAAACGCTGGGCTTCCTCCTTTGCAATGGGCTTAACTTTAGTTGTTGCTTGTTTGTGGATCTTCCTGCCTTAAGTTTTGTCTCAAGCATGTGAAATACATGCTCGATGAGGTTGAGATTTGGTCATTGACTTGACCATTGCAGAATATTCCACTTCTTTGTCTTAAAATTATTGCAATTACACGTTTTGTTATATACATGTTTCTTTGTGTGTATTGGAGAAACAGAAAAATATAGAAAAAAGCAAATTGGACATAATTTTACACAGAACCCCAAATTTGGGCTGGACAAAATTGTTGCCACCTTTCCAAAATTATGGGTAAACAACTTTGTTTCAAGCATGTGATGTTCATGCAAACTCACCTGTGGTAAGTAACAGATATGGGTAATATGAAAATCACACCTGGGGAGAAGTTGACTACATCTTTGCATTGTGTGTCTGTGTGTGTCACACCATGGATGAAGACCATGATGAACATAAATATGAGAAGAGAATGGTCTGAGGAAGGGAGACACAAAATTGTTGAAAATAAACAACAATCTCAAGGTTAGAAGTCCATCACCAGAGATCTTGATGTTTCTTTGTCCACAGTGCACAACATAATCAAGAAGTTTACAACCCATAGCACTGTAGCTAATCTTCCTGAACGTGGACGGCAGAGAAAAATTAATGAAAGGTTGCAATACAGGAGTCTGAATGGCGGATAATCAGCCCCAATCAAGTTACAAAGAAATTCAAGTTGTGCATTAGAGTCAATGCAAATATCTGTCAACATTTGAATGAAATGAAACATTATGGCAATGGACCCAGGCAGAACCCCACTGCTGACACAGACAAAATGTTATACTACATTTTACCAAACTAGAGCTTTTTGTGAAAGCACATCATTCTACTGTTTACCAAAAATGGAATAAGGCCTACAAAGAAAAGAACACAGTACATACAGTGAATTATGGTGGAGGTTCAAAGATGTGTTGGGGTTGTTTTGCTGCCTGTGTCACTTGTTGCCTTGACTGTGTGCAAGGCATTGTGAAATATGAAGATTGTCAATGGATTTTGGGTTGCAATGTAGTGCCAGTGTCAGAAAGCTGGGTTTGCGTTCAGGTCATGGGTCTTTCACTAGGAAAATGACCCTAAATATTATTCAAGAAGCACCCAGAAATGGATGGAAAAATAACACTGCAGAGTTCTGAAGTAGCAGCAATGATTCTGGATCTAAATTCCAATGAACTCCTGTGGACAGATCTTAAAATTGCTGTTAGGAGAAGGCGTCTTCAAATATGAGAGACGTGGAAGTGTTTACAAAAGATGACTGGTCCAAAACTCCACTTTAAAGGTGTAAGAAGCTTATTGATGATAGGAAGTAATAATTGCGGTCATTTGATCCAAAGGTTGTGTAACCAAATATTAATTTGAGGGTGCCAACAATTTGTTGGAACCATTTTTGGAGTTTTGTGTGAAATTATGTCCAATTTGCCTTTTTTTCTAAGTTGTTTTGGGTTATCCCAATATACACAAAGGAAATAAACATGTGTATAACAAAACATGTGTAATTGCAATAATTTTCTGGGATAAATACTTAATTTTCTGGAACAAATTCACGGATGCCAACACTTTCGGCCATGACTGTTTATATTTATATATATATATATATACAGTGGGGAAACAAAGTATTTAGTCAACCAATAATTATGCAATTCTCCCAGTTAAAAAAATGAGAGAGGCCTGTAATTGACATCATAGGTAGTCCACAAGTATAAGAGACAAAATGAGAAAACAAATCCAGAAAATCACCTTGTCTGATTTGGCAAGATTTTTTTTGCAAATTATGGTGGAAAATAAGTATTTAGTCAGCTTAAAACATGAAAGATTTCTGGCTCTCACAGACCTGTAACGTCTTCTTTGAGAGGCTCCTCTGTCCTCCACTTATTACCTGTAGTAATGGCACCTGTTTGAACTTGTTATCAGTATAAAAGCCACCTTTCCACAACCTCAAACAGTCACACTGCAAACTCCACTTTGGTAAAGACCAAAGAGCTGTCGAAGGACACAACAAACAAAATTGAAGCCCTGCACCAGGCTAGGAATACTGAATCTGCAATAGGCAAGCAGCTTGGTGTGATGAAATCAACTGGGAGACCAATAATAAGAACATGGAAGACATATAACACCACTGATAATCTCCCTTGATCTGGGGCTCCACACAAGATGTCACCCCATGGGGTCAAAATGATCACAAGAACGGTGAGCAAAAATCCCAGAACCACACAAGGGGACCTAGTGAATTACCTGCATAGAGCTGGGACCACCATAAGAAAGTCTACCATCAGTAACACACTACGCCGCCAGGGACTCAGATCCTGCAGTGCCAGACGTGTCCCCCTGCTTAAGCCAGTACACGTCTGGGCCCATCAGAAGTTTGCTAGAGAGCATTTGGATTATCCACAAGAGTATTGGGAGAATGTCATATGGTCTGATGAAACCAAAGTAGAACTGTTTGGTAGAAACACAACTTGTCATGTTCAGAGGAGACAGAATGTTGAGTAGCATCCAAAGAACACCATACCTACTGTGTAGCACGGGGGTGGTAACATCATGCTTTGGGGCTGTTTCTCTGCAAAGGGACCAGGAGAACTAATCTGTGTACATGAAATAATGAATGGGGCCATGTATCATGACATTTTGACTGCAAACCTCCTTCCATCAACAAGGGCATTGAAGATGAATTGTGGCTGGGTCTTTCAGTATGATAATGATCCCAAGCACACCGCTAGGGCAGCGAAGGAGTGGCTTCGTAAGAAGCACATGAAAGTCCTGGAGTGGCCTAGCCAGTCTCCAGATCTCAACCCCATAGAAAACCTTTGGAGGGAGTTGAAAGTCCGTGTTGCCCAGCGACAGCCCCAAAACATCACTGCTCTAGAGGAAATCTGCATGGAGGAATGGGCCAACATACCACCAACAGTGTGTTATGAAGACTTACAGAAAACGTTTGACCTGTTATTGCCAACAAAGGATATATAGCAAAATATTGAGATGAACTTTTGTTATTGACCAAATACTTATTTCCACCATAATTTGCAAATAAAATCTTGCCAAATCAGACAAGGTGATTTTCTGGATTTGTTTTCTCATTTTGTCTCTCATAGTTGTGGTCTACCTATGATGTCAATTACAGGCCGACCTCATGTTTATAAGTGGGAGAACTTGCACAATTGGTGGCTAACTAAATACTTGCTTCCCCACTGTATATACAGTGTGTTTATATAAAAGTTTTAAACTAGTTTTACAATTGACTTTATGCATAAATTACAAAATCATTATGGCAGTGACATTTAGATCGTATGTATTGTATGCATGGTTTTTGCAATGGATTACTTGTCAGACAAGGTTTGCCTTTTAAAATCCGAATAGAGAAAGCACAATGGAAATATTGATATTTCTTTACTTGTTTGAACTAATGTGAGATTAAATGCCTTCTCCACGTCTGATCACATCGTTTGGGGATGTAATAACATTCTAACTCCCACTGGGCTTCTGCAATGCCTTTCCAAGCCCTCTAGCTACATTATGACTGAAAGATATTGTTGGGTACAGAAATTCATTTCATGGTCATTAGAAGTTGATCAGGACCTGGCATGTGATCTATTCTTTATACATTTACATTATTATGTGGATTGCCTGAGGCCGCAGACTTGACCGGCTGAGAAGTGGTCAGTGGCATGCATTTGTAGGCTTAAATTCTCATTTTCGGACAGATTTTGTAGTCCCTTATGAAGTGGAACATGATCACACAAGACCCATACATTCACATACAAATAAAACTGAGACAGACTACAGAGTATGGATTGGAATAAATTGGCCATTTGTTTATTATTAAGGGTTACCAAACAGTTAAATATATAAAACCATAACAAAACATTACCATATAAAAACCATACCAAAACTTCACAAAAATAATAACCAGAATCCACCCAGATACTCTGGGCGATTTTTCCCCTCTAATATAAACAAATGACAAAATTAAAAACAAAGAAAAAATTAAAGGCTAAAATATGGGGCGGGAGGGCGGGAAAACTTCTTCTTTGCTCTTCAGCTGTGAATGGCACAGCTGACCAAAACCACCCTTTTTATATCAAAAATCCTATACCGCACAACTGATACCACCAATAAAAATACTTCAAACACCCGCGCGGTGTGCTAATTGGTCGCCAGCCACACACCCGCGTTACTAAGCAGAATACCTCAGAGTCTGCTAAAATATTTGTAAACACCCGCGCAGTGTGCTGATTGGCCCCAGGCCACACACCCACGTTACTAGGCAGAATTATCCCAGGGCCCGTGTGATCATGGCAATCCCCCGCTAGTTGCTATGGGATTCTTCATGATCACACAAGACCCATACATTCACATACAAATAAAACTGAGACAGACTACAGAGTATGGATTGGAATAAATTGGCCATTTGTTTATTATTAAGGGTTACCAAACAGTTAAATATATAAAACCATAACAAAACATTACCATATAAAAACCATACCAAAACTTCACAAAAATAATAACCAGAATCCACCCAGATACTCTGGGCGATTTTTCCCACACGGACGCTAATGCCTCATTAGCGTCCCCCCACACGACCAACAAGCCAATTTTCCACCATACTCTGCAATCCCAGATTAAATATATCTATACCAATATCAGATAGATGTACCCCATCTGACCTATATATGCCATGCTCAAAACCCTCTAGATCCAGATGTCTAAAGGACGCTTCCCCAATAGAAAAGAAAAATTTAGATAAAACCCTATTAATCCGTTTTCTAATCTTTTCCATAAATAAAAACTGGGATCCACACCAAACCAACCTGGGGATGATTTCAGAAAACACCAGCGCTGCTGAAGGAAAAATATTTTTAACAAAAACAATGTCTCTTTTTATCCGAGCAATAAAATCAAGAGTTCGTACTTTCCCAATATCGTTCCCTCCAATATGAATGATTAACAAATCAGGAGATGGGTAGTACGCTGCTCTCCTCCTCAACTCAGCCAAAAGGTGCTCCCATTTCATACCCCGGCTGCTAAGCCAGAAAATGTTAACCTGTTCATGAGCAAATGCAAGGTTCTCAGTATATGTCCGAGCAGCGGCGCGCTTCTGGGCCCAATAAACAAACGAGTGACCCATAATCCAGACAGTCAGGGGCTCTGAAAACAAAAATTGATTAGGTAAGCAAATGAGGCCTGACATACAGTTGATACCGCCCTGAGGACCATCTCCCCAACTTCATAATTTTTCCTTTTTTTAGTCCCAGGCTGGCTGCCACTGTGGCGGCCCCAATTCTAAAAGAATGCGAAGATATCTTCACATCACTCTTCCCCAAAAATGACAGACACCGTTTTAAAATTAAATTAAACTGAAATTTTGTTGCCGGGTCGCCCAAGCTATGAATAAATAAAGCTCCAGCAAAAGGAGGGCGAACGCCTAACCACTGTCTAAGGTTAAAAACTGGACACAGACGAGAATTAGCAATGGACGAAAGCTTAATTAATTGACCCCTCCTCAATTGATCAGTTTTTGAGCTACTAACAGAAATAAAACAATGAGCTCTAAAAACCTTCACGTCCTCAAACATTAACCCACTAACAACCTTCTTACTATGAGAAACTAACTCCGAAATCCGCAAAGCAGCGAAAAAGGCCAAAACAAAAGCAGCCCGGAACAACAATGTCTCAAAATTATTCAAACAAACAGACGCCAGCGCAACCCATAATTCTCCTAACAAATCCATAGAAATCGGGCGTCTGGCATCAGCCTGGATTGACCCTTTCTTAAGCCCTTTAAAAAACTGCCGGATGGAGAAAAAAGAAAAAAGCGACTGAAAACCCCATATTTTCAGAAAAAATGAAATACCTGACAAGGCTTTGTGTAATGCAGAATGACTACTCCCTCCCAATAACTCAAAGTGTATATAAGCCCAAACTGCGGGCAACTCACCCCTGTGACTATCAAACCCTCTAGCATCACAAAACTGCTTCCACTTGTTCCATGCAGCAGCATAAGCTGCCCATGTATTCGGAGCCAGAGAATTCTTTATACAACCCGAGATTAAATCCCCAGAATCTGGAAGAAGTGCTCCGGACAAGCCACTTCTACCTGCCCCTTCCGTGTTCCTTCTCTCCACCCGGATAACCGCTGCAAAAAAGATAGAGATGAAACCACGGCCTGTTCCTGCACCAACACTGCTTTCAACCAGATGTTAGCTCTCAAGCATTGCAAAACAATCTGCCTCAGCAACCTGGCTGACCAAAAACACTTGGAAGAGAGCGTGTTAACAGCAAAAACAAGGCCTTTACTACTGGAACTAAAGCAAATCCTTTTATTAGCGAGAGCATCGCCCCACAGGGAAACTACCACAAAAACCGCAAATAACTCCAAAACTACCTTTTTGTCCGTCAAGCGAACAGCTGACCATTTCTTGGGCCAGGCATCCGCCGACCAGACATTCCCTAAAGAAACTAAAAAACCATGCGAAACATCTGTACAAAAAAGAAGACCTAACTCCTCCGACGAACAAAACTGCTCCTGCAGACAACTAATACCATTAAACTCACACAGGAATCTTTTCCAAACCATTAAGTCCTCCCTCATTTCAGCCGATACCCGAATATGTGCCATAGGAGAGCTAAGACCCTTCATACTGTCATATAACCTGCGGCAAAACACCCTTCCCATGGGAATGATACGAAGGGCAAAATTGAGCGATCCCAACAAAGATTGTAGTTCACGAAGAGTGACCTTCTCCTTGAATACAATGCTATCAATCAAATCCTGTAGCTGCCTCAATTTATCAGCTGGAAGGCTGCATTCCAATGAAGCCGAATCAATTGTAATACCTAAAAAATCTAACCTCTGGCAAGGGGATACTGTCTTTTCGCTGGCCACAGGGACCCCAAAATGATTCATAAACATCAAAAACCTCTGTAGCAATTCCCCACACAAATCAGAATCCCTGTGGCCCACGAACAAGAAATCATCCAAGTAGTGCAGGATCCCGCCAGATGGCACGGAATCCTGCACTACCCAATGTAAAAATGACGAAAAGCTTTCAAAATAAAAACATGACAAAGCAAACCCCATTGGTAAACACCTGTCGAAGTAAAAATCCCCATTAAAATAAAACCCTAAGGAATTGAATCCAGAAGGATGGACAGGCAGTAATCGAAATGCCGACTTTATATCAGACTTTGCCAGCAGAGCTCCGCGACCAAACCGTCGAAGGAGCTCAACTGCCAAGTCAAATGATGCATAATGAACAGATGCATCCCTGGAATCAACCTCGTCATTAAGAGACCCCCCCTTTGGAAACGATAAATGGTGTATCACCCTAAAACTGCCAGCCTCCTTTTTTGGCACTATACCCAATGGTGAAATTCGGAAATCTGCAAACGGAGGAGAAGAAAATGGGCCCGCCAATCTGTCCAAAAGCAATTCCTTCCGAATGTGCTCAGAGACAAATTGAATATGCGGCCTAATAGAAGGTAAATTGCGAACCAAAACGCATCCTTGACCCAAAAATGGCGGTACGAAAAAACCATGCTCAAAGCCATTAGCTATTATGCTGGCTTTCAGCCTGTCTGGGTACCGTTTTAACCACGGAAGCATTTTTCCCAACATCACAGGAGTCTGTGCTTTTGAGAAAAAGCTCCCGCGGATTGTTTGCTTGCTGACCAGCTGGCGCATTACGTTTAAAACATCTCGCCATGGGATGTGCACCACCGCAATTAGAACATTCATGTCTAAACCTACAGTTATTCAGCCACTTACAAGCTGATTCATTAAAAGCAAAGCAGACTCCTTTCTTCAACTGCAGATTAGGAGCCTGCTTTGCCACCATATTCCTCTGTGGTAACATTAAATTCAACCACAAACCCACGTCCTTCTCCCCCCACTTCATACTATCATGCACAGACATTTTTTGCCTAAATGACTCGTCATAGACAAGCCATGCGGTTCCCCCAAAATTGCGGTAGGCCTCCAATATTGCATCAATATGCTGGAACAGCCCACTACAATCTCCAGGAAACCGCTCACCCAAGACAGATGCATAGATTGTGAACGCCTGAAGCCAGTTATGAAAGGACTTGTAAATCTTTTTCTTATCACCGTCCAAATCACCCCTGACCTCAGACCCCACAATCCGTGACTCCCTACCAGCTGGCAAAAGTGAAAAAACATCAACATATTCTTTTTTCCAAATCTTCTCCTTCACGGCTCCACTCAAATGGAACCCCAAAGGAGAAGATTTACATGTCAACGCTTCCTTATAGCAAGTTTGGGGGATACCCTGAACCAAAGGCTCATGTAAATCTACAGGCAGCACTGGCTGGGGGGTAGCTGATCTAGCACCAGTCTGCATAAACTCCGTACAAATACTGTATATAAGGTCCCTAACACTATCTACACTACCTACACTTAGATTAGCAAAAGGAGAATGTGAGAAGGAAAGCTCACCATTCCTGAAGTCCCGATTCTCCCTCCTGCCGCTGGCATCCGATAGCTGGGGGGCAGCGACCGATGGTCCTACGGCGGCAGGCCCAGGATCGCCACAGACTTCACCGCCGTCGCTGACCGAGTCATCGGAGGTCCAGGCCTGTAGCGCCGCCGCTGCAAGGGAGCTCTTTTGCAGCAGCGGCGGCATGCTACTGCCCGCGACAACCCCCTCACCGGCACTCTGTACAGCGGCAGCCCTTCGCACGACCTCCGGCACCACGGGCGCCTCCTGATGACCCGATCTCCTGAAGTCTCGCGCCGACCTCTCGAAATCTCGCGAGACTGTTGACGCGGCCCGCGCCGATCTCGCGCGACCGCTGCCACGACCGCAGCTTCCGCTTCTTCCGGATCTTCGTACACCCTCGTGGCTCCGCGATGCTGATGACTGAGTCGCTGCCGCCGCCGCCTTCTTCCGGACACCTGCCGACGCCGCTCCAGACTTGCCGCTCCTGGACCTCATCTCCGACGCTGGCGGTGAGTAGCTCTCCTTTCTCTTCCTCGCCCTCCGCGCGATGCCGACACCATCCTCTGTCGCCGCTACAGGAACCGCCGGCACAGACACTTCTCCCCTCTCCCGGTCTACCGATACTTCAGCGGCGCCTCCGCCCAGGCAGGCTCGCATCCACTGAACGCCGTCCTCTTCGCCAGCCCTCCGAATCAGCTGCTCCAGCAGGGACTCCATGAAAACTTCTTCTTTGCTCTTCAGCTGTGAATGGCACAGCTGACCAAAACCACCCTTTTTATATCAAAAATCCTATACCGCACAACTGATACCACCAATAAAAATACTTCAAACACCCGCGCGGTGTGCTAATTGGTCGCCAGCCACACACCCGCGTTACTAAGCAGAATACCTCAGAGTCTGCTAAAATATTTGTAAACACCCGCGCAGTGTGCTGATTGGCCCCAGGCCACACACCCACGTTACTAGGCAGAATTATCCCAGGGCCCGTGTGATCATGGCAATCCCCCGCTAGTTGCTATGGGATTCTTCATTCTATTCATCCACGGATCTTTAGCTTGTAAGAAATGCTACTTTTATGTTTCTTGAGGAAGAATACATTACTCTGTCTGTGCTTAGACGAATAGGAGCTAGTTTGTTGATGTTCCTCATTAGCAGTGTGTGTCAAGTTTCTATAACCAAGAGAATTTTTATCCCCTTGGCACAATGTACAAGTGAATTATTTAAAGTGTAACATGAATATCACAGAGATAGGAGCACATTGCTTCCTAGGACTATGTTGGCATATACTATGAATTGTGCCTGTCCTTTGAAATTGAAATCTAATCCTAAAGTATATTGTACATATATGTCCTTTCTTACTTTTCTTCTTGGCTTCACATATCTCAAGATGTGTGTTGCAAGATGATGATGTTTTTAAAGAAGATCTTTCACCAAATTTTTCATGTTGAACTGGACTGGAATGTTTTTCTTTTCTTATTTCCAATCTCTGTTCCGTAGATATTCACTATTAGAGTATTTCCCACCTAGCAAGCTAACTTTTGTGCAGTTCAATTAGCTGTTTTCACATAGCTTTTACTGGGGGCGTTTACTTCCTTTCCCTGTATGATGCTAACCAGGGATGATCGAATATCACAAATATTCGGCAATATTCGGCTTCGCGAATATCTGATGAATAGTTCGCCACTATGCGAATATTCGATGCGCAATGTAAGTCTATGGGAAGCCTGCATAGTTGCTATTCGGCAACTATTCGGGTTTCCCATACAGTTACATTGCGCATCGAATATTCGCAAATCGTCGAATAGTGGCGACCTATTCAGCGAATATGGGCGTTGCTGAATATTTGCAATATTCATTCATCCCTAATGCTAGCCAATTACAGTCATGGTCGAAATGTTTTTTTTTTTTGCGTTTCTCTTGCAGAAATAATAACAATCATAGTATTTGGCAGCTAAGGAGTTCATATTTGTTAACTTCAAGTGCGTACAATTAGTTTTCACAGGGTGCAATTGCAAGAAAGGTGTGTGTCATCTTTACTCCCAGCACTCTCTAATCATGCAGGAGGTTAGACCAGGAGATCAGGGATGTATCACATCTCCTACACTGAGGATCTTGCTTAAAGTTATTGAGGGGGAATGTTCTTCTTACTCCGGTGTGTTTCCCATTAGGTGCAAAATAGTTTGATTACTATTATCACTGCAATAGAAAAGCAAAATTAAAACAAGTTTTATTCTGTTCTTCAGCCATTATAATATTATGTGTCCTGTTAAATGTGAAAAAAATCAGTGAAAAGTGCTCTATAAAGAAAACAAGATACTCTGCTGTGTGATGTTTATAATATATGTGTCTGTATGTGTCCATATGGCTACCAGCCACCTTAGTAGTCTTTCAGCAGTGCCTTGTCTTCTTTGCTAGGAAGACAGTGCTTAAAGACAACCAATTATCAGGATTTTTGTATATAAGCTAAAGCCAGCGCTATACTGGCACTATCAGGCTGATTCTATACATACATGTAATGGTCAGCTCAGATGTTTAGGTTTTGAAATCCAAAAAAGTAAAGTTTATAAAATCGGGAGCTTCTTGAGTGATAGCAGCTATCTGGGGGTTTTTCATAGTTATCCCCTCCCCTTGTTAGAATTGGCATAAGTATTATACAATCAATGTAACTTTTCACTTCCAGAATCTGTGGTGAGGTCATACCCATGTGACCAGAGGGGGTGTGGCCTCAGCCTATAGGAAATGTGTTGCTTCCTGATATCAGCTTTGTTGTCTGAGGCCCCACCCCTACTGGTCACATGGGTATGACCTCACCAAAGATCCTGGAAGTGAAAAGTTACATCAATTGTATAATACTTATGCTAATTCTAACAGGGGGAGGGGTTAACTTTGAATACCCCCCCAGATATTATCTGATCTTCAGCTGCTGTCACTCAAGCAGCTGCCGATTTTATAAACTTTACTTTCTTGGATTTCAAACCCTAAACATCCGAGCTGACCACTACAGGTATGTATAGAATCACCCTGATAGTGCCAGTATAGCACTGGCGTTACGTTCTTTATGAAATTCCTGGTGATTGGTTCCCTTTAAAAGCTCTTTCCGATAGTGCTTGTAAGTTGTAATCTAAAGCTGATTGGATCGCTGAATCTGGCCAGTTTCAGTGCCACTGATGCAGCAGAGGCAAAGTTGTCTGTACTTGCAGCATTGGTGAACACACAGTTCAGACCAGCAATGCAATGATGCCACTGGTCCAAACTGTTAAAGGGGTTATCCGGCTTATTTTGACTTTTTTTTTATTATTACCCTATTGGGCTACATTGGGGCAAGTAAGTAGATAGTGACCACTTACCTGCCCTGCTGTCAGCCCCTCTCCCACGGCTCAGAGTGGTCATGTGACTGCTCCTGCCGCGATTTTGCTGCTTCCGGTCATTTCATGTCAACATGGGCAGGACCATGTTGACATGCAAATCTGGGAACAGCATATTGCCGCCCTGCTGGGCGGGTACAGTGCGTGCAGTCACCGCCCCCCTTCCCTGCACCCTCCCACACATTCCCCTGCACCCCGTACTCTCCCCGCCCACGGTGTCACCGCCAGCACCGGGCCCCCTGCTTACAGTGCTTAGAATAGCAGGAGTGCCCGTGCAGTCTGTGTCCCGTTCCCTGCCAGCCCCGCGGCTGCTCGCACTGCAGAGTATCAGCAGCTTTTCACAGTGCGTGCAGCCTCGGGGATGACAAGCGCTGCTGGCAGGAGGTTAGATGAGATCATTACCTCCTGTGACGATCTCCTCCTCTGCCAACGTCACCGCTGTCACCGACTTCTATGCCCGCCACGTTCTCACATCATGTCTCGCAGGCGGCCCGAGACTGTCACTAGCGGTGACGTCACGGGCTCTCGCGATACTGCTGAGAACGCGGCGGGCATAGAAGTAAGTGACGGCGCTGACGTCAGTAGAGCAGGAGATCGTCACTGCAGGTAATGATCTCATCTAACCTCCTGAAGTCAGCGCTCATCATGCCCTGCAGTGACCTGGGCTATTGATGTTAGCTCAGGTCACTGCATTACTCTCCCAGCCAATGGGGAACATTCTGTTCTTCATTGACTGGGACATTGACTATGGTATGGATGTCGTGGGACCACCTTATTGGATTACGCCGGATCCTGATTTTATTGTTCTTTTCAATAAATTGGTGAAAGAGGGAATGTTTTGGGAGTGTGTTTTCAAATAAAACTTTTTTTGTTGTCTATTTTTTTTTTTATTACTAACTGGGTTGGTGATGTCGGGTATCTGATAAACGCGTGACATCACCAACTGCTGGACTTGATGCTAGGTGACCTTACACATCTGGCATCAACCCCGTATATTACCCCGTTTGCCACCGCACCAGGTCAATGGGATGAGTTGGGGCGAAGCGCCAGGATTGGCGCATCTAATGGATGCTCCACTTCTGGGGCGGCTGTAGCCTGCTATTTTTAGGCTGGGGAGTGTCCAATAACAGTGGACCTCCCTAGTCTGAGAATACCAGAACACAGCTGTCCGCTTTATCTTGGCTGATGATCCGATTTGGGGGGGACCCACGTTTTTTGCTTTAAATTATTTATATAATTTAAAATAACAGTGTGAAGTGCCCTCTGTTTTGGATTACCAGCCAAGGTGAAGCTGCCAGCTGTGGTCTGCAGGCTGCAGCCATCTGCTTTACCCTAGCTGGCTACAAAAGATAGGGGGGACCCCACGTAGTTTTTTTTAATCATTTATTTTTTGGCTAAATACAAGGCTAAGCACCCTTTAGTGCCACATGAAAGTCACAAAAGGGTGCCAGCTTAGAATATGCAGGGAGGTGGGACATTATATAGGTCTTTCTCATCTATCTATCTATATCTATCCCATTCATACATCCGTCTATCTCTCTGTCTCTATATCTATCTATTCATCTCTATATCTACTCATCTATTTATCTTTCTTGCTGCTTCCGTTTTTGCGGTCCGCAAAAAAACAGAAGGCGCACGGATGACATGGATGCATCCGTGAAAAAAACGGACCGTTTTTTTGCGGACCGCAAAAACGGAACAGTCATGTGAATGTAGCCTACATGTGTTCCCTATGGGGGTGGGGGTCAGTACAGAACAATGGGGGGGTCAGCACAGAGTGCCGTTTGTGTGTGTGACTGGGGGGTTTGCAGAGCCCGATGTGTGTGGGGGGCGCAGAGCCCAATGTGTGTGGGGGGCGCAGAGCCCGATGTGTGTGAGGGGGCGCAGAGCCCTATGTGGGGCTATTTCCAATACTAGAGTGATAACAGGTCAGGTGCTGGGGCAGAATACTGACAGGGAATGTGTGTGCAGGGGGCGGGCAGGGGGCGAGGCTGGACAGTGAGGGCGGGCAAGGGGCGAGCCTGGACACTGAGGGCAGGCAGGGGGTGAGCCTGGACACTGAGGGTGGGCGGTGCCAGCTCTGACTGGGAGGTGTGGCACAGGAAGAGGTCAGTTTGCTGGAGCTTAATGTAAACAAGGAGCTGCAGGGAATAAAGGGATAATTCAAGAGGAACAAAAGTTAGAAAACAAAAAATAACAATGTAGGGGTGATTTATATGACAATACAGCACAGATAAACTCAAAAATGTTTGGTAAGCTAATGTCGGACAACTCCTTTAATTAGGAGTCCATCACTCTCACCCCTGAAATCAAATGATAAAACAGTCTCTTTAATAGACCCTTTTTATCATGATAAAAATTTAGAGGGTCCCAGTTTCTGTACCTTTAACTCCTTTTCTACTCTAGCCTACGATGAAAAAAACTGTAGCCACCACACTACCATAGAACAGCATGGAAGCCGCACTACCCTTTGTAATCATATACCACCAAATAAGCAAATGTTAACGCCTTGAGTGACCTAGAGTCTAAAAGACGAAAAATAGTTGTAGGAACCTTTCCGAAATAATAAAATTTCAGGTCTGTTGGGACTTTTCCTACAGAGATCATAGAAGCATAGAAAAGTACTAGACTAGACCCAGAGCGAAGGATTTGTACATACACAAAATGGTTATTTAAAATTATAATGTTTCTGTAAATTATTAATAAGAAATATTGGATTTTTTGCTGCAGTCTATCCATTAATGGAGACTTAGGAGTAGTTCTTCAGCCAGTTCTTCTACCTGTTGCTGGTACATAGTATATTGCTGATGGTTTTCTGTTCATATGTTAGTCAAACCCTTTGATATTTTGCTTCTATTTCCCATCACAGTCAGTTCCACATGTTACAGTGTGTATATAACTGGGGCATCCCAGCTTCATATAGTTACTTTTTAAGACTTGCAGTCTGCCTCGTCTCTTGAGGTTGACTGCTTGGTTATGCTCAGAGGGAACTTCTGACTTCCCTCCTCATATGCCTATTTTCTCTTCAAATATTTATTCGTCTGTGATCGCTTCTTCTGCCTCAATTTATTTTACATTAGACAGCTTTGTTTTGTTAGACGTATATTCTATCCATATATTCTATCCCTGTCTTATACTTCATAGCAAAGTGCTGAGACAACAAATGTTAGTACAGTTCCTTCACTTTATACTAAATATACACAGAAAGTGCTTTATAAAAGCAAAAATCCTACAGATCCATTTGTTTCTTTGCAATTTATTTTAATTTGTAACTCACTTGACTTTATTTTTTTGAACAACTCAAAACTTCCAAAATCATAGACAGGTAAAACTTATGGGCCAATTGGAAAACCGTAATGGGCATCTGTCTCTGAATTTTCAAAATTTAATCTGAGGCCACCACCCTTATCTGCTTTATTACCGCAGTCCATTGACCTGTATCTAGCCCTTAACTCCCCCGCATAAGCTAAAAAATACCTTTTATACTTCTAGCCTATGGCACAGTCCTGTCCAATGGGCGTCTGTTTTTTTTTTCTCAATACCTCCTCAACCCTCCAGCTGCCGTCTTCCTGACTTTATCGATGTGCATGATGTGTCCACTAGCGGGCCACTTGGGAGGAACAATATATGGGCCCTTTTCAGTCCCAATAACTCATCAAAATAGACAATTCTCCCTGCTTTGGAGGTAGAAATGGGCACCTCAATCTCTTGGACCCCTGTGCAGCTGCACAGGTTGCACCAATGATAGGTCCGCCCCTGAATGTGTCCAATATGATCCACAGATCAATGTGAATCTTGTGCCTATGCGCTTGAAATTTGAGGATGCACAGATGCTCTATGCTCTACCCTATTAAAGGTCAGAGCAAAGTCGTATAATGAACTGGGAATTATTAACCCAAAAGTGAACTCAGTGTCAATGCATGTGCAGTATACATCTTTGGTCTGCCCTTAGAAGGGTAGAGCATAGAGCGCATGCACAAGCCTGTGCTTCAACTATATAAGTGCAACGTTCATGGTGATCTGTGGATGACGTTGGACAAGTCATCCAAATCAATCAAGCTTCCTGAAAGCAGCTGCAGGGATTGAGGAGGTCACCGACCATTGAAACAGACCTCACTGTATGCCAAAAGTATATAAGGTATATTTTGGCATATGCAAGAGGAGTATAGGGCTTAAATGCAGGTTGATAGACTACAGTAATAGAGCAGTTAAGGCTGCTGGCTTTAGACTACATTAGGAAAATCTGGTGACAGCTTCCTAGAGTAGTAATGCAATACCAGTGTTCCCCTATTCATTGTTAGCATTCTAGAGTGCAGCTGTATGTATTTTTGTAGTTATACTGTGTTTTCACCTGGCACTTGTTCACACTTATTGGATGTGCGGGTTAGTCATTTTGATATATTTGTGGTGCATTTTTTCTGACTAAGCACTCTGCTCTATAACCAGGCTGTGTTCATCCTCCTTTATAGCTGTATCCATTCTGCCCAGACATGTAGGCTTTTAACCCAGATAGTGGTATTTCAAGTTCGGGTCCCGGTATATTTAGATCACCTTGTCGTGGTGATTGGGCTCACATGCATTGGCCAATACATAAGCTAAGAATCTCTTTTTTCAAATATTCTTGTAACAGTAATGTAATGCCAGAGTTCCCTTATTCAGGGTTAACATTCTAGAGTGCAGCTATATGTATTTTGTAGTTACATTTTGTTTTCAGCTGCCACCTGCTCACACTTATCGGATGTGTAGGTCAGTCGTTTTTGATATATTTGAGGTTCCCTTTAAGTGAGAAACATTATCAGTACTACATTCATCAATATATACAATATAAAAGGTCCCACAGCAACAATGCAAGGATGCCATTGCTACAATAATTAAAAATTGTTCTTATGATTTGCAATATTATTAAAAAACAGTTCATGTCCTTTTTGAGAAATCTCCTCCATCCATGAATACCAGTTCAATTCATGTTCATTTGTATCTGACCACTTTTACTTCTTTCCCAGTTCACATTGCCACTGACTAAGTTAAGGTCCCAAATAGAGCAATTAGTGAAATAATGTCTTATGCAGCCAGGATTATGTTCAATTGATTTTTTTTCTACTCACAGTAGATAAAAAGTTGACTATCATAACCATAAAGACTTCATAAACCCATCTCGAGTTTCGCCTAGGTTAGCTTCCTCTTGAGTATGAACCATTGACATAGCATCCTGTCATTTTAACCTTTAGACCATGATAAAAAAATTGCTTTTCATATCCAGCAAAACTGAAAACGCATTATAACATAACGTGGAATTTGTAGCATGCTTCATATAGCTACCAAATTGTCCTCTTTGGCTGTAAGGGCCAACTGCAACGGCTTGTTTGCTGAAACTAGACAATCTAACTGAACGGTATGTCCTTCATTGAGTGATTCATTTCAAACCCCTTATTTAATACTCAGTTATGTGTAATTCATGTTAGAAGCCGCTTTCTGACAGCCACAATTTGCCTGATTTAAATGACTATAGATTTGGATGGCACTGCACTATAATCTAATATCCAAGTGAATACTTGAATGAGCCTTTGTTATGCAGCTGCCAACATTCTACAACTCAAAAAAGACATCATCCTCCCGGCAAATCCCTGGGAGAAACTCTTCCTTTCAGCAAACTAGGCTTGCCAAATCTGAGCTGGCTTCCTCTCAGATAGGTCTCAACATTTCTGTTTCCTGCATGTAATTATCATGTTATCCAATTTATACATAAGGATATTAAAAAAAATTATCAGATCAAATTTGTGCCTTATTAAAAGAGGAATAAATGGTCAATTGTGCCATAACATCTGGCAATGTAAACTAGGGCACCCAAACCACCCCTATAACCAATATGAACTGGACACAGTAAAAATTAGCATCACCTTAGTGATTATTAGGTAATCCGTACACCATTATTATTTGTGCACTATATTTAAAGGGGACCTGTCACCAGATTTGGTGACTATAAGCTGTGGCCACCACCAGTGAGCCCTTATATACAGCATTCTAGAACACTGTATTGAAGAACCCAGGCCGCTCTGTATAACGGAAAAAACACTTTTATAATACTCACTTGTGGGGAGGTCTGGTCTGATGAGTGTTGCTGTTCTCTAGTCTGGCGCCTCCTCTCTTCGGACTGGCGCCTCCTCTCTGCTCCAAACTCTGTCCTCCTTCTACCCAGCCCAGTGTGGATGAGATGTCTAACTCATCCACACAGGTTGGCATTGCAGTCCTGCGCAGGCACGCTTTGATCTGATCTGCTGAGAGCAGATCAAAGTACTGTAAAGCACAGGCTCGAGGAAAGGTTAAAGACCGCTCACGCATGCGTGATACAATACTTTCATCTGCCCTGAGCAGGGCAGAGAAAAGTGAGCCTGCGCAGGACCTCAATGCCAGCCAGTGTGAATGACGTAGAATGCATCATACACATGGGCCTCAGAAGAAGGAGGGCCCCGGACTGCAGAGAGGAGGCGCCGGACTGGAGAGCAGCAACACCTATCAGACCGGCCCACCCCTTAGGTGAGTACTACAAAAGTGTTTTTACCTTTTACATAGCAGCATAAGCTTTTATATACAGTATTCTAGAATTCTGTACATAAGAGCTCAGTGGTGGTGGCCGCAGCTTATAGTGGCTAAATCTGGTGACAGGTTCCCATGAATACTATGTACTATTTAGGCATTGTATGACACTGATGTGGTGCCCCTGAGGCTCCAGTCGCCACAGGGTACTGCACCGTATTTAAGGTGCGGTATTCACCTCAGGTAAAGAGGGGGTTAATCACCAGTATTCCACATTCACACTTTACATACAGCTTAGGAGCCTTCTAACTGGGGAGCTGGACTAGGGTAGGCAGGGAGGTTGGCCATTACGAAGCATGGAACTTCCTGGTCACTAGGACAACCACCTGAGGGACGGGTTCCACTTGGGGTAGAAGTAGGAGCAACCTTACACAATCTTCGGTCAGTCTAGCCGGAACATCAGTTCTGGCGACACGACACCACCATCACCTTCTTCTTTCTTCTTCTTTTCATGGTGCCTGAGGCTTGGAGAGGGACGCTCAGCCCGGGTTCCTCACTACTGGAGGGGTAACTCTTAGCAAGGACACTTTCTAAACACTGGTGGCTTCTTCACTTATCCGAGGTTGACGGGGCCCATCACAGTGGATGACCGGTACTTCCCAAACGAGCGGCATATGAGTGAGTAAAGACACCTGCAACTGCAGCAGCCAACTCGGACTCTTATTAGCTATGCCTGTGCCCCACGCTTTGGCGCCAACAGCCACCACCACTACTACTTCCCTCACCATCCTCCCCGGGGCCCGCTTCACCTGTGGGGAGTGAAACCATCTTTGCTGCTACTACAATCCGCCTCGGAGGACAGCAACAGCAGCGGCGGCTAATCCCTGGCTGTGTACCACAGGTGGCGTCACGACAATCATTCCCAACCTCCACCTCCTAATCCCCCTTTTATTGTGGACACCTCGGGGCACAAAGCCAGGCAGGGCCACCCGTGACATTCTCAGAACCAACATCACCGGCCCGGCGACGAATAGGATAACCCCCTGTCCCCTGAGTGCCACAATGACAATCCTAGATATTTGGACTCTACGGGGATACTGTACGAGCACCATTCAGAAAGAGTCCTACTCCTTTTTACAATGAAATGTTTGAATTGATTTTAGCCATAAAAATAATGGCTGTCTTGATTTTTTCCATAGAAATATTCGAGTCACTATGCATATAATTTGATTACTTTTTTTTAACATTTTTATGCCCTGCCGACGACAGTTTTTGCTACAAGTTTACGAGAGGTTTTCAATTTTGAAGAATAACCTTTTGGAGTACCGTACTTTACAGAATTCAGTATGTACTACTCTTAAGAAAAACAACAACAAAAAACTATATTCTCCTTTCATAATGTAACCTGTATTGTGTCTCCCACCAGCATACTGCCATCAACATACAGAGTGATGATGACAGTCACTTAAGCGCTGCAGCCAATCAGCTGCTGCCTTCACAGTCCATCTAAACAAGAGACTGCAAGGATCTCCTGAATCTTTTCCCGCAGTCATGCAGTCTATCCCAAACACATATTTTTTTTTTAGAACATTTTATTTTTAGGTTAACTACATTTTTTACCCACTACCAAAATTCTAAATGGCGGAAGATATACTCCATATTTGAATGCTACTAATGCCTCCCAACATTTCAACTGTAATGGATATCACTATTAGAGATGGGTGAATAGTAGCTATTTCTGTTCAAATAATGCTTACCGAATTACAAGTACTATTCCAGAATTTGTCACGGAAAAAAAAATGGCCATTCATTTATATGAGGTTTATTATTTGTGACAAATAGCGGAATAGTACTTTGGAACTCGTTACGAATAATCCAAACAGAAATAGTTAGTATTCGCCCATTACTAATCACTCCAATACAATCTAAACTGCCATTACATTCCCCCAACGCCATATAGAGTTTGGGGCAATACAAGACACTTTTCTAATGTTATGTAAAGATTGGTGTATATGTGAAGTATACATTTTTATTTTCTTAAATCACATTAGGCCCATTAAAATAAATTTAAAGAGAAAGGAAAAATCCAGCGAGGTCATTCAGATTTGGATCATAAAAAAATATAATTTATTGGACACACATCAAAATAGTCTGCACTGGCACCAATAGAGCTGACAGGTAGGGAAAAATATGACGCGTTTCGAAAAATAAAACAATACCTTATTCATCCATCAATTCATCCATGAATAAGGCATAGTTTAATTTTCCGAAACGCGTCGGATTTATCCCTACCTGTCATCTCTGTTGGTGCCAGTGCAGACTATTTTGAAGTGTGTCCATTAAAGTATAGTTTTTTATTATCCAAACCTGCATGATCTCGTTGGATTTTTCCTTTTTTTTGGATCTACTGGCCCTGGCTGCGATGCTTCCGTTAGGAGAATCGTGACCAATTCAGACTGAATACTGGTGGTGAGCTGGCTTTTGTTTGTTTGTCTCTTTATGATTAAAATAAATTTGTCCGGTGTCCGCTGTCCATGATGACTGCTACTATAGTGATATCTGCTAATTTGGCTTTTTAGGTGGCACAATAATATTTTCATCTTTTAAAAATTAAGTTTTAAGTTGGTTCACAACGTACGATGACTAGGCTAGACTAGTACAGCAAGGTGTTGCTAGGCCCAGACTGGCGCTGCCTCGGATTATCTCATAAAGCCTCCCTAGATGTGTTTGGCATAGTCAATACAATCCCCGTCTCGGTAGGACAGTCAACCGGTCAAGCACATGCACAAGATTTCCAGCAGTTCCATCAATGTTAGAACTATATTGACGATGTCGGTCACACTAAAGGGGGCTAACGAGATGTGGTTGGGGTCATGGAATTCATGACGCACATCCAGCCTCATTAGCGACGTTTATGCGCGTGAAGCGCACAAATGACCGCTAGCGATCAAAATTAGTCACCTAATCGTTGATCGTTGACACGTCGTTCTAATCCCAAATATCGTTGCTGTAGCAGGACGCAGATTGTTCATCGTTCCTGTAGCAGCACACATCGCTATATGTGACACCGCAGGAACGAGGAACAACATCATAACTGCGGCCGCTGGCAATGAAGAAGGAAGGAGGTGGGCGGGATGTTCCGGCTGCTCATCTCCGCCCCTCTGCTTCTATTGGGTGGCCGCTTAGTGACACTGCTGTGACGCTGAACGAACCTCCCCCTTAAAGGAGAGATTGTTCGGCGGCCACAGCGACGTCGGTAAAGAGGTAGTTGGGTGTGATGCTGCCGTAGCGAGATTGTTCGCTACGGCAGCGATCACCCCGTGACGCACCACTGTCGTTGGCAGGTGCTATCACTCATGACAACGCTAGCAATGTCGCAGCGTGTAAAGCCCGCTTAAGGGATTCAGGATCATGGTATCCAAGGCGGGGATAGCTGAACTAGACCTGCCTCATTAGCATATGCCGTGGAGAAAATTAAAACTTTATTTTTATAAAAATAAAAACATTATGGTGCTTCTTAAAAGATCTTATTAGAATACAGACAGAAGCATATAAAACACTATAGTAGCCATCTTGTACAGTTCCTGTGGAAATGAACTTTTTTAGCAGTGAAGGACCCCTATAAGGTCTTAAAGAAAAAGAAATACCCTAATATATTGTTATTAAGTACATCACAGAACGCGTCCTCTTGGTTTTGTACTTTGGGACCTCAGGAAGAATGCAGACATTAAGTTGTAGGCCAACGGAACACTAAGAAGCCAGGTTGTTATAATATTTATCATCAGATGAAGACAGGTCGCGTCTGTATTACTTTCAGAATATAGAAAGTCTTCTAAACAGCAATCTATATTCTGCTGACACATCTAATCTAAAATCTACAACTACCCTATAATCTTTTGCTCCTATTTTTGAAAGGAGAATTTGCTACAATATCATATTATGGAACTGCTGGTTTTACAATTGACCAATACCAGTAGTTACATTTTAGATAAGTTAGATATTCTTGTTATGTAACCTGTAATTCCACATGCCACCTCTTCAAATATAAAGCCTGTCAACTGGTACTGCTATTGTTTCTTAAAAAGTACCTGTCACTTGCTCAAAAAAGTTGATGTAAAAAAAATCCTCCACCTTTCTGATTTTGCTACTCTTTTCTATTTTGCACTGCGTCACTCCATTGCAGTGCTATTCACATGTGTTGCTTTTGGAGCACAATATGTGAAGTCTCAACTTTATCTACCTTCCAGATGCTATCAATCACAAATCGGCAGCTGATCTAACAGTTTAGCTGTCATGGGTTTGTCACATGTCACAGACAATCATGTGGTTTCTGGCCGTAGAAGGTCACAGCGTCTGGCTGCGCAGAATGCTTCCTGACTTTCCATTGTTACTGCTGTCAGTATTAATAGGTATAGGTAGCTTTCCTGCTGGCTATATCCCCCTCCTCTTTGGACCCAGCAGGAGCTTGACTTCCACCCAGCTGATAATTATCAGTATTCCCTTGGTGTTTAAATACCCCTTCCTTCCTTTGGACTGTGCTGGTAATATTTTCAGTTCCTTTAAACCGAGGTTGCAGGCAGGTGGCTTGTACTCCTCTGTGGTATCATTGCTGAAAGCTCTGCTGAACTTCTACCTTAGTCATTTAATGATAAGTAGTTCATGTTTTCCCCATTGTGTCCCTCCCTTGTGTCTTCTATAGTTGTTTAGTAGGGTTGGCAAAAAGCTCACCTGTTCCCTATTTAGAGCCCAGCACTAGGGATATCTAGGGTCAGGTATCCAGCTTGGCGAATAGGTGCGCAACCAATCTGGTTGGTGAGGGACCCCAAGCACCAGCAGTAGGTTTGGTCAGGGGTCACCATCTTCCCTTTCCCTATGTGTGACACTAGCAGTCTCAGATGCTGCTGAGCTGTGATTGGCAGCATCTGAGAACGAGGACTGAAAATGCATGCCCCAAAGATTCGGAAACCGCTAGACTGCCCAGTTGTGATTAGTAGCATCTCGGAGGTAGGGGTGAAATCACAGTCCCCAAGAGAAGACTCCGAAGAAAGGCCCAATTGCACAACAAGAAGAGATTTCACATACTGCACTCCAAAATCAGCGATGTGAATATCTCTGCAATGGTAAGATGGAGCACAAAAAAAGAGGCAGAATTAGGGAAGCTCGGGGATTTTTACAAAGTATTTAGCTCAATTTTTTTTAACAAGTGGTAGGTCCTCTTTAAATTCAGGTACTGCAAACTAATTAATATAGAAAATATCCCTCCAAATATATCATACATCTTCGAATATAAAATACATTTTCAGTGTTGTGTGCAGAATAACCATAATCTTGAATATACTGTATCTACAGAGTGAGATATTCCATTTATTCTTGGAGGTTTAGTATATTGTTCCAAGTCTTTGAGAGATTATCAGCCTTTATTTTTCAGTTTTCATTGTTCACAAAAGATGGGATCCACCCTCGTCAGAAAACAACAGTTATCACCTGTAGATATTAGTAGGAAACAAATTATTATTCACTTGATTTAAAATTACCTTTCATGTATAAAAATTGAAAATGACTGCCAAGCTTATATATTGTGTGGCGCCTGTTGAAATAATAATAAGAAAAAACTATGTAACACAAAAGACAATTACTGCACGCTCTTGATACATTCATGAGAATGAAACAGACAAAGGCCGCTAACTGTAAGTACACTACAGCTTTCTGAGAGGATCAATTAACGCCAGAATTGTACAATAAGAATTGAAAGCCTATACTTAAGAACTTCCTATTATTAGGATTGCTCTTTGCAAGTCTCCGCTTCCTAATAAACCTTCACGCATGTGTCCAGGCATTCCATTATATAGTGGAGTGTTAATGACAGTGTTGTTATAGGCTAAGATTTAATGGGTATTGGATATACAATCTGGATTCTGGTTAATCATAGAACGTCGTCCGTCTATTTGGAAAGTCTCTGTTTTCATAGAAAACATCATCTGAAATCCACCATCATCTGAAATCTAGTAGCCTCTCCCATTTGATAGTTGCCCAAAACTCTCCCTTGATGGCAATAGTCGGTGAGAGAGAAATTTTAGGGTATCTGCACACGTTTATTATTTGGACGCAGAAATTTCTGCACCATTTCTGCATCTCTAGGCAGGAAAAATGACATCTTTTGACGTGTTTTGCATGTGTTTTTCACCAGTATTTTTGGAAACCAATGAATGCTATAGAGATAGATATAGATAGGGTTAAATAATAATGTAAGATGGCTGCTGGTCACGTTGTGAATAGGAGGTATGTGTCACAGAGGTGGTTATCTTCTGTGATGTAAGCCCAGGAGCAAGCTCTAGTACATGTAGTACTAAGAGAATATTAGGGCCGGGATTTACAAGCAGCCAGAGAGATGAGTGGGTCTGGCTGCCCACATACCTCCACCTCTGGGTGTGGTACTGAATATAAAATGAGACCAGTAGTCTCATATGGGGTCTGTACACCTTCAGAGAGAAGCTCTCCTCCTGTACCAGTCTCTGCCTTGTATTGTTTATGATTATTGTACTTATCCCTATTTTGTATTCCCCTTTCACATGTAAAGCACCATGGAATAAATGGCGCTATAATAATAAATAATATTAATAATAATAGGAGGACTTCTTATCTTGACCGGGTGAGTCCACAGTGAAGCGGACTTGTTAATTTTTCTGTTTGTACCTGTATGCCAGAAAAGGCTTGCTTTATGTTTTCTCCTGGAGCGGTTTATGATATCTGCAAATAAACCAGCTGGACTGTTTAAATGGAAATCGTTCCTGTCATTACCTCAACCCGCAGCTGAGTGAGTAGCCCCGTCATAATAGATATAGATAAACAGACAGACATAAAGACTACAGATATGTATAAAAATCCAATCTGGCTGAAGATTTCATCCATTATAACTTTATGCTTAAAACATACAACTCTGCCCTTCACCTCTCTAAACAAGCTTACTTCAACACCCTCATCACCTTACTTTCCAACAATCCTAAACAACTCTTTGACACTTGTCATTCCCTCCTTGGTCCAAGAGTGCAGACCCCAACCACCAACCTCAGCGCAGATGATATGACCAATTTTTTTTTAAAAAAAAAAAAAGTTCTATATCTGACAGGAAATTCTCTCCCAATCTCCTAATGTCACATATTCTCTTCCCTCTTGCACTTCATCTATCTCATTTTCTGTTTTAGAACTGCTCAAAGAAGTAGTTACCAGGCTCCTTGCTTCTTCTCTCCGTACTACCTGAACCAGTGACCCTATTCCCTCAGATCTCCGTTAGTACTTGTCCCCGGCTGCCACCAATCACCCAACTAAAATATTTAACCTCTCTCATCTGGTCTCTTTCCCTCCTTCTTCAAACATGCCAGCATACACCCATTACTAAAAATAAAATCTATTGACCAAAACTGTGCTGCTAACTACAGACTTATCTCTAGTCTCCCCTTCATATCTAAACTTCTGGAACATTTGGTTCAGTCTTGTCTAATTCGCTATCTTTCGGATAATAGTCTTTTTGAGCTGTCACGTTAGAGATGAGCAGACCAGAACCTTAAAGTTTAGAGTTCATACCGAACACAGACTTTACAATACAATATATAAGGAAAAACTGAGTCATATTCCAAAAGTGTAAATAAAAATTATCTTTATTGAACAATCATTAAAAGCCCAAAATATAAAGGTGAAGACAACATAAAGAGGGGAAGATAAAGTGCAGGGAAAAGGACAAGCGTGTACCACGGAATACAAAGGTAAATCTGGGAGCACAGATCAGTATAGATATATATATATTGCACAGGCCCGTAGAAAAAGTGGTTGGAAAAAATGCAGGTGTAAAAAAAAAAATATAAATATGTCTAGTTAAATTAAGTTAATAATATGCCACGTATATTAGGAGGAGGCTATGTCAATAAGTGACCGAAACGTATATATAAACCCCCCGAGGAAACCCAATGTGAAACGCGCGTTGGGGCCCCTGGACAGCATCTACCAGCTGGGACCTTTATTATGGGTGAGGGAGATCTATTTTCACGTTACTGCACATACTTTGCCCTCTAGTGGTTGGTATTATATTACCTGTCATACATTCACTTATGTATTGCACTCTGGACACCACATTATATCTTTACTTTTGTTAGGATATGTGGCTATGTAGGTTTATATATACGTTTTGGTCACTTTTTGACATAGCCTCCTCCTAATATACGCGGAATAGTGCAATATTATTAACTTAATTTAACTAGATATATTTATATATATTTTTTTACATCTGCATTTTTTCTAACTACTTTTTCTATGGGCCTGTGCAATATATATATCTATACTGATCTCTGCTCCCAGATTTACCTTTGTATCCCGTGGTACATGCTTGTCCTTTTCCCTGCACTTTATCTTCCCCAAGTTGTCTTCACCTTTATATTTTGGACTTTTAATGATTGTTCAATAAAGATAATTTTTATTTCTACTTCTGGAATATGACTCCGTTTTTCCTTATATATTGCATGTTTTGGAGGTTCCATTCAAAATTGTAATTGACAATGTTGTATCAGATGATATTGATTTCACAGACTTTACAATATCAGTGTCCGAGTCTGGATTTTGGGTATTTTATGTATGCAAACCAGTCGAAAAAGCTGTGGTCGGGTACACTCGGTGCTTTTCCCTGTGTGAGCCGCTTGTTGCATTTGAATGGCTTGCTCTTGAGGTAAAATCAGCATTATTGGATGTAGTGTGGACAAAAACAATGAAAACAAAAGAAACACCCTCTCTCTCCTGAAAGTGTTGTGTTTATGGCTATTTGCATGTGGGTGGAAAGCCAAACTTTCCAATCAGTGATTTCCAATGAAGTTAGGGTCAAGTTGTGGTTCAGAACAGAACTTTAGTTTGATTGAACCATCAGAACCCGAACTTTCATGGGTCCGATCATCTCTAGGAGCGAAATGACTGCAGGTGACACACCAGGTATGAGAGGACTCCTGATGAGTGGTGCAACACAGAAGGACCCCCATTGTAGCAATACAATGGAAGGCCCTGGCGCTATGGACAGGGGAGCAGGGTCACCTCCTAATTCAATGGGTTCAGTATGTTTGCCGATCTGTTAATCGAAGAGCTCTGTGAACACCAGGAAGCTTGGTTAAGATCGGCGAACCGAACTTTGAAAGGTTCGCTCATATCCACCCAAGAGGGCATGTTTTTTGTATGTGTAGAGGTTAGAAGGTTACAGGAATACAATGCTGGTAGCTCATCCATCTTGAGAACAAAAGAATTGGACATATTAGAATTAGTGATGAGTGAGCACTAACATGCAAGGGTGCCCAATACTCATAACAGGCAGTTGGATGTACGGATGGGCGCGACTCAAGCCCCCAGGTATAATGGAAGTCAATGCGACACTCGAGCAATTTTATGCAAGAGTTCCCTGACAAATGCTGGAGTTCCCCATTGACTTCCATTATACTCTGTACACGTGTCGCGCCCATGTGAGCATCCAACTGCTTGTTATGCATACCAAGCAACCAAGCATGGTAGCACTCACTCATCATTAGCTGTCATCTAACTGCTTTAAACTTCCATCTTCCTGACACCTGCAAAAAAGAAAGAATCGAGAGGCTCCCATAAATATTAGATGGTCAGTGGGTTCGGCAAGTGTTAGTTTAATGTATATTTTCAGCTTTTGATATCATCAGATGTAGTACAGCGTATTCCCCACTAGGTGGCACCAGAGTAGTGAAGGAGAGACAAAGAAACACTGTAAGGGAAAGGCAGCTGAAGTACAGCAGAGTAACTTCAGCAGGCAGTTAACAGGCGAATCACCAGGCGGCAATAGAGTAGTCAAACAGTCAGGGTCTAGCCAGGAAAGTCGAGTCACTGCAAAGTGAGGATCAAAATCAAAGTCAGAAAACAGAACTGAGTCGGAAGCCGGGAGATCAGGTATGCAGAGGGAAACACAAACAGACAGGAAGTCAGGGACCGGGACAGGTAGACGAATGGGGGAGGATACAAGTCAGAACACAGTAGCAGGGAGGCAGGACAGATCAGGAACACTCACCAGAGCCAGTATACAAGCTACAAGGCAGAAATATCACTGGCAGTGAGCCATAGGTAGAGAGGCAATATATAGTGTCCTAGGATAGAGAACGAGGCAAGGGAAGTTAACCCCTGACATGACCAGGCCAGAGCTGGGTGTAACGAGCAGCAGGGAAAAGCCGGCCTGGATCATGACACCTAGACACCCCAGAAGAGCTAATCTTTCTCAATCCACTGGACTAAACATTCATAAAAGGACTTTACACATAATCATATGTATTCATGTTATTTTCTTCTAAAAATGCCTTATTTAAAAAAAAATCATTAACAGTTCCCACTGCAAGCACCAGCTCCAGACGTAGACTATTATACATAATATTAGCTCTTAATGTAAAGAAAGTCTGTTTCCATTGGAGACTGAAGCTGTCTTGCTCCAGATTGAAGGAATGTCCCCTTGTCTCTTGGGCCATTTATGTATTTATACAGGTTAACCGTGTCCCACCTTAGACATCTCTTCACAAGGCTTAAAGCCTTTCCATATAGCTAAGATCTGTGATTCGCCTTCTGTGTTTTGTGGCTCATTTTTGTACTTTCTCTAGCTCATGGACATTCTTTATATAAATTAGTGTCCAGATCCGAACTGTATATTCCAGAGTAGTTTGCACTAATGCTTTGTATAGTGGTAGTATTAAGTCGCTGTCTTATGACTTCATACCTCTTTTACTACACGACAGTATCCTGCTGGTTTTAAGTCACTGATTGACACTGCATGCTGTTATTTAGTCAGTTTCACAATACAAACTGGATACATTATTAACTAGATCTCTTAGATATTGTTGGTGTACTTACTTTAAAAGTCTATGTACTAGTGGTGGTGTAATACTGATGTTAAAAGGAACATTTTTGAAGTTCAGCTGTAAGTGAACTCATAAAATGCTGATTTTAATATTCAGTAAGCAAAACAGCCATTCCAACTTGGATATTCAAAGTAAGTAGAGATGAGCGAACCTGAGGTTTGGTTTTCGATCCGAACACCAACTTAAAAAATCAAGGTTCGGGGTTCGAATGGAACCCAACACTGTGCTCCGGTACGCTTGGTGCTCAGCCCAGTGCGAGCCGCTTGCAGTGTTTGAACGGATAACAACAGCGTGCTTACATGTAGGGTGCAACCCAAACATTTTTTTGAAAAAATCCGCCCACCATCTCCCGAAAGTGATCTACTTCTGGCTGGCTGTATGTGGGCAGAGACTCAAATTGCCAATCAGTGGCTTGCCCCGTTGTTCGGGTCAAGCTCGAGCCTGTGGAGGCTCGGCTCATTTGCTGCTGGAGAACCGAACCTCCATGAAACCACTCATCTCTAAAAGTAAGGACACTAGCCTTAGGAAGTATAGTGACAGGTCCATAACAATTTTGGAGACCTTAAAGGAAGACAAAACCTTACAAAGCTAAACCTAACTCCAAAAAAGGAGTTAAAGGCTAGCGTTACTTTGTTCTCCAGACACAACGTCCATTATAATAAAGGTATACTGTATATTCAGCTTGCGTCATCTATCCTTTGGCACAAACATTTTCTTAACGGTGAATGTTGGCTAAACCCTCAGCTGTGGGTTGGCCCATACCATCAGTCCATGTTAAATATTGCCAGTGTGCCCTAGCACATAAGGTATGGTTGATCTGTGTGCTGGCCATTGTGCACAACAAACAGACCAAAATAGAGCAGCAACAAAGATGAGAAAACACTCAGAATAAATATGAGAAAAAAGTATTATTAAAATTGATACACATTAATAGAAAAATATGATTACATTTCATGGCAAAATTAGTAAAATAGTACATAATTAGAGAAAGGAAATTATAAATATTTATAAATTTGACTAAAGTACAAAAGTTAAACAAGTGATATGTAGTTATGGCCTTCAGGTAGCAATACAATAATAAGTATTTGTATGCAAACAAATAAAGTGCAAGTGCAATTATAAATAATTAGTTAATTGCTATATAAAGTCAGAACAGGTTACTCACCAAGTTGAGACATAGTAAAATGGAAAATCCATTACTCCAACCCAGACACATTTTGCGTTTAGCTTTCTCAAGCCTAAAGGGGGCTTTACACGGTAGCGATATCGCTAGCAATTTCTAGCAATAGCGAGCGTGTAAGTACCCGCCCCCGTCGCGCATGCGATTGTTTGTGATTGCTGCCATAGCGAACATTATCGCTACGCAGTGTCACACATACTTACCTGGTTGGCGGCGTCGCTGTGACTGCCGAACAATCCCTCCTTCAAGGGTGATGGACGTTCGGCATCACAGCGACGTCACCGCAACGTCACTAAGCGGCCGGCCAATGAAAGCGGAGGGGCGGAGCTGAGCGTGATGTAAACATCCCGCCCACCTCTTCCTTCTGCATTGCGGCCGGCGGCAGGTAAGGAGATGGTCCTCGCTCATGCGGTGTCACACATAGCGATGTGTGCTGCCGCATGAGCGATGAACCACAACGCTAAACAACCCTTACCGATTTTTGAGTTTGGGACGACCTCTCCATGGTGAACGATTTTCACCATTTTTGAGGTCGCCTAAGGTCGCTGGTAAGTATTACACGCTGCGATATTGTTAATGACGCCGGATGTGCGTCACTAACAATGTGATCCCGACGATAAAACATTAACGATATCGTAGCGTGTAAAGCCCCCTTTAATCCATTACTCTGAATCCTGCTCCTTGAAAGGAATAAAGGGAGTGGTATTCTTTAAATCTGTTTTCTTAGGGCCCTGCATCAGACTTAAAACAGTTTATAATTTTTTTCTTTGGTTCTTAAAATTGCATACATTAAAGGGTTCTGTCTGGTGAAACAAAATATTGCCTATTTACAGGATCAGGTGGGGTGTCTGACCACTGGAATCCACAACGATCAATAGAATTGGGAAGTTGCGCAGTGCACATGCTGAACCATCTGTGAGCCAGACACTGTGGATTGCACGTACCTGTGTGATTGGTGATCTATGTAAAACCTCATTAGTGTCCATGTTTAATACTAGCAGCCACCCCTCC
Organism: Anomaloglossus baeobatrachus; assembly: GCF_048569485.1. Lineage (NCBI taxonomy): Eukaryota > Metazoa > Chordata > Amphibia > Anura > Aromobatidae > Anomaloglossus > Anomaloglossus baeobatrachus. Next base: position 103,708,525 of record NC_134359.1, read on the forward strand.
AAGATTTGGTAGGTTGAGAGTGTCTGTCTCATCGGTATTCTGCACCTGTGTTACCAATACCTTTATCATGGGGGGCCGGCTGTATTCTGCAAGTGCATTTGCCATTGTGACTTGAGTTGGCTTGGTGGCTTTTTTGTGGTCAGTTTTTTTAATTTTTCTCAACCATCGATCAACCATTCACTCTCTAAGGACCTACTAAATGCTGCATTAAGGCAGCATTATAGAGAATGAAAGGTACGATGTTTGGGCATCCAACCTGCCTCTCCATTTGTAACGTTGCTAAACATTCTCCTTTCTGCCAATTAGTGCACTGGAACATCCACCAATCAGCAAATGATCACCTATCCACTAAATAGGTAATACCTTTTTTTCACTGGACAACCCTTTCGTCTCCTGTATCCGTACTGGACCTACAGGAAGTCTGAATGCAGAACTTATACAGTATATAAAGGTTATCCTGGGTTCCTATGTATGCCTGTAATAATCATCTACATAATGTCCTAATATTTATATTTACCTTCCATGTAGAATGTTGTGAATTTATTAACATTTCTGACCACTGATTTTCATGGACTTTTTTTTTTACATTTTTTGGAATTAAGCTTTCAGCAGATTGAGACTATGTTTTCCATTAGTGTTGTGATTTGTAAGGCCTTTTTCCCTATACTAACATATTCAAATAGCAGCTGATGCCTAAAAATTTAGACTAAGACAACACAGTATTTTAAGAGAAATGTCATTTTTTGTTGTTTGCTCCATTGATAAGCTGGTCCTGTACTCTGCAAATTGGATCGTGTATCAAGCACCTCTTCGTTGAACGTTGGCCGTAGGATCCAGCTGTTCGATAAGTTAAGGTGTGACTATCTGTGAGGAGAAGGTGGTAATGGAAATCTTGGAGGATAAACATAAACTTGAAGCTGTAAAGAGTCCCCCAGGCGTTGGCTAATGATTCTGTATTGTGTGTCCGCAAAGCTGCGTGTATAGAGAGATCCCACATGGGGTGTCCGCTTAATCGCTTCTCTGTGTTCGGTCATTGTGATTCTGTCTTCTCACTCTTCAAGGAGCTGCTGGAGGACGAACTCTGATAGCAATCATTTATACCCCCTGATATTCCCCAACAATGGCTATGCATCTCTGGTTATTATAAAAAATATATATATATATAAATAACATATGGCATCTCTAAACTAAAATATCCTTGTGTGACAAAAGGCTGAAATGTAATGCATTGTGTTACACGGTAATAGTATTAGTCTTATGCATGATCTACAAATACATTTTTGTAGAACCAAGTATCATGGGGAGGATGAACTCAAATTACCTTTTGCCATTGGAAGTAAAATAAGAAAAGAAATGAATGAAAGACAAACAATGCTTATACAATGATCAGCAAGTGCCCAGTCTGTTCTTGACATTGACGTGTTGGAGACTAGTAAAATGGGAAAGGGTTAAGAATCTCAGCAACTTTGGCATTGGCCAAGTTGTAATAACGAGATAACTGCTACATAGCATCTCTGAAATGGCAGGTCTTGTGAAGTTAAATGGTTAATATCTGGTCCAAGACAGCGAAACTGGTGCCCAGGAACAGGATTATGGGCACCCAAGCTTCATGGAAGTGCAGGGGGAATAAATACCAGCAAAATGATGCAATCCCACAGAAAAGCTACTATAGCATGAACTGCGAAAAAAGTTGAAGGGGTTCTCCAATGAAGACAAGCTATTTTCTGTCTAATGGTGAATTTTTATCCACAACGGGGTATATTTATCCCCATTAGAACCTTCGCTCCATTCATTCTCTATTCGTCCTCTGTTAAATGTCCTGTGCAGACCTATAGATACTGAATGGAGCAGTGATAGAACATGCACACTGCATTCTAATGGGAATAAACGTTCCCTGTTCTGCTGATCTGTGTGGGTCCCAGCGGTCGGACCGGACCTCACTGATCAATACATTATCACCTATCCTGTGGATAGATGATAGCATGTTTTTCATGGAGAATCCCTTTAAAGAGGTCATCTAGTCTAAAATGACAAGTCTGCAGACACTTGGTCAACCTATGTGACTGCAGACTTGTGGATCCTTACATCGTATGCACGGTGCGCTGTGAGGATACTCGGCCAGGTAATCTGAAGATTTGCTGGTGGCAGAGCCGATGGCCAGAATCCATTTATGTGGGTGAGGCCTCGCTCAATGTAAGTGACCGCTGATCCTAGTTCTTACACAAGAGAATCCTCCTAGTTCACAGTGCACACGATGTGAGGATGCACAAGTCTACAGTCACATAGAGTGACACATAGAGTGACTGCAGACTTGTCATTGTTGACCAGATAACCCCCTTAATGGTGTCAGTGACAGAAAGTTATCATGAAACACAATCCCTTGCAGCATGCTGCCGTGTAATACAGAGATGCCTTAGGCTAGTTTCACACTTGTGTTGTGCGGCATCCGTCGCATTGCGTTTTGTGACGGATGTAACGGATGTGTTGCATATAGTGGCACAACTGATGCGATGGATCCTGCAAAACAACGGAATCCGTTGTAGCTTTTTTTTCAGCAATTTACTCAACTGAGCATGCGCAGTTGTGTAAAGACGGATCCGTCACAGGAATCACTGGTCCAGTCCATGCGTCCACCGGTCATGTCTGCCGCTCCCGCTCTTGCTCCCCTGAGTCCTGTTCCAGGTCTCCGGAGTCTGACTCTGACTGATGCCTCTGTATAGGACTGGGCCGCGCCCACTCATCTGGTCTTTTAGGCCCAGCACTGCTGCAACAGGAAATGACCTGAGGCTGTGCTGGGTATATAAGACTGGCCTTTCCATGTGGGCGGGGCCTGATCATCGCTTGTGTTTCTTTGCTTTGTCTTGTGAGCTAGGTGCTCAGGTCCTTTTGTTCCTGTTTCCTGTATTACTGCCTTAAAGTACGCTGTGACCCTAGTGACCTGGTCCTGTCTTTGCTTCCTGATACCTGCACCTGTTCCTGTACCGTCCTATGGGACTCCATGACCCTGGTGACCTGGTTCTTCTCGTTCCTGCCACGCTAGTGCTCCAGCTACCGTGTACCCTGCCCTCCAGGTGGGGTGCTCGGTCCAGTGGATCCTCCTCCTGGGCCTACCAATCCTCCCCGGCCCTCACACTGTGGTATTTGTACAAGCGCAGCCTATTTGTAAATGTGTTTTTTTAATTTTTTGGACTATTTACATGGTAAATATTCACTATTCACCAAATAACTAAGGCAATACAAGTGCTGTATAACAGTGTAGCCATCTCTGTATATGATAGTCATGATATTAAACTGGGACAAAAGCTTAAAGGGGTTGTTTAGAGAGAGTTTAAGATCAGCAGACATGTTTAAATGGGTTGTCCACCACTTCTTTGAAAGGGGATATCTACTTCTGAATGATGTTTTCAGGGATGTTGATGCTGCTGTTGCCAGTGGGTGATGTGGCATTATTGTGTCTTGTGATCACTGCAGCCAATCAGCAGAGCACGATGGCTCAGTGGTTATCAATGCAGTTTTGCAGCGCTGGGGTACTGGTTTCAAATCCTGCTTTTTTTTCTCCCACACTCCAAAAACATACTGAAATGGGGTCAAAGTTGATCACGTCTGTTAAGAATTGTGGAATTAATAGCGCTATATATCGTATCTTTTGGATTATAAAACGCAGTTTTCCTCCCAAAATCTTGGGAGTAAAATGGGTGAGGGGTGCGTTTTATAATCTGAAAGTTGATTACCATGGGTGATCAAGAGGGGTTGCAGTAACAATATCGCTTGCGTTATACTTGGGCTGCCAGCCGAAGGCACTTTGCTGTTCTGGGGCTGCAAGCGCTGTGCTGGGGCTGCGGGTGATGTGCAGCTGCACTGCACTGTGCTGTGCTAAGGCTACGGGTTCTATCCTGAAAATGTCGAATGTGTGAACTTCAAAATAATGGCACCCAGAGTCCGCACGAGCACAGATGAAGGTCTCGGCTCAAGATCTCATCTGCACACGCACACCACCGGGCACCATTTTCTTTAAGTCCATTGATGATCAGTGGACCAGAGGTGGCACGTGCGCAGATGAGATCTTGATCCGAGAGCTCCATCTGCGCAAGCGCCGACTCCAGGCACCATTATTTGAAGTCCGCCCTGCCAACATTTTCAGGATAGTGCCCGCAGCCTCAGCACAGCGCAGCTCCTTCGGCCTGCAGGCCCAGCACAGTGCATCTCCCTCGGCCTGCAGCCCCAGCACAGTGCAGCTTCAGCACAGCCCCCGCAGTATTTCCCTATTCCACCACTGCCCCTGCCTCTTGTGACCCCTTTCCACCACCACTGCCACCCCTCACTGGTGACACACCACTGAATTGTAAGACAGACCCCATTTTTTACCTTTTTTTTCTCCAAACTTAAGGTGCGTCTTATAATCCAGTGCGTCTTATAAACTGAAAAATATGGTAAGTGATTTAAATAAATAAATACTGACTAGCTGCAGCAATTACTATTTTGCCAGATCGGACATCTGTCCTGATAGAATAGTGATGGTCTGCAGCCCTATTCCCTGCTAGTCTCTTTAGTTTCATGACCACTTCATCCACTCATTGCATCGGCGGCTGTCATGGTCATGTGCACTCTGAGCTGGAAGAGCGAGCAAGGAAACTATTCCGTCCAGTTCGGAAGGCATTGATTGGCCAAGCATACAAGGGTATAATGGGGGTGTGGTGGGGTGAGGAGCTTTGGTAATGACTGAAAATTGCAAAAATTGTATATATTCTAAGCATTGTTAAAGATCTTTTTCTAGCTGGACAACCCCTTTCACTTGTATACTTTAGAAGTATTCTGTAGGGCTGATAAGATTTTCGTTGTGAATTATTCTCAATAACTGGAACCTTCTTCCCATTGTATCACGCATTCTTATAATGCTGGACACGTCCTGAAGCCCAGTACATCAGTACATCTCACAACAACTGTTCAAGCATTTGGATTTCTTTCTACCAACTCAGCAATCTCAGGGTTTTTTTTTTTTATTATGTTTTTTTCTTTTCCATTGTAACAGGAGAATGCAAACCCAAGACATCTGCTTTTTCTTGTTAGAGGAAGCAATTATGAGACTATAATTTCATTTTATTTTTCTACAAAACTAAAATGCACCTCTAACTTTGAACATAATTATATTTTAGGGCCACACATCTGAGCTGATTGATTTTATATCTTTACAGGGGCTGAAGCCACATTTTTCCAAAATCACCTGCTTTCAGCTAAATGATAAGAACATTGCCTGGAAGATAGAGTTTAGGAGCTTAATGTATACACTTTTATTAAAAGGGATGTTCCATCTGGACAACCCTCTCTCTTCACAAAGATATGTTGATGGCTGCTTGCTGCAGAACCTGGATGATAAAACAATTAGTGAGCCTAGTGAATAGCCCTACATGTACTCCACAATAGGAAACACTCTATGCAGAAGATGTCAACACTGTCTTATTACGGGAGTGGTCTAAAGCAAGGACATGTATACTCCCTAGATTGACATTTCAAAAGTTGTTGTATTAGGCCGGTGTCACACTTGCGATTGCCTCGCGTGTATCTCACGTGAGTCTCGCGTTGCATCACCCGGCACGGACTCACATTCTGTTAACAGAAGCAGGTCGGTTGCATGCATCCCTATGCAGCTGAGACGCTCCTGTGAGGAGAGTGTGAGTTTGTGCCAGGTGATGCACCGTGAGACTCGCGCGAGAAACACGCGAAGCAATCACAAGTGTGACACCGGCCTAAATGTTACATCCAGTTCTAATTTCATCAAGATTTGTATAAAACAATAGTATATGTGATAAGAACTTATTTGAGAAATCTGATTCCTTTCCTTTAAGATAAACTCATCCCACAGAGCAGAGTGAGGAAACAAGCAAGGGAGACACAGAAAGATCATGCTGAGTTTTCTAACAAGTCTTTTATCTCATCCCAGAGATGGATTCACATCTACACTTTTCAGTACTCTTTTATATAATTTCCTCCATGCTGCTGCTGTTTCTGAGCTAAGTAATAAAGAGCAGAAATCCCTCATAATGTATGGGAGAGCTCTCGGGAGTTTGTATGCTCCCATCAAAGTCAACTGGTAAAACTGCAGGATACAAGTCAATGGCCAGGAATAGTGTTAGTCCCTGTGTACATACACATGACAGCTTATTATAAAATTACTTGAAAGTACTGTATTTTTCAGATTATAAGACGCACTTTTCCTCCCAAACATTTGTGAGGAAAATGAGGGATGCATCTTAAAATCCTAACATACCTTACAAGGGGGGCCGTCTGTTCAGCTCTGTGTGCGGGCAGCCGGGTGCTTGCAGGCGGCCAGGTGGGTGTCGCTGCGTGCGGATAGCCGGGTGCCTGTCGGTGCCGGCGGCCAGCTGCCTCTCTGTCTTGGCTGCCTCTTTGTGCGGGTGGGCGGCCTGCTGGCTGCCACTCTGTGCGGGCAGGTGGCTGTGCAGACTGCAGTGCCTGTGTGGCGAGTGCCCCAGTCTGTCCGCGGTCCTGGTTTCAAATGATGGTGGCGGGAGTCAGCGCGTGCGCAGATGGAGCTCTTGTGTGAGAGCTCCATCTGCGCACGCGCCGCTACGGGCGCCATCATTTGAACTGGGACTATGGACAGACTGGGACACTCACCGCACTAGCCTCCTCCACTACTGACCTGCCACTGTCACTGACCCACCGCTGACACCACTGACCCGCTGCCGCCACCACTGACCCGCCACCGCTGCTAGCACAGCCTCTGCCTGCTATAACCCCGCTCCACCACCGCTGCCGGCCCCCTCTGGTAAGACAACACTGAAATATAAAACAAACCCCGTTTTGTTTTTTTTTTTATTTTTTTTATCTTTTTTTTTATCTTTAAATTTGAGGTTTGTCTTATAATCCCGTGTGTCTTATAAAACGAAAAATTACAGTAGTTATTCTTTAAACTCTGCAGGGGCTGTATATGTTATTGACTAATTGTATTCCATGTTTTTAATTTTAGGAAGCACTGATTATGGCTAGCATGGATCATCCTCACTTAGTCCGCTTACTTGGAGTCTGTCTGAGTCCTACAATTCAACTCGTTACCCAACTGATGCCTCATGGATGCCTTTTGGATTATGTCCATGAACACAAGGATAACATTGGTTCCCAGCTCCTTCTTAACTGGTGTGTTCAGATAGCAAAGGTAAGAAATGACTATTCGATTATTATTTATAAGTCAAGAAAAGATGAAAGAATTGAAATAGGTATATGCTAAAGATGGTAATGCTATGATGGGGAGAGAAGCCACTGGGCGTTGTATCCAGCATGTCTTGTCTGCTTACAGTTCTGAAGATATTTCTTGTTCACTGGAAGGAATTTTTGCCATACAGAAGGTAGCATTCTGCTATATGTGTCTGATGTGCACCAAATGAGCTCAAATGTACCAGCAAGCTTATATTTTTTTAAAGAGTCTGGTTGCTGACTGCATCGTGCTTTATTTAAATCATGATTTATGTCTGATGATCCTTTTTACAGTATCATCTTTACACTTTGTTTTTTTCGAAGACACACTGTATTTAAAGGTGTGAAGGTGATATAAAAAAAACCCTCAAAATGTTTCAACTATCTACAGAGTAGATGATAACTGTCTGATCCCTGAAAATCCACTGCTGGGACCTTTAATGATCAATAGAATGATGATTCTCAAGTCATCCGTTTTGCTTGATTGCTTGAAACAGTAAGGGGAGTGTTGCGATAACTCTGGGATAGTGGAGAACTGGGGCCGCTAAGCTGTCCTTCAAGCTAGGGAACCCTATGCTATACCTATTCTCAGGGATACCCCTAACAGTGGGGATGTCTGAGTCTCCTTCCTGGCCCAGCTCCTGACTAGTCCTGATCTGTTTTCCCCTCCCCCGAGGAGTAATGGGATAGGAGTGTAATGAAAGTTACAGATATAGACAATTAAAAAAACAAAACTCTATCACGCAGTGCACACTCACATAGGTAAAGACAATAAGACATTCAAGAGGAAACACAAGAGAGGGAAGGATTCTACAAAACAACAGGGGTTAACTTCCACAACAAGCAAATAGCACAATTTTCACCGTAGAATTGTTAGGTTGACCTAACGGTCACAGCTGTTAACAGCGATGTCCGAATGCAGAGAGGGTACCGGTGACCCCCCCCTCTGCTACTCCGTCTCAATGAAAACAAGCGGACGCCGTTATACACATAAGACTGGAGATGTGCGGCTCCGAATAGAAAGTGTATTGGTATTGTTTACATTACAAAGTTATACAAAGTTGATTAGGGCGTAACTATGCAACATATATATTCATTAATCTACATTCATTAAGGCGTGGATTGCATATTCCCAGCAAGAGAAATTAATATAATGACTTATACTCCAATAACAAGATGTTTTTCAATCGTCTCTAAGTCAAAACATTCTGCGTCCTTGAGGTTGGTCTCACAGTTTATTACGCAAATAAGTCTGGTTCGGTCTTGCCAGCGAGAATGAATTTCTATTATTTTCTAAGTCAGTGAAAAAGGTTAACTCTTTCCTCACAGAATCTTGGACACCACACCTCACAGATGAACATAGAAGCTATAACTGGCATAGGTAGTAGATTTCATCCAGCTTAAATAGAGGGGGAGCAGATGTGATTGGCCTCCCCACCAAATGTGATCAAAGGAAGCTAAAAAGCAAACTAGCAGAGATTGAAATTGACATTGAGCAGAGGTTAACTCTTGCTTGCCTGCCAATAAATCAGCACGCAGCAGGTAGACACCCGGGTCTGCCTGTGTTGATCCCAGACATCAGAGAAACCATCGGGCTGATCGTCAGAATCTGCAATGTGAACAGAGCCTGACGCCACCCTAACAGTCGGCGGAGTTTGTGTAAAACTCTGCGTGACAGGGAGGTTTTAATGGGGTGAAGGTGCTCTTCCTATTTGTTCAATGTCTTTGGGGTAGATGCAGACAACCTAATAAAGCAAGGGTAAGCGAGAACAGAATAGTCAGAAGAATAGAAGGAGCAAGGTGAAGAGGAAGACCAGCAACCTGATGGCTTGATACTATCAAGATAATGGCAGAGAAGACCCTAGTGGACCTATCTAGGCTGGCACAAGATCGATTTTCATACAGGGTGTTCATCAAGTTGCCATGGCTCGAGATCAAGCTGAAGGCCGTTACATAAAAAGTGAAAATAAATGGTTGTCTTGGGATCACATTTTTGTAATCATGGGCTTCAAGTGATCATATAGTTATAAACTATCCGGTGGATAGAAGACAACTTTTATTTTATAGGATAACCTGTTTGTTTTAGCCATTTTGACAGCAGTTTGCTTATTGATGTTATCTGTGTGGATTCTTTGTATCATAATTCAATGGCAGCTCTAGTTGAACACCTATGTCATCACACCGGCCTATACAACTGAACACCCAGTAATTAAGGTATACTGAACTTACGTTTAGTGTGCTTTATTGTAGCATAGAGTAACACAAGAAGCCATCAATGGAAGGTTGTGGTCCGTGATACGTAATTAGTAGATTCAAGGAGACCTCTCTATCCCTAATTATCTTGTACCATTGCTTACCCTTCCATGCTTTGACTTAAGCTGGGGTCACACTAAACGACAGCGACAACGACGTCGCTGTTAAGTCACCCTTTTCTGTGACGTAGCAGCGACCTTGTAAGTCGCTGTTATGATCGCTGCTTAGCTATCAAACACAGCAGCCGAAGCAGCGATCATAACGACACGCGTCACTGTGCTGCAACATGTGCAGAGAGGAGGGAGCCGCGCACACTGAGCGCTGGCTCCCTGCTCTCCTAGCTACAGTACACATCGGGTTAAATACACGATGTGTACTGCAGCTACATGTGCAGAGAGCAGGAGCCGGCGCTGGCAGCGTGAGAGCGGCGGAGGCTGGTAACAAAGGTAAATATCGGGTAACCACCTTGGTTACCCGATGTTTACCTTGGTTACAGCTTACCGCAGCTGCCAGATGTCAGCTCCTGCTCCCTGCTCGCTTCATTTCGTCGCTCTTTCGCTGTCACACACATCAATCTGTGCGTCAAAGCGGGAGAGTGACGACCAAAAAATGAAGCTGGACATTCAGCAACGAGCGGCGACCTCACAGCAGGGGCCAGCTCGTTGCTGGATGTCACACACAGCGACAGTGACGGGACGTCGCTGCAACATCACAGAAAATGGTGACGTAGCAGCGACGTCGTTGTCGTTGTCGCTGTGTGTGACACCACCTTAAGAACATAGTCTCATCATGCACAAGAATCCTGAAGATTGCAATAATGATTTTGTAATGTTCAAGATGCCCATACAATAGTCCTTGATTTGATGTAAAGGTCATCGTAAACGAGACTCAAGAAGAATCTGCAAATAACCCTCTATTGTTTGGGAGACATCTTTAGAAACAGTTTAGCATCTGGTAACACTTAATGATCGGTATAATCTGTATTGTAATGTTTGCGTACGGCTCCTAGGCACAATGGGATGAGCCTGTTTAAATTCAGATGGCCCCATTACTGCTGCACTGAAATTAGGCCCCTTCTGAGATTAGAAAGATTATTTTTAGAGATATTAAAATGAAGATTGTGATAGAGTTGCTATCTTAATTACATTGTAATAAATAGCAGATAAAGACCCATCTGTTGCTAGACATAAGAGCACTTGTAGCTTGACAGCTGCGGTGGCTCTGCGGAGAGTGTTAGGTCTGCAAAAGGCAGACTAAGGAGCCTGGAGGTGGGAGATGGTCTGAAATTTCCTTTTCTCATTACGTTACAAGAAAGACTACAAGCTGGGACTTGTTTACAAGTTTAGATCAAATGCAAACAGTGTGACATCTCAGTCTTGTGTGGGATCGGGGAGTCCGGCCCCCACGGTGAAATCCCGGTGTGTTAGTGCCAGTTTCCAGAGAAACCAAAGCTGTGTCTTGGGAAGGCAGCAAGGAAAATACTCTGCGATTCTCAGCGGCGCTCGTAATAAAACAGTGTGTGAGCTAATTAAATATTGATTTTCGAAAGCTACTTATCCAACAACTGCAGTATACACACAATAAATCTAATTCCGCTGTGCTTAACACTAAGTATTTAGACTCTTGTTTTGTGGTAAATTAACCACATTAACTGTTCGCATACTAGAAGCAAGATCCACTCCACAAATCTGAACTGCAAAAGTTAGGCTAGTTTCACACCTGCGTTGGACGGGATCCGTAGCATTGCGTTGTGTGATGCATGTAACGGATGCGTTGCATATAGTGGCACAACGCATGCTACAGATCGTACAAAATAACGCAATCCGTTATAGTTTTTTTTCCTTGACTTTACACATCTGAGCATGCGCAGTTGTGTAAAATCAGCTGCGTTAACGGAATCCATCAAATGACGCATTCTAACGGAATCCGCCACCATAGGCGTCTATTATAAAAACAACGGACGCCTAACGGATTCCTGCAGGTTGCGTTTTTTTGACACTCCGCCAAGCGCAGAAAAACGTTACATGCTGCGTTCCATCCGCCCGACGCAGCGTCAGAATAACGACCCTGCGTTGTCCAGCGGATGCAGCGCAGATGTGAAGCCCCACAGGTGTTGTGTCGGTGCATTACCTTCAGGGACTCCACTCGGCTGGATCTGGTCACAGGTAGGAGATCTTCTTCTTGTCGTGACGCCACTCTCAGTATTGCGGCCAGTAGGGACCGCCACTGCAGGTTGAGGGTCGCCTGGGGCTGATGGTATGTGCAGTTAGTTGGAATAGCCTCCTGAGAGTGAGGCAAGCCTCAGGGCCCGATGTAGATGCGTAGTACCACAAGTCACAGAATGACTCACACAGGCAGAACTGTCTTTCAAGGGCTTTACTCACATTTGATGGCAGGGTGAGTAGCCCGGGCGTAGCTGAGATGAACCAGGTGGGAACCAGGTATCCTTCAGGCTGACTTTATGAGGGTGACTACCAACTCGCCTTCCTTAGCCCTTGGTGGTTTGGGGTGACCCCGACTTTGAGTCCCTATGGGGGTCACCCAGGGAAGATGCTGCAGCCTCTCTCCCCTTCGTTCGCCGTGTGCTTGTCGCCTGGGCCAGATCACTCCAGCTTCTTGCCTCCTGTGAGCTATGGGCCCTAACTGTGGCTACGTGGCTGCGGCTTTTTGTGGTGTTGTGGCGTGGGCTTTGAGAGCCCCACACCGGCAGGTTTAGCAAAAGAAAGCTGGATCTATCTCCGCTTCGGGATCTGCCGCCCGTTTGGGCCTGGTACTCTCTAGCAGTCTCCTTACTTCCCACTCCGTTGCTCTCTCTCTAGCTGAAGATGGATTTCGGGTAGCACTCCTAGTTGACCGTTCTCCCCCGTCAGTAGCCACTGCGCGGGCGCTGTTAGACAGCAACAGCCCCACAGGTCTGCTCCTCACTGAGCCCTATGGAGTTCTCTTCTAACTGACTCACTGCCCCTCCTCTCCTGTTCTTGCCTACGCCACCTAGCAACCAGACTCTCCACCACACCCCTTGAGAGGAGATGGAGGCTTTTGGCCCCCTCCACTATTCCAGTGAAGGTCAAGGCTTTTCCCCCTCCTGGGATCCCCAGGGGTCCTCTCATGGGTACATGTGTGAGACCTGATCACTATGCGCCTGTGTACCACACCCCAGTCAGCCTTCTGGATTACCTGTATTGTACTGTCCCCAGCATGGGTGCAGTACTCAGTGGTGCCTGACCAGGTCAGGGGCGCCACATTCCCCCTTAGTTATCACCAGCACGTCCTCGGGCTGCAAGACAACATTTTAAAATGCATAAAACATTAAAACATTTTTAAAAGCACCAGGTACCATACATCACCACCCTCCACCCACAAGTCCGTTAACCCACCCAAAACCCTTTCACGTTGGCCGCGACTTCAGCCACTTCTGGCAGGATGTAGAGGCGGCTTTCATGGGCTGGGGGTCTTCAGGGTATACCTGGCCTGGTGGATCCGCGCCTTCAGCCTCTTCTGGCAGGATGCAGAGGCGGCCTCCACAGTTGGTGCTGACCAGGTACCCTCTTTGTGGTGGTGAGCCAAGGCCCCATAAACAGGCGTGCTCTCTGGTTGCAGGTGAGCCAAGGCCCTATATACGGACGGGCTCCTCCTGGTTGCAGACGAGCCAAGCCCCTAAACAGGCTGACTCTGGTGGCGGTGGTGCCCTCTGGTGTAACTATTTACACTGCGAGAGTTTGTGGCTATAGCCAGTTCATAGCCTTAAGGTTTATTTCTCACAATAGTTTTTGTGGGCACATTACTTGAACTTGAGAACGTTGCAAAACAAACTTTTTCAAAACTTTAACTTCTGTACTTCTTACTTTACTTTACTTTACTCCTCTTTACCAGGGCTTGAGCCTGTATGGCGGTGGCACCTGCTGCTTTCCTGCTCTTTATCGTCGTCTGTGGTAGTTTCATCCGTAGGTTCTTTTTCTCTGCTTTGTCTTCCTTCTCTTTCTTTAGGACTTTGTGTTACGTCCAGGGCATACAATCCTCTTTCACCTTGGTGCATAGTAAACTGGACTGAATCTCCCATCTTTAGATTTCTGCCAGGGTGTCCTCGAGGCAGATGAGCTCTCACATCTCTTCTGTTGACAAATATCCCTTCTTTGATACCAGGTGCTACAATAAAGCCGTATCCGCTTTTCAAGTTGAAATCCTCCACTACTCCTCTGCAAAGGGGTCCTCTGACCTGGGCTTTGGCTCTTCTCAGGAACCTTTTCTCCTGTAGGTCTCTGGCTGTGACTTCTCTCTGCTCTGGAGACTGTGGTGCAGGGGACAGCGTTGTTCTGTTGCGACGCCTTGTCTTGCGGCTTGAACTCTGCGTGGTACAGCTTGCAAACTCCCAGGTGAGACTTTTAGGCAGATCTTCGTCAGCGGACGGTGTCAGGTCTTCCTCATCCCAACAGGAATAGGGCAACATCTCCGGCTCTGAGTATAGATCCACTGCTGGTGGCTCCGGAGTCAGCTCCTCAGCTGCCTGGCCTCCTCTCCCCCTTAGTTCTTCTTGGCACTCCTTTGGTGGCAGTGCTGGGGATGGGCTTTCTTCAGCTGGTCTGGGCGGTGGACTCTCTGGTGCGGCTGCAGGGGTTGCCTGAATCTCCTTGGGGGTATGCGGAGGGAGCAGATACCGATCCACCATCTCTTGCGGGAACTGGGCCTCTAGGTCAGCCTTCAGCTTCCAGTATTCGGGGTCCTCCCCTATCAGGGTCTTCCTAGCAGGGACCTCTTTGGACTGGGGAGCGGTGTCTGCTCTGGCCTTGCAGGCCGGGGTAAATGACGAGGTAATCTCTTCTTGGCGGGCCGCGCCTGGCATGGCGGCGGCCTGGTCTTGGCGGGCCGCGCCCTGGCTGGCGGCGGCCTGGTCTTGGCGGGCCGCGCCCTGGCTGGCGGCGGCCTGGTCTTGGCGGGCCGCGCCCTGGATGGCGGCGGCCTGGTCTTGGCGGGCCGCGCCCTGGCTGGCGGCGGCCTGGATCTGTGTCGCTGTTGCAGGGGGCTCTGTGCAGGCTGGGCTGAACGTCGCTGCAGCAGTCTGGGCTTGGCGGGCCGCGCCTGGCGTGGCTGCGGCCTGGTTCAGCACCTCACTTGCGGCGCGGACGAGCGTTGCTGCGGCGGTGGGGTCTCGGCGGGCCGGGCCTAGCAGGGCGGCGGCCTGGGTCAGCGTTACGCCTGCGACGCGGATGAGGGTCGCGGTAGCAGCCGGTTCTTTGCGGGCCGGACTGGGCGTTGCTGCAGGGACCGGGTCTTGGTGGGCCAAGCAGGGCATCGCTGCGGCGGCCGGGGCTTGGCGGGCCGCGCCTGGCGTGGCTGCGGCCTGCTTCAGCGTCGCCGCACCGGACGCCTCTTCGGGGACCGCGGGCGTAGCAGCAGGGGTCGGGGCACTTGCGCTGGCCGGGGCATCACTCGACTCACCCACTGGTGGCAGCATCGGGGTCTGCGTCATCGCCGTCCTGTCTGGCACTCGGCGCGCGGCTCTCCTTTCATAGGCCCGAACCGCCGCGGTCATCTCCAGCATTTCCATTCGTTCTTCCCGGATCTGCTCCACAACCCGGGTCTCCAGTCGGTCGCAGAACTGGGCCAGCTCCCGATACCACCAGGCAGCGGAGCCCGGTTCTGGATTTCTGCGGTCAGACGCCATTTCTTCTGCGCCCTCTTCTGCACGATTTCCCAGCAGTGGACTCGCCGTTGCCTCTAATAGCAAGCTGTTCAGTTTCCGCTCTGCCTCTTTCAGCAGCTCCTCTCCCAGCAGCAGGCTTCTGGCTCCCTTTCTGTCCCGACGTCTCTGGACGCTTCCACTCTCATAGCTGGCAAGGTCAGAACTCTCCAGGGGATCTCTGGGTAGCCACACCTCTTCGTGGGCGGTAACTTCTTCCAGCGCGGGCTGCTGTTGTTTTTCAGCGCGCTTTCCATGGTGGCAATATGGCGGCGCTTCCAATTTTTCAAGCGGACCGCCCAGGCACATGGTCACCTGTCTGAACAGGTCTAGTCCTTATCCTGTTCGTGACGCCAGATGTGAAGCCCCACAGGTGTTGTGTCGGTGCATTACCTTCAGGGACTCCACTCGGCTGGATCTGGTCACAGGTAGGAGATCTTCTTCTTGTCGTGACGCCACTCTCAGTATTGCGGCCAGTAGGGACCGCCACTGCAGGTTGAGGGTCGCCTGGGGCTGATGGTATGTGCAGTTAGTTGGAATAGCCTCCTGAGAGTGAGGCAAGCCTCAGGGCCCGATGTAGATGCGTAGTACCACAAGTCACAGAATGACTCACACAGGCAGAACTGTCTTTCAAGGGCTTTACTCACATTTGATGGCAGGGTGAGTAGCCCGGGCGTAGCTGAGATGAACCAGGTGGGAACCAGGTATCCTTCAGGCTGACTTTATGAGGGTGACTACCAACTCGCCTTCCTTAGCCCTTGGTGGTTTGGGGTGACCCCGACTTTGAGTCCCTATGGGGGTCACCCAGGGAAGATGCTGCAGCCTCTCTCCCCTTCGTTCGCCGTGTGCTTGTCGCCTGGGCCAGATCACTCCAGCTTCTTGCCTCCTGTGAGCTATGGGCCCCAACTGTGGCTACGTGGCTGCGGCTTTTTGTGGTGTTGTGGCGTGGGCTTTGAGAGCCCCACACCGGCAGGTTTAGCAAAAGAAAGCTGGATCTATCTCCGCTTCGGGATCTGCCGCCCGTTTGGGCCTGGTACTCTCTAGCAGTCTCCTTACTTCCCACTCCGTTGCTCTCTCTCTAGCTGAAGATGGATTTCGGGTAGCACTCCTAGTTGACCGTTCTCCCCCGTCAGTAGCCACTGCGCGGGCGCTGTTAGACAGCAACAGCCCCACAGGTCTGCTCCTCACTGAGCCCTATGGAGTTCTCTTCTAACTGACTCACTGCCCCTCCTCTCCTGTTCTTGCCTACGCCACCTAGCAACCAGACTCTTCACCACACCCCTTGAGAGGAGATGGAGGCTTTTGGCCCCCTCCACTATTCCAGTGAAGGTCAAGGCTTTTCCCCCTCCTGGGATCCCCAGGGGTCCTCTCATGGGTACATGTGTGAGACCTGATCACTATGCGCCTGTGTACCACACCCCAGTCAGCCTTCTGGATTACCTGTATTGTACTGTCCCCAGCATGGGTGCAGTACTCAGTGGTGCCTGACCAGGTCAGGGGCGCCACACAGACACTTGCGTTACAGTGCGTCGTCAATACAAGTCTATGAAGAATAGCGCAGTGCGTTAACGGACTGCGCTATTCTCCATAGTGACGGAATGCACTGAACGCAAGTGTGAAACTAGCCTTATTTGGAAAAATGAAGATGTGAACTAACAAAAGTACTATTATTAGTTATCACTAACTGTAGCAGATGTACAACTACAAAACCAACATAAGGCTATGTTCACACATTGCATTTTTGCTGCGTTATTTCTGCAGCAAATCTGATCTCTTGACAGTAAAAAAGCTGCTTTTCTGCTGTGTTTTTGTGGCTTTTTTTTGCTGTTTTTGCTTATTTTGTACTGTATTTTTGCTGCTTTTTTGTGTTTTTCCTGCATTTTTGCTGCCTTTTTGCTGCTTTTTTGCAGTGTTTTTGTTGCATATTTGTTTTGTTTTTTGCTGCTTTTTTACTGCTTTTTTGCTGCTTTCTTTGTGTGTTTTTGCTGCTTTTTTTGCTGAGTTTTTTTCTGCTTTTTTGCTGTTTTTGCTGTTTCTTTATGAGTTTTTGCTGCATTTTTGCTGCTTTTTTTGCTGTGTTTTTGCTGCTTTTTTGCTGTGTTTTTGCCGCATATTTGCTGTTTTCTGCTGCTTTTTTACGGTGTCTTTTGTCTACAGAAATTCGAAAAACCTTTGGCATCAGAAATATAACACTTGAAATGGTTTATTACTTGATAAATATACTATAACACGGACATCAAAGGATGATATAAATGCCGAACGTTTCAGCGTAAACTGCCTTTGTCAAAGGTATCTGCAATAGTGCCACTAGTATCCTGGAGTAGGTAGTGCTGTGGTTTAGTTAGGTGTTACAGCACTATCTACTCCAAGATACCAGCGGCACTATTGCAAATACCATTCAAAAAGGCTGTTTAATCCGAATCGTTGGGAAGTTCTATCATCCTCTCATGTCCGTGTTATAATAAATTCATCAAGTGATAAACCATTTCAAGTGCCGCTAGTGTCCTGGAGTAGATAGTGTTGTGGTGGAGTTAGGTGTTACAGCACAACCTACTCCTGGATACCAGCGGCACTATTGCAGATACCCTTGATAAAGGCAGTTTAAGCCGAAATGTTGGGCATTTATATCATCCTCTGTTGTCCTTATTCTAATAAATTCATCAAGTGATAAACCATTTCAACTGCCGCCGGTATCGTGGAGCAGGTAGTGCTGTAGTGCAGTTAGATGTTACAGCTCTACCTACTCCAGGATACCAACATTATTGCAGATACCCTTGATAGCAAGTGATAAACTATTTCAAGAGTTATTTTTCCGGTGCCAAAGGTTTTTTGAATTTCTGGTATACTAGAATCCTGAGCACGGATTTTAGTCTTGAGTGCTAACCCTATAATCGGACATCATTTGTCTATGGTACATGTTTAAATAAAGTTAGTTTCATTCACCACAAAAGCAGCAAATAACATAAAAAAAATAGCAGTCGATGTCACTCAGTTCACTGAAAGTCACACTCGGATTCCCACAGTGAGACCACAGGTGATCTGACTGCCGGATTGTCCAACTGTGGGACATGACCGTGACCCACAATTCGACAGTGTGGCAGTCAGGTCACCTGAGGTCGCACGGGAAGTTCCCCTTCTGCCATCAGTGAAAGTGCTGCTGGATTGTCGGACTGCAGGACATGTTCTGGTCAAGAGAACAACAGCCAGTCAGTGCATTTTGGTCTGTGTAAGGATCCTATTGCACAGACGTTGGCAAGAGTCCTTAGGCCACGTGCTCACGTTGAGTATTTGGTGAGTTTTTTTACCTGAGTATTAGTAAGCCAAAGCCAGTAGTGGGTAAAAAATACAGAAGAGGTGCTCATATTTCTATTAAAAATTTTCCTCTGATTGTTCCATTCCTGGTTTTGACTTACAAATACTGAGGTAAAAAACACATCCGATACTCAATGTGTGTACGTGGTCTAAGGATACGTGCCCATGATCAGGCCCACTGTGTCCTAGATACGGTGGGTCCTGACTTGCAGGGCCGTGAGTCTCCTTTGCAGGTGAACACAGGAGACCGCAGCTACCCTTACCCATGATCAGGGCTCGGGGTGCTGTGGTCTCTCGCTTGTGTTCTCCCTACGTTGGATGCTTGCGACTCCACAGCAAAGAATTGACATGCTTGCAGCTCGGAATGCTGTACCACAGTTCAGTTTTCGCTGCTGGCTGTACACGCACAGTGGGCATGAGATTTCTAGAAATCACATCCACTGTGCTTGTACTGTACATCACAGCGTTTTTGCCGCAGCTGAAACATGTTGCGTCCAAACTGCTGTGAACCTTGATCCTAAGGCTGTGTGCACACGTGTGCATATTGCATGCATTTACACTGCGTTTAGCACTGCAGCGTAAATGCATGCGTCCTGCGTCGCCAGCACAACCTATGAAGATTGTGCAAAATTCATCTGCACGTTGCGTTTGAGAGCGCATCGATTTGGATGCTAAAATTTTGATCCAAATTGGTGTGTTCAAAAATGCAGCATGTCGCTTCTTTCATGTGCTATGGATGCAGCTCCCACTCTGTCTATGGCCCCCTTCACACGTCCGTGAAAATCACGCACGTGTTTCACGGACGTGTCAAAGGTGCATTTTCCCCTCCGTGAGCCATGTGTATGGCACTATGTGTGTTCTCCGTGATAACACACGGAGAATGAGAACTTTCAGCTCACCTCTCCCTGCCGTCCCTGTCCGTGGTGCTGATCCTTGGTCTCCAGCCCTGCCGTCTCCCCGCTGTTGCTGCTTCCAGCTGCAGTGAAATGAATATTAAATGAGCAGAATGAGCTGCGGTCGGCAGCAAGTGACAGCAGTGAGAGAGACAGGAGGGCTGGAGAAGGTGAGTAAAGATTTGTTATTTTTTTCTCTGACACGTGAGTTTTCTCCGGCGCGTGTCACACGGGACCGCATCCACACTACATCCGTGTGGTCTGTATAAGGGCCGTGTGACACCCGTGATGCCGGAGAAAACGTGGACATGTCTACGTGTGGAACACACGGATACGCGTATGCTCCACATGTACACACGTTCCATGGCAAAACACGTACATGTGCGCAGACCCATTGATTTTAATGGGTTTACGTGTGCCCGTGTCTCCGGTAAATGTGGAAATGGACCTAGCATGTACCGGAGACACGTGCGTGTGAAGGGAGCCTATGGGAGAGACAGCATTCAGAGTGCATGAAATCGGCATTTTTTTCTGCATTGTTATGCAGTGTTTCTGCAGCGATTTGAAGCGCACATGTGCTGTCAAATCACTGCAGAATTTTCTACAGTGACACAACATCAAAAAGCAAAAAAGAAAGAATATCATTACTTACAGCAAGATGGAATTGCAGCTGTATATTGCTCAGGCCAAAAAACTACTACTACTCCAGCAGGATACAGCTAAATTCCCACTAAGTGAAGGCATCATAGGAGGTAATGGCTGGATGGTAAAACTGCACACTAGTGGCTTGCATAGAGCAGTGTTCACACTAGCAGACGCACAGTCACAAACCCGCAGCCTATTAGGTGACGCCCATACTATTAGATCAGGCGGGCTGCCAAGCCGTACCCCCACTGCGCGCTACATAAGGACAGAAACTCTAATGGCAAGGCCGAAAAAAAAGGGGCCTGGCTGTATCCTGTACAAAAAAAATATATGAGGTTTTTTGTTAGCGGTATGGCCATAAGACGTATGCCTACAACCCTCGTCACGGGAACCTCATGCTTGTAGGTCCCTACACTATATATAATATCAAAAAGCAAAAAAGAAGGACTATCATTACTTACACAACGCAACGTGCGCACACAGCCTAAGGCCATGTGCACACGTTGCGTTCAGTACCTTGCAGAAATGAACGCATCCTCTGGCAGAATTTGTCATTGTCAAATTTGATTTTGACCACATAAACGCTGGAAATACGCATGCATTTTCAGTGCTTAAATTGAGATGCGTTTTCAATACAAATACACAACTAAATAAAGTTTGAGCATTCAAACAGTAGGAAAAAAATGGAAAAAAAAAACCCTTTAAATCAAACAGTATAATGATAATTTTCCAAAAAATGATTGATGAGATTTATTAATTATGTTCAAAATAAAGTAAAAGTATTGTTTACCTCATTTTTTAAAGTCGGGCTGGATGTGAGGGCAAATGAAAACCTCTTGACCTCACTATAATCCCAAAAACCCATGCTTTGATTTTGACAAAAAAGCATGCGTTTAGCATCAAAAAAGCATGTAAAGCGCTAGAAATTTCTTTTAGGATGCGTTTTGATAATTCTTATTGACTTCAATGTTAGCAAAACGCTGCCAAAATGGCAAAAACAATTAACATGTTGCTTCTTCAAACGCATGTTGCGGACACCAAAAACGCTGCGTTTCTAAAAGCATCGTGTGCACAATAAATCCCTACTTTCCATAAACTATGCCTGGAAATCAAAACGCATGCAATTTTGCATTAAAACGCTGCAGCTCAAACCGCTGCGGAAACGCATGAAAAAACGCAATGTGTGCACATGGCCTAAGACTGTTTTCGCTAAACACAGAGAATTAAAAACTCATTGTGGGAATTTAACCAATTGCAGCCTTTGCCATTTCTGATGTAGTCCAGCTGAATATTTGCCAATATTTTACTATAACAGTCCTGTGGGAAAGCATTCTTACCTCTTGCACGATACCCTTGGATCAGACTACATGGCTGCATCCAATGTAGTACATCCAGCTTTACAGCTAAGCATTGCCAAATCTTGCTGGTATACCTGAAGCACGCGCAACTGTTTTTTAAGTTATGCTAATCACTGCACAAAACCATTAGGTATTCCTCCTATGCCGGCACCGCACAGTTCTCTCTGAATATCTGAATATATCTCCTCGGTGCATTGTTGGAATGTATTACTGTATCTTCTATAGGGACATTATTTCGAACAGATAAAAGCCTCATTTCTCACCAGTTATTCCTGCATACATTGTACAGTTGTAGTTCCCGATTGAAGTTTATAGTTTCTCTTCCCTGTTTTACATGGTATGATGATTTGTTCCCATGTTTGTACACCCCCAGCATCATTCGTTACCGCTTACACTAAGCCCCACCATAAAAATTAGAGATCACGCACATGTGAAGTTTAACAGAGAAGAGTAGAGAGGGGTGATAAATGCCGCGCCAAATGATCACTTGTTAAATTGTCAGATTAACGTGTCTTTATTATTGGCATAGGTCAATGCGTTTCAGGAGCTCTGCTCCCTTCCTCAGGACCGTCAAGCACCAAAGAAACATCAAATCAAAGTGACGGTTCTGAGGAAGGGAGCTGAGCTCCTGAAACGCGTAGACCTATGCCAATAATAAAGACACGTTAATCTGACAATTTAACAAGTGATCATTTGGCATGGCATTTATCACCCCTCTCTACTCTTCTCTGTTATCTGCCATCGGGTGGCTGCAGCCTGGATCAAAGTTATACACGCGAGTAAAGGAGTTGTGACTTGCACAACTGCATCTGGTGAGTATTCACTCCCCCCTCCTCACCCCACATATATTGGGGTAATACCCTATCTGCGCTTTTATTTCCACAGCTCTTTTCTACATGTGAAGTTTGGGAGATCAGTCTCTTGTGTGCTGCATGAAACCATAATGCTGTGGTCCATGTGCCCAAAGGTGTAATTATATTTATTAGATAAACTGCAGGGAGGCCAAAAAAAGGTTTCCTTCCCTGCCCTCGCTGCCCACCACCTGTGACGCTGGTTAATTAGTGCTGTCAGGACCGACATGTCTGCCATATTTCTCCGCATGTTTGTCCTTCACACAATGTATAAAGCTTCTATTCTATTTTCTTCTACCGTCACAATTCCCAACCTGCAGGGACTGATATAAAACTTTTATTAATGCATTAATGATATATTACAGATGTTTTCTTTTTTTATTTCTTTTTTTTTTTGCTTTAGGAAATTTTGTATTGTAACTTTTTCTTTATTTTTCCATCTACATTTGTTCCTGGGATATATTGTAGTTTTGAATGACACTATTTATTTTGCCACATGATGTACTGAAATGGTGAAATAAAAATGTGACGCCGCTATTGTTTTTATTATGGGGGGAGGGGGTACGACATTCATTGGCGACATGATTCTTTAGGTCGGCAGGATTAGGCTGTGTGCTCACCATGCTGCGTTTTTGCTGCTTTTTTTCATATATTTTTTGTTGCAGCTTTTTATCAGTAGTACTGTATAAGGAAAAACACATCCCAGCAAAGTCTATGAGAATCGTAAATTGCTGTGCACATGTTGCAGATTTTCTTCTTTTCAAATTTTGGTGCAAAAAATATCTGCAGCATGTCAATTTCTTCTGCATTTTTTCCAGCAGATATAATCCACTGTAGTGCTCGAGCTTGATCACTGTAGTGGATTATATCTGTCAGGGTTGCACTTGCAGCAATGACACTTCGCCTCACTCATCATGCATCCGGCATGGTGCGTGAGGCTCTCCTTAGCTCAGTAACTAGGGTCATCATAGTAATCACATTACAGATCACCAGGGAGAGGTAAGCAATTCCCCTCCCTGCCTCCTCAATGCTGATTGATCGTTGCATTTAAGGGGTTAAACTGCCAGGAGCAGCACAGGAGTTGCTCCTGGCAATGAGAGCCGGGTCTCAGCTGTAACATCAGCCGGAGCCCTCACAATTGCCATGACATAAAACCTCATGAAAAAAATGCAAGAAAAAAATACATAAAAAACCTGCAAAAACACGATAAAAAATGTGTTTTTTTCTGCCAAAACATGCAGTTTTGTGTGCTTAAAATTGGCATACAAATCTGCTATGTGTTTGTGACACCTTGGACTATCCAGGTCGTCCCAGGTAGTCACACACACATCACCACACCCCCCCTCCTGGTTAGGTAACACCAGCCAAACTAAAACCCTTGTCACCACCCTCCAGGTTTGATGTCCACACAAGGGGGGGCGGAGCCAGGCGGTTGGCTCTACCCACCGAGGAGTTCACAGGCCTGGAGGCGGGAACCTAAGTAGTCAAGTTCAAGTTGAAGTAGAGAGTGGTTTTGACCGTGAAGGAGGGAGATTGAGTCCAGAGGCAGACCTGCGTACAGGCCTGCCATTGACTACTCCGGTGGCTGGGACGGAGCCCAGTCACCATTGGCAAGGAGGAGGACGGTGGTGGCTGCCTGCAGGAGACCGTTAAAATGACTGGTGGAACCATAAGGGACCAGGACAGAGTAGTGGTGTCTAGGTATAGGAGTCAAAACATTTACACACAGAGGTGCAGGAGAAAGGCAGACATCACCAACCTAGTGTGGAAGAAGCTGCAGCCAGCTGCAGGCCCCGTTCATCACTCCGTTTGGTTTACCAGCGACTCCAGTGTCTTGTGTCAGAGTGAGTACACCAGTGCCATCAGGCACCGCACCGCGCTGCACCGCAATACTTCACCCTGCACCCCGGCCCTTGCCTACCGGGCCCCGGGACCAACATCCCCTACCCACGGAGGGGTCAGTACCTAGCTGCGCCATTTCATCGCTCCCGGGAGTCCCATAATCACCACAACCCGTGTGTGGCGTCACGAACTGTCATCCCAAACCAAACAGCCAGATCCCTGCATGTAGCGCCAACTCCGTTGCAGAGCGACGTGACCCCCGGGTCCGTGAGAGGCCCGAGCCACCACCTGCAGTATGAGCATGGATCCGAGCAGCTCGGCGGTCGCAGCCGAGCCTGCGGGGTGGTACATGTTCACGTCCCTTTACTGGGCTACCAAGCTTATAGTTTTCTTTATAATTTTGGTGGCTTGAAAAAAATCTGAAAATTTGTAAAAAAAAAGTTTTGTGTCACCATTTTCCAAAATCCATTTTTTTTCCTCATACATGAAGCTGTATGAGGGGTTATTTTTTGGTTGCTTAGTTGTAGTGTTATTTGTGCCATTCTGGGGTATATGGAACATATTGATCTGTTTGTACTCAATGGGGACATGTGGCAGCTGAAAACAGCAATTCTGATGCTTTGATAACTTTTTATCTTTGCAGTGTTTACCTCATGGGTTAAATTATTTTATATTTTGAGTGATGGAACATATACAGACACCTTTATCAAATATGATTATTTTATATTTATTTTATCCTTTGAGGGATACTAATAGGGTATGTGCACACGTTGCAGATATGGTTGCAGCAATTTCTGCACCAAATCTGCATCTCTTGACAGGAAAAATGCACTTGCAAAAACTTAAGTTTCGCAACATTTTTCAATGCGTTTTTTTTGTGTGTGTTTTTTTCATTGCTTTCAATGGTGAAAAATGCAGCCACAAACGCAGGAAGAATTCACACGCTGCAGTTTATTTTCTGCGCCAAATCTGCAAGGAGAAAATCCTAAACGTGTCCTACACTTCAGGATTCTCATTGACTTTGCTGGCATCAGGATTTGCTTTCAGTTTTGTGAGAAATCTGAGTTTTTCCTCAGCCCTAAACTGACTGAGGAACTGAGGAAAAACTGAGGAAAAAAATTGCAGCATGCAAGTCTGCGAGAGCCCTGTCATTCACACCCATACAAGTATATGGGTGCGAGAAAAACATCGGACTCGGATGTCATCCAAGGGCAGTGCGATATACGCACAGGCTGACAATGGAGGAGATGGGGAGATTAACACCTCCCTCTCCTCCGCAGCGCCCACCCTCTCCTCTGCAGCTGTGACCCGATCGCAAAATCGGGTCACAGTTGTATGACACTCGGCTCACACTCGCAGGAGAGACGGAGCCGGGGGGTCATTAGCATACTGTAGCCATTGCTCTCGCATTAGAAGCGATATGCAAGTGTGACCCTAGCCTTAAGCTCATATCGGCTGATGTGTTGTTTTCTCTTCTCACTTACAAAAGTTTCAAAAACTTTGTGTAGCAGCTTTGGTATCTTCTGAGACAACCCACTGCACCCGTACATATTATAACTATATTACATGATCCCATGCACATCTTCTCTACTCCTTTTGTTTTGCTGTGTTTTCACTTTCCAAGTATCTAGAATGGGTTATTATAATTTTTATATACTTTTTTACTCTTGTTTGCCCAGAATATTCTCATATCTATATTTGCCTATGTAGCTTTCCAAACATTTCTTAGTTGGGGACAATATTTTAGCATTCCTTCAATAAAAATTTTGAAATTTAATAATTAAAAAAAAATTCTGAGTTAATATACAATGTTAATTACCCGGCGCTGCAAATTTAATGTTAATTTATATTGACCATGTTCCTGCGGATTTCATTCTTTGCAGCACCAAGGATGAAATCTACGGTCAATTCATCCACACCATTTATTCTGTGGAACTGGGAAAGTACCCTAAGATTACTATAAGAACTGGGGGGACATTTTGGTTTCTTTCATCCCAAGCAATATAATGTTCACAGATACGGTAATAAAGCTTTTTACAGAAAGTAAGAAGAAAAATTGGCAATGAGCAATACACAATTATACACAGTTTATATTAAACATACAGTATAAAACCACAAAATACAACGCTATGAATAATGAATACATGTTTAATAGAAAGCTCTTTGGATCACCAGCAGCTGAAAGTTCAGTGTTCATGCACTTTAAACCAAGAGATATAGCGTTATCCCGAGGAGCAGTCTCATTTTTCTAATAGCAGAAGTCATCCAGCTATAATGATGAGACACTGCTTCTGGGTCTCAAACCATATTTTCCGACTCCGATGACAATAGATTAATGACTGGGCTTGTCCCGTGGCGCTACATTGTTCAGCTCGGAGACTGTCAGTGTTATATAACAATGAGTAATTGCTATTTTAACGCAGATTCTGGCAACAAGTGAAATGTTTAAACACATGGAGCTGAGGTCTCGCTGCGGGGGGTGTGAAAAGGATTCCTTCTGGTCCAGCAAATCGCTGGTGTTTATAGAAAAAGTGCTAGACTCTTTGTTGCAGAGCTGCCCTTACATATTAAGACAGTGATGACTCAATTGTGTTGGCTTGCAGCAGAATTCCAAGGAAATTACAATCCTTAACATTGTACACAACAAATCATGGAGATTCTTCAACACTGTAATAGAATACGGAATGTGGAATATGAGATTGAGCTTTGAATTCTTTGGACACTCAAAAACTATGTGTATAGGTGTTTCTTAGGTGCCTCTCCATCTTGAAAAAGCTCTTGTACCATGCGAAACGCGTGTCGATGAAGTCCAGGTTCCTCACTGGGGGGTCTTTCTAACTGAATGTTTAACTCTTAACCATCAAACTTCCAGGTAGTTATCTGTTTAGCTGTGGGGGCTATATTGAAAAGGTGATCCTTTACATACATTCTAGGATTTTTATATACATATTTGTATTTGGTCCCTTGGCTTTCCCCAGCTACATGACTTATTGTAATCCTGGTTGTTTTTACACCTTCAGTTTTTTTGTACTGTAACACTGACTGGGGGCCTCAGGATTCACCTGATTGAGATTTTAACACAGTGTATCACATTGTGATTGACCTATATATGGGATTTTTGTATATCCTTGATATCCTCTGATTAATCTTGGTGGTCTTCCTGAGACTGTCCCTGTCTGTGTAACAATTCTGTCTGTGTAACAATATCTACATCCCACCAGATGATTAATTTTGGTGATGTCTTATCATGTTTTTAATTGTCTATTGTGGTTTCTTCATATTAATAAAATTTGTCTAGCTTTTTGCACATATACTCCTTGTCCTCTTGTCTATATGTGTTTCTATATATGTATTTCTGTCGTCCAGGGATAGGGGGTACTCAGATCCGGGCCAAGGGGTCACTTCTGTAGGTATCATGGTGATGTAACCCGGTCTGTGATCCCAGGCTCCACAACAAAAAGGGGATTAGGTAAGGGAGATTGTCCATGACATCACCTGTGGGTTGCGGTGATGAGATGGTGGCACTGCCGCTGCCTCTAGGGACCGTGCCCGGGACTGGTGGTGTGGGGCAGCAAGGTGGAATCCCCTCCACGGGTAGGGGAGGTGTAGTCCCGGGGCCCAAGTGGGAGTTGTGGTGGTGGCAGGGAGCAGGGAACTTACAGTTCAGTTGTCTTGGTGTTGGATGAAGCTAGGCTGATGTGTGTAGTCATAAAACACAGAGTCCTTTGTAAACCAACTTGCCGGTGACCGGAAGCCTTTTGGAGGGGTGTGCTGGTCCCACACACGGTGCAATGAGCAGGAGCCCTCTTTTTCTGCACTGCACCTTGTAGTCTGCTTAGCTCCTTTGGTTGGAATGGGAGAAGTCCACTTCCCTGCACTATTCCGGGTTCCCTTTCACGATGCCGCCGGCGGTCCACTACCCTGCCTCGGTCCACTTTGGGTCCCCTCCTAATGCCTGACTTGTTCCCGCAGTCCAGTGGCTCCAACCCCTGACCGCTCTGCTCCTTTCTCTGCAGCCCAGGAGACACACTCCTGACTGCTCCGCGCTGCTCTCCTCCAACTGGCTGAACTCCTCCCCTGCTGTTCTTTTCAGCTCCTCCCTGGGGGGGGAGGGGTGGCTGCTCATATGCAACATGTGGGGGTGTGTGTGTGTGATCCCAAGGAGGAAGCGATTCCTGTCCCCTTGGTGGGGGGTACAGTCATCTGTGACTACCTGGTTTTGCCAGGGCGTCACATATACTGTATATCTTTCTACATATCTATCTATCAATATATATATATATATATATATATATATATATATATATATATATATATACATATATATATATATATATATATATATATATATATATATATATATATATATATATATATATATATATACACATATATATATATATATATATATATATATATATATATATATATACACATATATATATATATATATATATATATATATATATATAGGAAATCAATGTAGGGAGATCCAGCAGATGAGAAGACTTCAGGTATGGTGCTAAAATCCAGTATTTATTGAAGATAGAATAAAAAAGGATTCCAGACCTCAGTAACAAGGTGCGAGCATCATGCTGAACAGACTACGCGTTTCAGCGGTAAAACCCACCTTCTTCACGGTCCGGAATCTAATCTGCTTTCCAAACATGGAACCTTATATACATCTCACTCCCATCAGGGTAATTATAGACATATGTGAGAGACTTAAAAACATGAACATGACAAGCAGATCAAACATTGACCATAAAATCTAAAAAATACGAAAACATGGAAATAGGATGCTTACCAGCATTATATAGTAGAAATATATCAATAATGCATAATAATATCCAAGCGGTTATTAAAACCCTGTGGCATACGAGTCCCCAGCTCAAATATCCACCTACTCTCTCTGGCAAGCACTTTTTTATGAAAATCTCCCCCTCTCAATGTTTTTTTACATACTCTATTTCCATATAAGAGAAACCGCGTAAATCCCGATTCTGTTTTTTTGAAAAATGTCGGGATACTACTGATGCACCAACCATAGGCAAATTACTAGCGTCTGATAGGTGTTTGCGGATTTTAGTTTTAAGAGGGTTAATTGTGCAACCCACATACTGCATGCGGCATATACCACATACTGCATGCAGCATATATTGCAATTAATTAGATACACTACATTCTCCGTATTACAGTTTATAAAAGAACAGACATTAAACTGTTTTTTATTGGAGATAGATGTAAATGTCTTAGATTTATTAGCAAAACCGCAGCACTTGCAAATGTTGGCACCGCATTTAAAAAATCCTATAGTTTTTAACCAGTTATTAGGGGAAATTTTATCAGGATCTTTAAACATGCTAGGTGATAATAATGTAGCTAAAGTCGGGGCTCTTCTTGCCACAAAGGCAATATCATTATTTTCCACGATATTTTTCAGAATATACAGTATGTATGTATGTATGTATGTATGTATGTATGTATGTATATATATATATATATATATATATATATATATATATATATACAGTGCCTACAAGTAGTCTTCAACCCCCTGCAGATTTAGCAGGTTTGATAAGATGCAAATAAGTTAGAGCCTGCAAACTTCAAACAAGAGCAGGATTTATGAACAGATGCATAAATCTTACAAACCAACAAGTTATGTTGCTCAGTTAAATTTTAATAAATTTTCAACATAAAAGTGTGGGTCAATTATTATTCAACCCCTAGGTTTAATATTTTGTGGAATAACCCTTGTTTGCAATTACAGCTAATAATCGTCTTTTATAAGACCTGATCAGGCCGGCACAGGTCTCTGGAGTTATCTTGGCCCACTCCTCCATGCAGATCTTCTCCAAGTTATCTAGGTTCTTTGGGTGTCTCATGTGGACTTTAATCTTGAGCTCCTTCCACAACTTTTCAATTGGGTTAAGGTCAGGAGACTGACTAGGCCACTGCAACACCTTGATTTTTTCCCTCTTGAAATAGGCCTTGGTTTTCTTGGCTGTGTGCTTTGTGTCGTTGTCTTGTTGGAAGATGAAATGACGACCCATCTTAAGATCCTTGATGGAGGAGCGGAGGTTCTTGGCCAAAATCTCCAGGTAGGCCGTGCTATCCATCTTCCCATGGATGCGGACCAGATGGCCAGGCCCCTTGGCTGAGAAACAGCCCCACAGCATGATGCTGCCACCACCATGCTTGACTGTAGGGATGGTATTCTTGGGGTCGTATGCAGTGCCATCCAGTCTCCAAACGTCACGTGTGTGGTTGGCACCAAAGATCTCGATCTTGGTCTCAACAGACCAGAGAACCTTGAACCAGTCTGTCTCAGAGTCCTCCAAGTGATCATGAGCAAACTGTAGATGAGCCTTGACATGACGCTTTGAAAGTAAAGGTACCTTACGGGCTCGTCTGGAACGGAGACCATTGCAGTGGAGTACGTTACTTATGGTATTGACTGAAACCAATGTCCTCATTGCCATGAGATCTTCCCGGAGCTCCTTCCTTGTTGTCCTTGGGTTAGCCTTGACTCTTCGGACAAGCCTGGCCTCGGCACGGGTGGAAACTTTCAAAGGCTGTCCAGGCCGTGGAAGGCTAACAGTAGTTCCATAAGCCTTCCACTTCCGGATGATGCTCCCAACAGTGGAGACAGGTAGGCCCAACTCCTTGGAAAGGGTTTTGTACCCCTTGCCAGCCTTGTGACCCTCCACGATCTTGTCTCTGATGGCCTTGGAATGCTCCTTTGTCTTTCCCATGTTGACCAAGTATGAGTGCTGTTCACAAGTTTGGGGAGGGTCTTAATTAGCCAGAAAAGGCTGGAAAAAGAGATAATTAATCCAAACATGTGAAGCTCATTGTTCTTGGTGCCTGAAATACTTCTTAATACTTTAGGGGAACCAAACAGAATTCTGGTGGTTTGAGGGGTTGAATAATAAATGACCCTCTGAATAAACTTTTCACAATTTAAAAAAAAAATAAAAAAAGAAATAACATTCTTTTTTGCTGCAGTGCATTTCACACTTCCAGGCTGATCTACAGTCCAAATGTCACAATGCCAAGTTAATTTCGAATGTGTAAACCTGCTAAATCAGGGGGTTGAATACTACCTGTAGGCACTGTATATATATATATATATATATATATATATATATATGTATATATATATCTATATATATATATATATATATATATATATATATATATATATATACTAGATGGATAAACAGTCATGTCCAAAAGTGTTGGCACTATTGAAATTGTTCCAGAGAATAAAATATTTTTTCCATTTTTCCCAGAATATTGTTGCAATTACACATGTTTGGTCTTGCACATGTTTATTTCCTTTGAATGTATTGTAACATCACAAAAAAAGGCAAATTTTACATAATTTTACACAAAACTACAAAAATAAGCTGGACAAAATTATTGGCACCTATCTAAAATTAGTTTCAATTCTCATTCAAACTCATTTGCGGCAAGTAAGAGATGTGGGCAATATGAAAATCACACCTGATAAAAAGGGGAAATGTTGAATAAATATAAATATTTGCATTGTGTGTGTCACATTAAGCATGAAGATCAGAAAAAGAAGAGAACTATCTGAGGACTTGAGAAACAAAATTGTTGAAAAATATCAACAATTTCAAGGTTACAAGTCAATCTCCACAAATTTTAATATTACTTTGTCTGCGGTGTGCAACATAATCAAGAAGTTTATAACTCAAGGCATTGTAGCCAATCTCCCTGGATGTGGATGACAGAGAAAAATTGATGAAAGGTTGCAAAGCAAGATAGTCCATATGGTGGATAAGCAGCCCCAATCAAATTACAAAGAATTGTAAGCTGTCCTGCAGGCTTAGGGTGCCTCACTGCCAGCGTGTACTATTGGTCCACGTTTGAATTAAATTAAACACTATGACAGGAGACCCCGGAGGACCACACTGCTGACACAGAGACAAAAAAAAGTTAGACAACAGTTTACCAAAATGTATGCTTGTGACAAATTGTGGGCTACCGATGACCGGCAGTGACTCGTGGTGCCTCATTCTGAGAACATTCGCGGAACAAAGCTTCATAGGATTGATGGGTGTTGTGGAACATTACATCATTGGATTCTGTTCGAAGTTCACGGATTTCTTTTGAATTAATAAATTGGTGATTGAGGGATTGGATTACGTCGGAACTTCGAGGATTTTTGAATTCAATAAATTGGTGAACGAGGGTGTGTGAGAGAGTCCTTATTCAAATAAACATTTTTTTTCTTGTGTTTTTTTTTAACTCTACACTTGCTAGGTTATTAATGAGAGTATCTGATAGATGCCTCTCCATTCTTAAAACATGGGAATTATTCCAGCTGTCAATTCACAGCAGACATCCAACTCTAAAAGTATTACCCCGATTGCCACCACAACAGGACAATTGGAAAGAGACGGCAAAAAGCACCAATCAACGCATCTAATGGATGGACTAATCTGTTGCAGTTTGTAGGCTGGGCTGTTGGAAAATAGGTTGGCTACATCCTTATGCTGGTTACATCCATATATACATTGACTAGGAATTGCATCACTCTATCAGCACAGAAAGTGTTATCATCTGCTCATGTCGGGAAATGAAAAGTACAAGAAAAGTAAGCAAGGTTCAATCTGTTGCTCCTTCCTTTCGTCATGATCATCTTTCTGGTAACAAGTCTGCACCCACAATCAGTGCCTTCTTGTTTCATTTGCCCCATCATTATTCTCACCTACTGATTTCCCTACATCTTTTGCATTATTAGCTCATCATTTGTGTACCCAATAATCATGGATTGAGTCCTCCAATTAAATGGAAATGATACTCCCACATGTCCAAGTTTACAACAGTTTATGCCAGACCATCTTGTACTGCAAACTGAATATTTAAGAAAGCAAAAGTGAGGTTTTATCTTTCTTAGGAGATTATCTAAGTGTGCAGAATTAGTAAATAAAAAATGACAATTTTCCCATCTCAATCATTTAGTTTCATCTATGGTACTAAAGTGAGAATAATAACCAAACAACTCAAAATATACAAAAAAACAGAGCACTTCTGACATTTAAAAAAATATATTTGTTACCAATATAGCCTTCCTTCTTTTCAGTAACAGCCATAAGTCTTCCATCCATGGAGTCTGTCAGTTTCTTAATCTGTTGACAATCACATTTTTGGCCAGCTCCAACCACAGCCCCCAGACGCTGTACAGAGAAGTGACTTTTTTAATTTACTGTATATTTCCTACTTAAGAAGGGCCCACAAGGTCTCAATAGGGTTTCGGTGAGGTGAGCAAGGGGCTAGGTCATTATTCTTTCATCTTCTAGAGTTTTATTGGCAGCCAAGCAATGGAGACTTCGATGCTGCGATGGAGCATTTTCCTGCATCAAAATCATGGTTTTCTTCAAAGATGAAGACATATTCCTGAACTATTGCTTGAAGAAATTGTCAACTAAAAACTGTCAGTAGGTTTGGGAGTTGAATTTTAGTCTATTTTCATCCCAAAAAGGTCCAAGTAGCTCATCTTTAATAATACCAGCCCATAGCAGTACTCTTAAGCGGGCTTTACACGCTACGAGATCGCTACAGCGATCTCGTTGGGGTCACGGAATTTGTGATGCACATCCGGCCGCTGTAGTGATGCCGTTGCGTGTGACACCTATGAGCGATTTTGCATCGTCACAAAAACGTGCAAAATCGCTCATCGGCGACATGGGGGTCCATTCTCAAATATCGTTACTGCAGCAGTAACGAAGTTGTTCCTCGTTCCTGTGGCAGCACACATCGCTCCGTGTGACACCGCAGGAACGAGGAAGCTCTCCTTACCTGCCTCCCGGCCACAATGCAAAAGGAAGGAGGTGGGCGGGATGTTCGTCCACCTCATCTCCGCCCCTCCGCTTCTATTGGGCGGTGGTTCAGTGACGCTGCAGTGACGTTGCTGTGACGCTGAACGAACCGCCCCCTTAGAAAGGAGGCGGTTCGCCGGTCACAGCGACATCGCAGGGAAGGTAAGTAGTGTGACGGGTCCGGGCGATGTTGTGCGACACGGGCAGCGATTTGCCCGTGTCGCACAACAGATGGGGACGGGTACGCATGATGGCGATATCGGTACCGATATCGCAGTGTGTAAAGCGGCCTTAACTCTACCTTGCTGCCATCAGAGTTAAAGTTGAGGTTTGAGCCTGGTACTGATCTAGCCTTGGGTACATCCATCTGGTCTGTTAAGATTCACTCTCATTTTATCTATCCATGAAACCTCTGTCTTCAGTTATTTTTTCGTCCAGTCGATGTTTCAACTGCTGCGTTTTGTTCACGGGTGGTCGGGTTTCAGCTTTCTTTACCTTCAGGGAGGCTGCAGTTCTGTAATATGACAGCACTGTAGGATAATGATGGGTTCCTGCTCGCTTCACATTTGATTCTTCTCAAGTCTTTGGCAATTAAAATGCGTCTTTTGTTCTCAACATGTTTTTTTGTGACCCTGTTGACAGCTTGCAAGAAAACTTTTAATGGTTTTGTGATCACATCCAAATATCTTAGCAATTTCAAGAGTGCCACAAAGACTTGTAAAGATTTTTCACTTTTCAGAGTCAGTTAAATTTCTTTTTTAGCCCATTTTAGCCCACAAGCTGCCTATTAATTCTGCACACCTTGATAAAGGATGGTGATATCCTCATGCTTCACCCTCCCTCATTACACATATACACATCACCTGATCTGCTTCATCCAATAAGCATTCAAGTTTATACAGCTTGATTTTGGAAATATGTATACAAATGATGTTGTGGTTAAAATACTTACTGGCCTAATAATTTTACACAATGTGTCTATGGGAAATCTCATGCTTAATGTCTCTTACTATCAAAAGAATCTCCTTCTGCAAGGATGATCACATGGAAGAATACAGTTTTTCATCATGGCTTAATGTTGAGGCAGGTTGCGATTAAGTTGCTAGTCAAAAGGTGGAGTTTGGTACAGTTGCATGAAATCTGAAATATCATACCTGCTTTGGGAATTCTAAGTGACAACCAAAAAGCTAAATTGAAACTCCCAGAGATATTTGTCACCGATTCCTGAAAGGGAAAAATATTTAATTTTATAGTAAGGTGCCCAAATAAGCAAATTTGCTTTCCACAGCTTAAAGAGGTTGTCCGCTACTTTTACATTGATGGTCCATCCTTAGGATAGGTCATCAATGTCTGATCAGTTGGAATCTAACACCCCATACTACCGCCTATCAGCTGTTCTTGGTGTTGGGGGTGGCACCTGGTCAGACCCAGAGCTGCCCCACATTCTGATAGCGGTTGCATCTGGGTACTGCACATCTGCCTCTTATTGATTGAATGGGAGGTGGATGTGCAGTACCTGGCCACAGCCGCTATCAGTTGAAGGGACAGCTCAAGAACTTAGCATTTCTGTCCACCGTCGCTGGCACCGAAAACAGCTTATCAGAGGGAGAGCCCGTTGTTGGACCCCAGCTGATCAGATGTTGATGACCTATCTTAGGGATGGGCCATCAATGGAAAAGTACTAGACAACCTTTATAAAGCAAGCTGTGCCAAAAAGCTCTGTATAATCTATGATGGATTACACCCAAGCTGACATAAGATAACTTCCAGACTTTCTGTATTTTCTGTATTACAAGACGCACTTTTTTCCCCAGAAACTGGGGTTAAAATGGGGGTGCTTCTTATAATCCGCATATGGCTTACCAGAGCAGCAGTGGTGAAGCGGGGTCACAGTCGGCAGGGTAGGTGATACTGAGTGCTGGGAGGATGGGGTGTCATTGCATTGGAGCAGCTCAGGAGGGTCACAGCACAGAGGGTCGGCGATGTGGCGAGCGCCATTGATCTGACTGTGGGCTCCATTGAATTGCCCACAATTGATGAAATGGACTTCAAGAAAATGACTGTGGAGGTGGTGCATGTGCAGATTGATGCGATGGACTTAAAAAATAATGGTTGCGGAGGCCTATCTGCACATGCACCACCTCCGTGGCCATTTACTTGACTTTAATCTCGTCAACCGTGAGCGATTTAAAGGAACCTGCAGTCCGCCTGCAGATCAATAGGGCCTGCCGCTGTGACACCACCAAGCCTGCAGTATCGTCGACCCTCTGTCAACTGACCCTCCTGAGCCGCGACACCCCCTCCTCTGAGGCTGCAGCATCGCCTACCCTGCCTCTTGTGACTTTCTTGAGGCGCTCCACCACCGCCGCGTCCCCCTTGTGAGATATTATAAGGCGCACTAGGATTATAAGACGGACCCTCATTTTAACATAATTTTTTTTTTTTGTACTATTTTCCTTCTCTAAATTTGGGGTGCGTCTTATAATCCAATGCTTCTTATGAAACGAAACATACGGTATATTTGCTAATATTTTTAGACATTTCAACGCGAGTGCACCATTATTTAAAGCATTGAAGTTTATTTTTATATGATATGTGGTTCACACATGATATTTTTGGGCCGTTTAGGAGCCATTTTCACTCTTCTTTTATAATTTTATAATGTGTCTGTTTATGGTGGAATTAGAAAAGATTTCCGACACTGAAAAGACAACCATTTTGTAAGTTGCAAAATTCAGTTGATTCCCTTCAAGAAGAATAAAGCACAGGTCCTTAATGTTACAAGTAACAGCGTAACCTGCCATTTATGAGTTATTAAATTATGCCTGCAAAAGTCAAAGACGGCAGGCAAACTAGACATTTCATTGGTATGAATTAGTCTAAAGTATCCTTAGTTAGCTGTATAGGGGTTAATTCACCACTGTGGCTTTGTGAAGCTATGAATAAAATGTGTCACCAGGGCTCATTAGTGAACTCCATCCTTTATTAGGACCGTTAAAGCTCCCAGCGATATACTGTGTCCCACTAATGAGGAAGATGGCTCCTGTTTATTTCTGTGGGATTACTGCTTAATTATAAAACACACAGGTTGGGGAAAAAAAAACAATTATGTTGTTGGTTAAATGAGCCCCACGGGAGCGTAAAGGACAGAAGGAGGTCCGGGTCATTATTATAAATGGCTTGTTTGTAAACACACGGAATGGAGGGTCACATGATGATGGGAGCTTAATGTTTGATCAGAGGAGTGTAGTAAACCTTTTTATTTGTTTTTCGGTTTTGCTTTTTTTGCCTGTGTCCACTGTTTTAAGCCTAATTTAGCTCGTCATCTACATCAGAACACAGATACTAATAATGGGAGTTAATTGTATTTAATTGCTTACACTTATTGCTCTTTGTATTGTGCGCACATTAATCTGTCTCAAGTTTATTGGAAAAACACACAATTAATACTTTAATAACCAAATGTTTCAGACTCGTTTTTGTTTAATCCTATCTTGATGGTTTGCATTGTTATTATTTTTCCTATTAACTTCAATGGTAAAAAACCCCTTGCTTGTCCACTTCATTTTTTTGTGGAATAACAGTTTGCAAAAAAAACCGAATATATGAACCGGTATAAACAGTAGGCTATAATGAGCACATGTCCTAATCATGAAAAACATGGATAAGACAAGTACATAAAAAACAAATGTCTGAATGAGGCTTTAAAAATGCCAACCATGGTTTTTCCATGTGATACAGCGCTGGATCATAGTATAACTTAAGGGCTCATGCGCACGTACCTGCTGAATATTCTGCAGCGATTTGACAGTACATGTGCGCTTCAGATCGCTGCAGAAACACTGCATAATGGATGCAGTTTTTCTGTACAAAAAAGGCCAATTTCATGCGCGATGGCTGCTGCCCCCACCATAGACAGAGTGGAAGCTGCATCCATAGCGCATGGAATAATTGACATGCTCATTTTATGAACGCATGGATTTGGTTCAAACTTTTAACACCCAAATCGCTGCGTTCATAAAAGCATCGTGCGCACGTCTCATGCACAATCTTTATAGATTGTGCAGGGGACGCAGGACGCATGCATTTATGCTGCACTGCAATACGCAGCGTAAATGCATGGAATTACGCTACGTGCGCATGAGCCCAGAGAATATTCTTGGGACTGCTTATAACAGAATTATTAACCATGGCAAAACGGTAACAAAATGGTATATACCATGGGCAAAATATCACTTGTAAGTCCTGAATAAGGCTGTGTGCGCACGTTGCGTTTTTTCATGCATTTCAGCAACGTTTTCAACTGCATGCGTTTTGATTTTCAAGCAAAGTCTATGGGAAATAGGGATTTCTTGTGCGCACGATGCTTTAAAAAAACGCAGCGTTTTAGTTGCAGCAAATTTGTCAAAATCTCTGCGTTTGAAGAAGCAGCATGTCAATTGTTTTTGCCATTTTGGCTGCGTTTTGCTAACATTAGAGTCAATGAGAACTTTCAAAATGCATCCTAAATCAAAATCCTAGCGTTTTACATGCTTTTTTGACAAAATAAATGCATGCGTTTTTGACAATATAGTGAGGTCATGATGTGTCCCTTTTCACACACATATAGTCCGACTAGAAAATAATAGAAAAACAATAATTTAACGTTATTTTATACATAAATATTAGATGACAATATTTTTACTAAAATTAGCTATTTTGTTTATGATTTAAAACATGATATTTGTTATCATTTTTTTTTCCTTTTTTTTCATAGTGTTTGAATGTTTAAACTTTATTTAGTAGTGTCTTTGTATTGAAAACGCATCTGACTTTAAGCAATGAAAAAGCAGGTAAAACGCGGTAAAAACACAGGAAAAATGCATGCGTATTTTTAGCGTTTTTGTGGTCAAAACCAAATTTGACAATGACAAACTCTGCCAGAGCATGCGTTCATTTCTGCAAGGTACTGGACGCAACGTGCGCACATGGCCTTAGGTTGTGTTCACATTGAGTTTTTGATCTGCTTCAAAATCCACCTAAAAACAAGCCCTCACAAAGCTCCATAGCCCAAAAACGTAAAACATTACAACTCTTGAAAGCAGTGACACAAGTAAGATTTTTTTCTTTCAAATTTCAGAATTTGTTTTTACCACTTAATTAAAACGAAAACTATACATGTATGGTATCTACAAATTCATACTGACCAAAAGAATCATATTGCTAGGTTAGTTTTATGGTAAAGTGAATACTGTAAATAAAAAAACTCAAACAATTGTCGACTTTCACTTCTTTTGCTATTTTGCCACACTTGGAATTTTTCCCCACTTATTATTACATCATATGATAAAATGTATGGTTTTCATCAATATCGCTATGGTGGGGGTACTATGGTGGTGATATGGATCACAGCACACTGGCGTCATAGACATCTTAATTAGAAGAAGACCAGCTTCCGCAGATGATATATTAAAACCTTTCCTTTATTCTTCCAAAAGGTAAAACATAGACACCGTCTGGTCTACACGTTTCGAACAAAAAAAATGTTCTTAATCATGACTATGAACATTTTTTGTTTGAAACGCATAGACCGGACGCATCTATGTTTTAACTTTCGGTAGAGTAAAGCAAAGGTTTTAATATATTATCTGCAGATGCTGGTCTTCTTCTAATCTGGATTGTTTCTGTTCAGGAACCGGCCTGATATTTTTCCGTGCATCGAACCTTCTGAGATATCCTATCTAGTCTGGGGAGCTGAACTGGTCTCTTTTCTCTGTGTCACATACATCACCCTGATCCCGGATTGTGCCTACTTGTGCCTACACTCTATTACCCAGAGCTGTAATACACAGCCACCCTCACTTGGCACAACATCCCCACAGCGCTTATGACAGTGTGTATATTGGAGGAAGGTTGATGAGACCGAAACGTCACAAAATCATACACATTTCGGTTGATGATTAAAAGGGATCTTTTTCACTTTATTTGAGTGATGGATTCTTTGTTCAAGATATCATGAAATCTGAAGATTACCAAAGGATTTTGGGTCGCAATCAAATTGGGGTTTAGTGTCAAAAAGCTGGGTTTGCATCCTAGGTCATGGGTCTTCCAGCAGAACAATGACCTCAAAGTACTTCAAGAAGCCTCCAGAAATGGATGAAAACAAAGCTCTGCAGAGTTCAGAAGTGGCAGCAATGAGTCCAGATCTAAATCCTTTTGAACATCTATGGAGAGATCTTAAAATCGCTGTTGGGAGAATGCGCCTTCACATATAAGAGACCTGGAGCAGTTTGCAAAAGAAGAGTCCAAAATTCTAGTTGAGAGGAGGAAGAAGCTTGATGATGGTTATAGGAAGCGATTGATTGCAGTTATTTATTTCAAAGGGTGTACAACCAATATTATGTTGACGGTGCTAACAATTTTTCTGTAAAATGATGTCCAATTTTCCTTTTTTTGTGTTGTTCCAATACACACAAAGGAAATAAACATTTGTATAACAAAACGTGTAACTGCAATAAATTTCTGGGAGAAAAAAATCATTTTCTGGAGCAATTTTAGGGGTGTCAACACTTTTGGCCATGACTGTAAGTGTATTATAAGACTAAAATTAAGTCAGGAAAATAACTGACTTAATTTAATCACTGTAAATTCCATTTAGTTAAATTGTTATCATGCTTTCATTTACTAAAGATTTCACATAAATTCATGATTAAGTAGCTCACTGCGGCATCACAAGACCCCGAAAATGCTAAGTTTAGCACTTGCCTTGCAGTTCATAACTATATCTATTCAGCTGAGACAAGCAGAACACGTCCTACTCCCAAGAGCCTCCTCCAGGGTGAAATGTGTTACGAGACAGTCTGGTTGCTTGATTTTCAGCTGTATTCTGCTTCAGGAGACCTGAGCAGGTGGATAGGGAGCGGATGGGTTTACCTTCCAGCTCTGTTCACTCTCATTACATACAGGCTCAAGCTGGTGGAGTTCCACATCTTGGCACAGAGTGCCCTGGAGACAATTTGGCTGCCACGCTACTTGACAGTACGAAGTAAGGAGGTCTAACCACATTCTGACCTAAAAGACTACCGTGGGGGATTTAGGGGTTACTTTATAAGCATTTGATCCATATTGTATTACAGAGATATAATTTTGGAGTGTGTAATGTTATACTATTATACCTGTATATTTAACATTGGGGTACTGTTGAAATATATTACTTGGCCAAGGGATTAAAAAAGGACTTCTTATTGGAAGCAAAGTCACTGGGTTCCATTGTATCGCTTGTAATACATATTAATATTGGACGTAAAGATTGTTTATTTTATTTTTGTTTTTAATAAAGTATAAAACAAAAAAGAAAGACTTGGCAGAAAATAAAAAAATGGCAGTTTTTGTAGCATGCGCATTTCTAATGTGAGAAGGGTGCTAATTAGGGATGATCGGCTAATTTGGCTTTGCGAATATCTGACGAATAGGTCGCCGCTATGCGAATATTCGATGCGCAATGTAAGTTTATGGGAAGACCGAATAGTTCCCAATAGTTGTTATTCAGGTTTCTCATAGACTTACATTGTGCATTGAATATTCGCGAATAGTTGAATAGTGGCAGCCTATTCGGCAACTATTCGCGAAGCCGAATATTTGAGGTATTCGATCATCCCTAGTGCTAATCTTTATGGCTTATTTATAGGGATTCAAAAGGGAGAAATGCCCTGGGCTCTTCAGCACCAAACCCCAGAATGATCATGAATTGGTCATTATATGATGGTATAATTTAACAATTTCATGCTCTCGTTATTGATAGTATGGATGGGATAACATGGGATCCTTCTATAAGTCATTGAGACAGATAATTGTTGGTGTATCTCATTAAAGGGAATCTATCAACAGGTTTTTGTTACCTCATCTGAAAGCAGCAGGAAGTAGGGGCAAACAGGGCCTGAGTTCAATGATATATCATTTACCGTATTTTTCGCTTTATAAGACGCACTTTTCCTCCCCAAATTTTGGGAGGAAAATGGGGGGTGCGTCTTATAAAGCGGTAGCGGGGGGGGGGGGGGGTCCTGTCTGAAGCGATCGGGCGGGTGCCTGTGGCTGCATGCAAGCGGCCGGGTACCTGTACTTGCATGCAGCGGCAGCCGGGTACCCGTGGCTGTGTGCGGGCGGCAGCGGGTGCTGTGTGGGGTCGGCAGCCAGGTACCTGTGCTTGCATGCGGTGGCAGACGGGTACCCATGGCTGTGTGCGGGCGGCAGCCGGGTGCTGTGTGCGAGCGGCAGTCGGGTGACCGTGCAGGTACCCGGCTGCCGCCCTCACACAGTCACCCATCTGCCGCCCGCACACAGCCATGGGTACCCGGCTGCCACCGCACGCAAGCACAGGTACCCGGCGGCTTGTACGCAGAGTGGGCGGGCAGCCTGCTGGCTGCCACTCTGTGCATGCGGGGCGGGCGGCTGTGCAGCTTACCAGTTGTCCGCGGTCCCACTTTCAAATGATGGCGCCGGTGGAGCTCTTGGATGAGAGCTCCATCTGCGCACGCGCTGCTCCGGGAGTCAGCGCGTGCGCAGATGGAGCCCTTGGATGAGAGCTCCATCTGCGCATGCGTCGCTCCGGGCGCCATTACTTGAATCG
Organism: Anomaloglossus baeobatrachus; assembly: GCF_048569485.1. Lineage (NCBI taxonomy): Eukaryota > Metazoa > Chordata > Amphibia > Anura > Aromobatidae > Anomaloglossus > Anomaloglossus baeobatrachus. Next base: position 103,751,027 of record NC_134359.1, read on the forward strand.
GGACCGCGGACACACTCCACCACTGAGCCGTCGCCGCCGCTCCCACCACTGAGCCGCCGCCGCCGCCGCTGCCACCACTGAACCGGGACCGCGGACACACGCCACCACTGAGCAGTCCCTGCCGCTGCCACCACTGAGCAGTTGCCGCCGCTCCCACCACTGAGCCGCCGCCGCCGCCGCTGCCACCACTGAACCGGGACCGCGGACACACGCCACCACTGAGCAGTCCCTGCCGCTGCCACCACTGAGCAGTTGCCGCCGCTCCCACCACTGAGCCGCCGCCGCCGCCGCTGCCACCACTGAACCGGGACCGCGGACACACGCCACCACTGAGCAGTCCCTGCCGCTGCCACCACTGAGCAGTTGCCGCCGCTCCCACCACTGAGCCGCCGCCGCTGCCACCACTGAACCGGGACCGCGGACACTCACTGCACCGGCCTGCTGCACGGCTCTCATGCCACGGCTGCTGCCGCCACCACGGACCCCACGGATCCTGCCACCGCGGACACCACCGCGCCTGCAACCACGGACGCCACGGCACCTGCAACCACGGACCCCGCTGCCACTGACCTGCCGCGCCTGCCAGCACAACCTGTGCCTCCTGTGACCCCGCTTCACCACCACTGCTGCCCCCCTCCGGTAAGAGAACATCGGAGTATAAGACGGACCCCATTTTTCTTTTTTTTACCTTTTTTTATGTCTAAGTTTGGGGTGCGTCTTATATTCCGGTGCGTCTTATAAAGCGAAAAATACGGTATATTTCTGTGTGCAGCCATTCTAACACAGCGAAAGTTTTTCGTTTGAGTATATATCAGAGCTGTGAGAGCTGCCCTTGCCCACTCCATGCTTTCAGTGCACATTTCCATAGACAGAAGTTGCTAATCACAGAAGGGGGTGGAGTTGGACTACATCTCACATGCTGCTGAGAACCACTAATGATAAAGATAACAGGCTTAAACTAACATTGCAGGTAAAAAAAAGACTGTGAGATAACATATGCAGGGCTGAAGTCTCTGTTTTAACTATTGCAGCATGCTGTCTTCAGGTTACATTGCAGAAACCTGCTGAGAGAGTCCCTTTAAAGGGAACCTGTCACATACAATATGCGTTCTTACCTATTAGCTGATGCATGTGTGCCCTAATTACTCCTCCCTACCCATCCCTGTGTTGTAAAATTGTGTAATATGAAAGTAATAAAAAACGTTTTATTACTTCCATATTTCCTATATAAATAACAGAGCTCGTCGCCTCCTGTGGGTGTTTGCATACTTTCCATGGTATCACGCCCCTGTGGGCGTGATACCATGGATTCACATGAGCGACGTCCCCCTTCGCTCCTTCAGAATCCCGCGCGTGCGCACTTACCATTCCCACAACCTTTTCCGGGTGCTCATTGTCAGTTTCAGATGTGCTCTGCGCATGATCAGAAGAGACTGATCATGCGCAGAGCACGTTTGAAGCCAGTGAGTGAACACCTGTAAAAGGTTGCGGGAATTGGTAAGTGCAAACATGCGCAGGATCTGAAGGAGCGACGGGGGACGTCATGTCGCACATGTGAATCCATGGTATCACGCCCACAAAGGCGTGATACCATGGAAAGTATGCAAACGCCCACAGGGCGATGGGACACCCACGGGGCGACGAGCTCTGTTATTTACATAGGAAATATGGAAGTAATTAAACGTTTTTTATTACTTTCATATTACACAATTTTACAACACAGGGATGGATAGGGAGGTGTAATTAGGGCACACATGCGTCTGCTGATAGGTCAGAACGCATATTGTGTGTGACAGGTTCCCTTTAAGATAACTATTTGATTCATGACTACAATGGCTCCCCCTTTGAATGCTATATCTAAAAAAAAAATGCATTTGATTGCTTATTTCTCTATTGTGGATAAGTTTTGATGTGTAGGAAAAGCGTTGTTGGTGAAGGGTGACCTTATATATCTTTATCAATTAAATCAAATAGGATTTCCAGAGCATGGTGAGTAAGTGAGTAAGTAGTAGGTTTGTGAAGACCTAGTCAAGATATAGAAAGGTCTTGACTAGAGGATCCCTTTGTAGGAAGGGTTCTACTCGAGGAGGTTCCTTCAATTAGTCCAAAATAAGTTTTTAGTCTTTAATGTTTAGGTAAAAGTGAGGTAAGTTACATGAGAGGTGAGAACCCAAGAAAACTCAGATTATAATGAGGTCTGCTTAGTTTCTGTTATTTTATTGAAAGAAGTAGTTCACTATTTTTCCAGACTCTATGACCAAATCTTCGATGGAGGTTCTTAAAAGAGCCTCCAACACAGATGTGAACCCAGCATTTTTAGGGCATTTTATGGATGTTTTGGAAGACTGTTGCCATCTGCTTTTATACTAAGACCATGTAAGTACCCAGTGCAAACTATTCCCGAAATTCAAGTGGCTTGTGACATGCCTTTATAGACCATAGTTGGGAAAACAACTTTCAAGTTTGTAAAGATAAGTTATCAGGATCATATGTGAAATCTACACCATGGTTGCCCTCATTTGCAGTAGAAACAAACAGATGGATATCCAGGGATTGCTTACCTACACACTATGGCATATAATAGCCAATCATAATGCTTTAGCTGTGTTTGCTGGAACAAAGATTTGGCAGAGATTTCTGTTTCATCGCTTTCTATTCATTATATTGTCACCTCTGGATCTCTGGATTGACAAGGATCTAGCTGCAACTGGGAAAGGCTCAATTTTACAATCCCTCTAAATATTGTATGCTCACCGGTAAAATGTGGCCATATAAAACAACCCAGGTCTTTTAACTCTATCATTACTTGCAGAAAGCAGTCGGTAAAAGTGTTGGAAAACATACCTGCAGAGACTTGTAATAGAAGGAATTCTGCAAAATATGCTTCACTGGACAAGAGCACTGATTAAATCTTCATAAATGTAAATAAAGGGGTTTTCCACTGCTGGCTATTCCCCCTCAAAAAACAAGATACTTCTCGGATCAGTGCCCCTCCTCTATAATCCCTGCTGCCTCCCCTTCCTGTCTCTTAGTATCAACATCTGGAAGGGTTGTCACATGAGCATTGCAGCCAATCAGCGGGCGAACAGCCTTAGTATAAAGGAACATCTGGAATGGGTGTCACATAAGCATTGCAGCCAACCAGTGGGCGAGCAGCCTTAAAGGGGTTGTCCACTACCTTTAAGCCTAAGACACACGGCGAGAAAAACGGTGCGAGTGGAGTGCAATAAAACATCACATTGCACTCGGACCAATATTAGCCAGGGTGTCAGCACCCATGAGTGATTATTTTCTCAGCCCTAATCGGACCAAGAAAACAATCGCAGCATGCTGGATTGTAATGCGAGACTCTTTCTCTCGCACCCATTCAACTCTATAGGCCGAGAGAAAAGTCGCACTGCACTCGCGGTACACCAGTGTACCGCAAGTGCAGAGCGAGAATCGCAATAGCTGGCTACGGAGGAGAGAGGGAGAGAAATCCCTCCCTCCCCTCTGCAGCACCACCCCACCCCTCTGCAGCACCATCCCGCCCCTCCGCAGCTGAGGACCGCTCGCACAGTTGGACCTCAGTCGCAGGGACACTAGCATGACACTCGGCTCTGCTGTGCTGCCAGCCTGAGCCGAGTGTCATGCGAGGATCGCACTAGTGCCCCGTGTGGCCCCGGCCTTACATTGATGGCTTATCCTTAGGTCATCAATGTCTGATTGGCCGGGGTCCGACACCCGGCACTCCCGCTGATCGGCTGTTTCTGTTTCTAACATGCTGTATATAAGAGCACAGGCCACTGTGTACAACATAAAAAACACTTTATAATACTCACCTAAACCGGTCGCTGCAGTGGATGTGGCTCAGATGGGCATCTTCGTCCTCTGGTGCCAGCGCTGCCTCTTTCGGTCATCTTCATCCTCCTTCTCAAGCCTGTGTGCATGACACGTCTATGTCATACACACTCGCCGGTCCTGCACATGCGCACTACAAAACTTTGCTCTGCCCTACTCAGGACCTGAATGCCGGCAAGTGTGTATGACGTCGGATGCGTCATGCACCGCAGCTTCAGAAGGATGACAGAGACGGTGACAAAGATAGTCAAAAGAGTCATTGTCGCCACCGGAGGACGAAAATGCCCATCTGAGCCACATCCACCGCAGCGACTGGTTTAGGTGAGTATTATAAAGTGTTTTTTATGTTGTACACAGTGGCCAGGGCTCTTATATACAGCATGTTAGAATGCTGTATATAAGAGCCCACTGGTGGTTGCTGTAGCTTATAGGCTAAAAAAACGGTGACAGGTTCCCTTTAAGAATTCCTGAAAATGTATAAGACAATGGATTGTAACTGGTGGTAATTTCACACACTTCTGAATATTTCAGGGCCGAGCTTACAACACAATGTGTCTTACTGGTCACATCTGATCTACACATTGTCTGTTTTGTAACAGTCTGTGTTATTTAAGACTTTTGTCATGAACCATGTAACATTATATGACACGTTCATTACCCGTATAAATGGCATTTACATAGTGCCAAATCCTGTTTCTATTACATTGGTGATAAATATCTGCCCCAAATTAGATGAATTACTCTGCGATAATGTAAATGGATACATCAATTCCATATGTGGGTGGCAATGTTGTATAATATGTCATCATATACTGTATACGCATGTTAATATTTTGTGCCCGGTTTCCTATGATAAATCTACATAATAACTAAATATCATTACATATGATCCTCCAATCTCCCACATTTGCTATGTATTAGGATTGATTAATCTTTCCTTCTTTGCATATTCTTGCATATCCATTCATATTATCCCAGAGTAATCCAGCTAACTTGTAGCAGTGTAAAGCAATCCCTTCTTGTGTCTCTTAATCCCATGGATTCGCTATTAATAGGCAGCACACCTCATTGATTTTTAATTAATTTTTCGAGAGACATGGTGGAAAGCTGCCTCAGACCACTGACGTCTCACTACTTATTCAGAACCACATCCGTATTGATCGCCTGCCTAAGGAGCAGAAGTAATCCATTTTAAATACACTTCTTTGAAAGAGTGCGGGAGCTCGACAATGCAGACTTGTCCTTTGTAATTACAAGACATTGGGAAGAGGTTATGGCGAAGGAAAAGGAGACTGCGAGAACACTAGTAAAGCAGATGAGGCATTTGCATAATAATTCAGACAGACTGATTGACTTTTGTTTCAACTTTCAGGCTTCTCCATACTATATCCTTTGTGATGCCAGCCTGAAATACCCAAGTATCATAAATGATGGATAACTATACTTAAAGGAGAACGCCATTTAATCAGTAGAGATGAGTAAGCAATACCATGCCTGGTTGTTCGGTACCCGTAATGAGCAGTTGTTGCTCGGATGGACGCGACTCTAGTACCTGAGTATAATGGAAGTCAATGGTAAATATTCCGGAAAAATATTCGAGTCCCCCCTTGACTTCTGTTATATTTGTATACTCAAGCTTTGCCCATCCGAGCATCAACTGCTTGTTACTACTTCAGAGCACCTGAACATGGTAGAGCTCGTTCATCAATAGTAATGAGTGCAGTATCATAAACAACCTTCAGTAGCACTCCGGTTTACTTTGGGGTCACATGACTGTAATTTTGTCTGGTTCAATCCCAGTGCAGACCGGTGGTCACTTTTTAAATTTCCTCAATGCAATTCTGAGATTCAGAACAAGGTTAAGCAACTTGATTATCCATCTCATAGATGTGCATTGAGAAAGTAAGCACCTATCCACACAGCAAGACACTGCTTGATCCGGCAGGACACAAATTTAACGCCACAGTGGACCGGAGCACTGCTGAAAATGGCAGAAAACAACTTCCGTTTAGTGTGTTACTACATACAGCATCCAAAAGAACAAAAGGCACTCACCAAGACTTGCTATAACGGGAATTTATTTCCACATCCATCAGATTACAGGTTGCGGCAGTGAGGGAGGGGGTGCACGGAGCACGTGGGACGACGGCTGTTTCGCGCTGATCTCTGGCCCTTCAACTAGTCCAGTGGACTCATTGAAGCGCCAGAGATCAGCGCGAAACGGCCGTCGTCCCACGTGGTCCATGCACCCTCACTGCTGCAACCTGTTATCTGATGTGGAAATAAATTCCCATAATAGCAAGTCTTGGTGAGTGTGTTTCGTTCTTTTGGATGCTACAACTTTGGAAGTCTTTTTCTTCTGGAGTGTTTAGCATGTCTATTGCAAGCTAATCGGAGTGAGCCAGATGAAGTGTTAACTGCTTAGTGCCCAGTTTTTCTTTCTACATTGTTACTACATGCATTGCTCATGCATACATCATTGCAACCAAAAGCAGAAATAAAAAAAAACAGAGTGTGCCTTTAAATATATATTGATAAATGGAGTGATTTTGAGAAAAAAAAATTATCACATCTTTTATATCTAAATTATTTTACTTACACAGTCTAGTGTCAATATGTACCCAATTCTTTTGAATTTCTCTGGCTATTATTGGTCAGAGTAGCTAAGCATACTAAACTATTCTATTCAGTAAACCAACAGGCATCTGGCGGATCCATCGTGAGTAATGACTACGTGACTTTTGACTTACCATCCAATTTCCCTGTAGGAGGGCATACAAAAAAGATGCAGTAAAAAATCTATAAAACCTGCTACTAATCCCAGCAGAATCTAGTGAATAAGCTAGGTAGGTAGTCACGTGTCCGCCATTATGCTGAACACCAGCCCATCTGAGAGTAAGAGGCCAATAGAGGCTTAATATTTTTACACATCAGAATACAGAAGGCTGCACAAAGATTAAAGGGGTGGTTCACTACTAAGCATTAGTGGCCACATCGCAGATTTTCTCAAATAGCTTGTTTAGCACATTCTGCCTGTGAGCGGCTCTATCGCGGTCCTCACATACCCATCATTTGCCCCCCCCCCAGGCTCCGTGACCTCTGAGATCTGGTGATGTTAGGTTAACTGCCTGTTGACCTGACATCACCATGGCTGGCCCCAGTCTTCCTGAGTGACTGGGCTGTGAGTGGAGTTTCACTGCTCGTCACAGCCCAGCATCTCTCCTGCTTGCAGCGCTCTGTAGCAAAGGAGAGAGCACGCGACATGCTGGGCTGCAACGCTGGGCTGTGATGAGCAGTGAAACACTGCTTACAGCCCAGTGACTCACGGAGACTGTACACTCATTCATACATGCGATTTTCCAGGTACATGTAAAACAGACCAATTATTCTGATCAGAGTGTGCTCCAAGTGACATCCATTTTTCTCGCAAATGGAGAAACATAAAAAAAAAAATCTTCACCTTCTTCATTCTGACAGTCTGTGAAAATCGAACGACACTCAGAAGTCTTCAGATTGTTGACTCATTTTATCATGTTCCATTGGTTTTCTTTGCCGATTTTGATCCGACCCTCAGATCAAAATCGGACATGTCTCCCAGATTTTCCGCAGACCTCTCAGTCAGCAAAAATCTTGGACATGTGAATGACCCCATAAACTACGAGTGCTATCTGTGAAAAACATGTAAAATCAGAAGTCTGAATGAGGCCTAACTCTGAGAACTGAGCACATTCAATTTTATAGAATTTGGCAATCTAGCTTGACAAAGAAAGGATGCCATACTGCCTAACTAAATGCCTGGTGCTGTTTCTTCTAGTTTCATAGTAATTAATATGCTTTACAGGGCTAAACAATGTTATTTCTATTTTAACAAAAAGTTTTGGGACATGATTTTGTGCAACTTATTATACAGATATTTCAGAATCGCCACTGACTGCCCGACTCATGAAGGATCATTTTTCTTACTGACTGAATATCATTATTGTTTTGAAAATGGAGGATTGTGAACGATCAGCTGATCGCTCTCATTAGCCAGCCGCCGGGAGATCATATGATCGCTCTCAAAAGCCGGCGCCGGCTATTGTGAATGATCAGCTGATTGCTCTCATTAGCCGGCCGCCGGGAGATCACATGATCGCTCTCAAAAGCCGGCGCCGGCCGGCTATTGTGAACGATCACTCATTTTACAACGGAATCCGCTTTCTCGTGACAATGAATTCCAATTCTTGTCACCCGTTGTACAACTCATCAGTCACAAGCGTCAAGCAACACATGTGACTGATGCAAAACAACGGAAATGTGAACCTAGCTTTACAAAGAATATGTTTCAACGGATGTGTTAACATATTGTATCTTAATAATTAGTTTCTTCATGCACAATATATTTAATTTCAAGCTTTCCTATGGAAAAATGAGTTTATGTCACAGCTTTAATTTTTTGACACAAATGTTTTCATTATTACAAATGTGAAGAAAAAAAATAAATTTGCCAAACATTTTCTAGCAGGTGCACAATGGCAAATCAAACAAGGATTTGTTGCTTTTCATTAATCCATTCATACTCAATTTCGGCTGTTCTAGCTTTGTAAATAGTTTGTCTTCGCCTGTTAAATGTTTACTGCCTGGAAATTATTCACCGTATTCAGGAAATATTTGACTATAGCATCTGAAAACAATGAAGTACAACATTACATACACAAGCCATTGGAACTATCCCCCAACGTCGTCCCAAACCAATAAGTATTTTATTGCCCATCCATCCTTGTGATCGAGGCTTGTGGCAGTCCCCTGGGGCTTTTCACTGACTTATGTGAGATTGATTTAGATACTTGCACAAAAAGCCTATAAACCGAAAGAAATTAAATAAAGATTTCATAGTAAATCATGGAAGCTCGTTTTCCTCATTAATAGTCACATTACATCACATAATAAGCCAGGGTAGACCATTAGCGGTGAATATCCAGGAGAGCTTTTAAGACAACTGTGCGGGATGTTTTAGCAGAAAGGAATCCCGTGATTTATACATTTCAGTTTATTACACAGTTAAATGAATAATTTTGAGCATCTTTGTAAAATCCAATAATAGGCGGACATGAAGGTGTTCAGCCACGATTTCAATGCCGGATATAGTAACATAGATGCGGTAGGGCCGTTGATGATTATACAGGATTATATTTGCAATGTAAATTAGATCTTCCAACTTAAAGAACAATCCGCACAGTAGTCCAAGTATAGCTGCAGCCATCATTCTGTGCCAGTGATTACTGACGGATATTGTTGCAACAGATAAATGTTACTTTTTAGCACATAGTCAAAAAGCCAAGTAAAATCCATGCAACATATCTGATACATACTATACGGTAGCTACAGGGTTAACATTTGCCTAAGCTTTACTGGGGCACCCCTGTATTTAAAGGTAAGGTGTCACTTTTTTGTTTTTGTATTAATAATAGTAATTATAAAATCAAGTATTTTTAATACAAAATTAAATTCACTGTTTATTTATTACAAAATTAAATTCACTGTTTAATTCTAGTTTTAGTGAAACACTGGGGGCTGCCATCTTGGATATGCTGTGTGTAACGACAGTTACTCACCTCAAATATGGCAGCACCTGTGCGTAACAGACCGTTCTCGGGCTGCAACCCTATTCTCTAACACTGGCACTGCTTCTGCTATGAGCTGGACACACAGAGGGAGGAGCTCTCCGCCATGTTTGTGGAGCGCACATATGCTGTGTGCTGCACTTTACCCCTGTCACCCATTTGGGATGTGTGAGTATCGGCACCGGGCCACCACCTCTACCCTCCCCCCTGCCGCCACTACCCTCTCGCCCCGCCACTGCCGCCGCTACCCTCGCTCTCGTGTGCTCACCTCGGGCCTCCGCTTTCTCAGCTCAGTGGAGCACAGTATACTGAGGAGCACAGTATACAGTGCAATACAGCAGAGTGAGGTATACTTTGGAGCACGGAATACAGTACAGCGCAGTATACAGTGGGGCACAGAACACAGCGGAGATCGGAATACAGCGGGGCACAGCATAAAGCGGGGGCGCGGTATACAGAGGAACGTGGTATACTGAGGACCACGGTATACAGTGGAGCATGGAATACAGCAGAGTGCGGTATACTGCAGAGAGTGGTATACAGTGGGGCATGGTATACAATGGAGCACATTATACAGCAAAGCACAGAATACAGCGCAGTGCGGTATACAGCTGGGCACGGTATACAGCAGAGTGTGGAATACAGCGCAGTGCAGTATACAGCAGGGCACGGTATACAGCAGAGTGTGGAATACAGCGGAGCGTGGTATACAGCAGGGCTCGGTATACAGCAGAGTGTGGAATACAGAGGAGCATGGTTTACAGCGGGGCACAGTATACAGCAGACTGCGGAATACAGCGGGCCGCAATATACAGTGGAGTGCGGTATACTGAGGAGCATGGTATACAGCAGAGCGCGGAATACAGCGGAGCGCTGTATACAGTGTAATACATCATACAGCAGGGGCACGGTATAGAGCGGAGCGCACTATACATTGGGGCATAGTATACAGTGGCGCACTATGCCAGTGGTCCTCATTGATACTTTAAACATTAGGATCACTTTGTGATGACCAACAATATGGCTCTGCACTGTGATTCTAAACTTTATTCTCTCTTATCCTTTTGGAAACACCCAGAACAGGAGGGGGAGGTGACATCACACACAGGAGAGCAGATTCCACTCACTTTTACTGCTGTTGTAATGTGAGCTAGTTCTACAGCAGGATTTCAGCAGCTGCTCCCCCTAGTGTTTAAGAGTGGAAAATATCAGACTTTTAAAATATTTTTTTTATTTATATTTTGCTTAATTAAAAGCAAATAATATTTAAACAAAACATTAATATTTTATATTTTTTCAGTTATTTCATTTTTTTTATTTTTTTTTACGACACCTTCCCTTTAAGAGCCTCAGAGAAATTGTAAAACCAGTTCACCCTTGGTAAATGGTCCACAATGTCTAAGCGGTACGGAAGAATGAACTCACACCACTGCAGGATGTTAGTAATGTAAAGGAAGAAGAAAAACGATTCAGCTTCTGGTATATTGAAGTAAAACTTGAAAAATGCATTTATATATATGTAAACTAAAAGTGCAAAAGAAAAGGAACCACTTTAGGTATACAATAAAGGGTCCAATATAGACAAAAAAAAGTTATATAAACATCACCAGATGCATTTTGAATGCTAAATGTGTTCTTAATCCTGGATAAAATCAAGAAAAAACAAGATTAAGATTGCATTTAGTATTCGAAATGCATTTGGTTGTTTTTAAAATGTCACACAGAGTTTTTCACAAACTAGACTGACTGTCATGACGGTGGCATTGGGCTTTGTTCACATTGCAGATTCTGACTCTTACCCAGATGGTTTCTCTGGTGTCTGGGATGAACACAGGCAGACTCGGGCATCAACCTGCTGTGTGATGACTAATAGGCAGGCTAGTAAGAGTTAATCTCTGCTGGTCTGCTTGTTAGGTTCCTTTGATCATAAGTGGTTGGGGAGGCCTATCACATCTGCTCCTCTTCTATTTAAGCTGGATGAAATCTTCTACCCATGCCAGCTATAGTTTCTATGTTGGTCTGTGTGATGTGGTGTCCCAGATTCTGTGGTGAAAATTTTACTATTTACTTGTTGTGGTTGTGGAAGTACACCTCTGTTGTTTAGTAGCTTATCTCATTATCTTGTGTTTCCTCCTTAACCCCACCATAAACCCTTAGGCTACGTGCCCACGGGAGATTAAACCTGCAGATATATCCGCAGGTACATCCGCAGGTTTCCCGCAGCTGCTCGTCGTAATCCGCAGCTACTTTTAGCTGCGGTAGTACAACGAAATAGCTGCGGTAAACCTGCGGACATTGATGCGGCTTACCTGCGGAAGTCCCGGCCTCTATCTCCATAGTGGAGGGCTGGGATTTCCACAGGTAATTCTGCAGAAATAATTGACATGCAATTACATGCGGCTGCGGGACATCCGCAGCATATTCTGCAGCCACATGTATCCGCAGCATGGACACAGCACTCCCCATGTCCCGTAAGATAATATGGAGAGTGTCTGTACATGCTGAAACCTCCTCATTTATCTGGAAAATCCAGAAAATCCGTGGATTTTCCGCAGATTAATCCGCGGGTTTAATCTTCCGTGGGCACATAGCCTTACACCTCTGCAGTGAGGCGCTCCTGGAGGCATGTCAAAGTTTAAGACTTCATAGTATCAGGATCCTATTAAAAGGCTTGTTTTATGAACAAACTGAGAAGAAGAGATGTTGTTTATCCATCATCCCCACCTTACATGAAATCCACTGGGAGGTAAAACACTTGAATAACTATTGAGTAATCCATAAACGAGCACAGACACACATAAAAAGATCTGGGATATGCAAAGGTCAATTTCTTCATCAATATTTTTTTTTGCCCATTGAGAAACTAAAAAGCACAAAATTCTAATTCTTGACATTATAATTTATTAGTAAATGCGCTATGGCTTTCAGTCTCATGCTGAGTCTCTGCGCTGCCAATAAAAAAAAATAACTATTTTTATCCACAAACTTCAAACACTGGAGAGTTAGCGGTTTCTAGTGTAAACTTATTTGGTATTCATTGGTATAAAAAAAATCTCTTATGTAACATATGCTTTGATCTCCACACACTTTTAGACTCAATTAATACTAGACTGAATTAAAGTATTGTGACCCACTTATAATTGGTCTCTAATTATATCTTTTTTGGATAAAAGTCTTTAGGAACCTGCAGGGTTTATCATGCTGGTTTCCTGCATGCTTGTTTGTGGTCGTGATATCTGTGCGATACGTCACCTGTCACATCCCCTTCTTTATCAGTTTAATGTGTCTCCTTTATTCCAGGCAGGACACGGTGAAAGCTTTGAGCTGGAGCACTACATGCATGCTGCCTGCTCCTGGCTTTTATCCCTTTGATATTCTAGCATAGCTTTGGATCAATATGCACATTTACTCTCAAGCTGATTTAGTTGCAAAGTCATAGTGGTAGGATACTCTATAAAGTACAGTTATGACCTGATATGTATTTTAACTATGTGATTGTTTTTATATATTTCTGTCACACTGACCTTTCACAATATTCATACTGCTTGTTAAATATATCGCAAATGCAAAATAAAAAATATATCAATTTGCCAGAAGCTGAAATATTTTGATGATTTAAAAAGAAAAATATATACATAATTATATATACAGTATATATTTTAAAAAAAAAAACAACAAAAAAACATAACAAAAAACAAAACAATCCACCCTATGATAATAGTCAAAGCTATTCAGAAAGTGGTATTCCCATCTCCAAGATCCTATCCCAATATGTAGTAAATGTAATAATTATAATATTACCAAAAACCTCCAATTAGAAATGTAATATAGTTCTCCTGATATAGCTATGTGTAACATCAACGTCAAATACTCACTGCCCAGGCAGGGTTCTGTTCTTCCCTGCTGCCGCTCGGCCTTCCACGTGGTCTCCTGCCTCCCTCCCCTCGCAGGCCCTGTACATGCTGCACAGTGCACCTAAGAAGCCTGCGCAATCCCCCGACCTTCCACCTGTGCTGCTCTTCCTTCTTCTTCCAGCGCTTGTGCATGCAGCCCAGGTCTCCTGGGAGTGTGTTTAGGGCACATGCACACCAGCCCTCCTCTTAACGGACTGGCACGCTATTTTCAAGAAATGCCTCTCAGCCTATGGCTGAGAGGCACTGGGTATTTAAGGCACCCTCCCATTAGGGGAGGTGCCTGTGCGACACCTTTAGTTAGTCAGTGTCCTGTCTAGCTAGCTGTCAGGTCCCAGTATCCCTGTGTCCATCACCCTGTACCTGCCTCCCTATACCTGCCTTTCCCTGCCATGCGCTCCATATCGCTGTACCTGCCTGCCTGTCTGCCCCATCCATCCTGCCTGCAGCTGTGTCTATACCTGACTCTGTCACCTGTCAGCTGCCACAGTCCTGGTCACTGCCCTGGGAGTGGTACCTGGTGTCCGCCTTACAGTGGGTGCTTAGTTAAACCCCTCCCACTACAGGGTAAGTTGAGGTCTCCTCTGTGGTCCACTGGGTCCACTAATCCTGCTCGCTGCCCCTGCACCAGCCACGAGCATTGCACTATGTCTCTTACCTCATGCACAGGGCATTGCAGCTTAGGTATCCATGTTTATGACCACAAGCAGCTAAATAACTTTCACTATTTGAGTGGAGGTAACCATGGATACCTAAGATGCAATGCTCTGCACATGAGGTAAGATACATAGTTAATCAGGAGAACTGTGCTACATTTCTAATTAAAGGTATTTACTAATATTATTATTCCTACTACATATTGGGATATGATCTTGGAGATGGAAATACCCCTTTAAGCTTGAGAAAAGCTTCAGTTGGGAAGCTTAAACATTACACACTGCTACTAAATTCTGCACTAGCGATGAACAGATCAATCTGTGCAGGATTGAGCCTAACGGCCCTGTCTCACACAGAGATAAATCTGTGGCAGATCTGTGGTTGCAGTGAAGTTGTGGACAATCAGTGCCAGGTTTGTGGCTGTGTACAAATGGAACAATATGTCCATGATTTCACTGCAACCACAGATCTGCCTAAGATTTATCTCTGTGTGTGACGGGGCCTTAAGTCAAATTTCTTAAAATTCGCAGTTTCACGCGAATTTGAACATTTTGAGATTCGATTCTAAGTTTGCAAGAAAAAATACTTGCCCGCCACCATTTCCGACACTGCTAAAACATCAAAGAGCGGTGTAACCTGGTTTTGCGTTAACTCAAGAGTTAACCCAAGGGTTTCCCTATAATGTACTTCAGTTAAGATATTTTACAGATTATCACATATTGTACGTTGATTGCCAGTATCTCGGCCATAGTGGTTCTCAGTGGAGGACAGTTTGTACGGCAGTAATTTACCGTCCACAGAGTCACTGGGTTAATCTGCTCTCCTGAAGACTAAAGCTATTATCAGGGTTCTCTTTCTCCCTCTCCTTTTTCCCACATTTATTTTCCAAACAATTATAAGCTTTCCAGAAATGAGATTTGTGCAAATCTATTCTCCTCAAATCAAATTTTTGGGGACAATTTCAAATGTAAAAGATCAGGTTATCTCTACTCGGCATCCTTTTTTACTTGGACCCCTTGAATGCTATCTCTATATATACTGTATATATATAGAGTACCATGCAAAAGTTTTAGGCAGATGTGAAAAAAATGATGTAAAATCGGAATGCGTTTATAAGTAGAAAAATATTACTAATTTATTTTTAGCAATTAACAAAATGGAATGAAAAAAAAGTTTGTTTAAAAGAACCCAGAGTCCTCAGTAGTTGATACCTTTTAATGGCTAACTGAAAAGATGGTAATAATAGCAAGCTTTCGAGACTACTCAGGTCTCTTCATCAGGCAAATGGAACGAGAATGAACAAGAGAAAACTAAATCAAATCAATATTTCACGTCAACACCAGCTTTGCCTTCAAAACTGCATCAAAGCATCAATTCTAGTTCCACTTACACACAATTTGTATAGAAACTCGGCAGAGAAGTTGTTCCAAACATCTAGGAGCACTGTCCACAGGTCTTCTGTGTATGTAGGCTTGTCAAATCCTTCTATCTCCTCATGTAATCCCTACACAAGCTCGATGATGGGGAAATTAGACCACATCGCTTCAAGGACCTTGTTTTTCTTTATGGCAGGTACAGACAGAAGATGGCCCTTATGCAAGGACAGTATATAGGCCCCTTTCAGCCCAAAAGTGCATCAAAATGGACAATTCTACCTGCTTTGGAGGTGAAAATGGTCCCTTTTCCTCTTGGGCCCCTATGTGACTGCACAAGTTGCACCAATGATATGTCCACCCTGTTGGTGACCTAAGTGATCTGCACCCTACCCAGTTTCTGGGAACTCAACTGCTATATTTTTTCTTCTGAAAACTGTGAAGTGCATTTGTATTAATACCCACTGAATCAATACTTTGTAGGACCACTATCAATTGGAGCAAGTATTTTGGGGTATGTCTATACCAGCTTTGCACATCTAGAGGCTGAAATCTTTGCCCATTTTTCTTTAGAAAATATCTCTAGCTCAGTGAGATTGGATGGAGGCGTCTGTGAACCTCAATTTTCAAGTCTTGTCACAGATTCTCAATGGGATTTAGGTCTGGACTATGACTGGGCCATTCACACACATGAATATCTTTTAACTTAAGCCATGCCACTGTAGCTCTGGCAGTATATTTAGGGTTGTTGTCCTGATGTAAGGTGAACCTACGCCCCAATCTCTTGCCTTTTTCAGCCTACATGATGCAGTTTGGCAATTTTCTTGGCCAAGAGACAGCTATCGATGAGCTGGATGATGCTGTTTCTCTTTTCTTGTGAAATCTTCTTCATGGCTGCTACTCAGGGACCTTTGGCTTGGGATGCACCTAATAAGACACTGAGTTATTAAGGAATGTGAGAACAGATTGTCATTTGTAGTATACAGGAAGAAAAAGATTTTTCCACCACCTGGAGCAAAACAGTAACAATGCAGTGACATGTCAATAATCTGCATAACTAATTACATGCTAAATAGTTGCAAGTCAAAACTATGTATGAGATAGCCAAGATGATTGTCTATAGAATGATGGTAGTTGTCCTGATTGAGCTGGCACTTGTCTCTCTTACCGCTGTTTTACTCCACTTCATGGTTTGAATAAAGAACAGCTTGGATTTTCATTGTGATATCATTTCTTCTTTGGAATTCTTGGATTCTTACCTTGTCTCCACGAGCACCCAGGAACCAGCACAGTGGCTGACTCTGACTGTCCTAGTTTCACTCCTCCCGGGCACCAGCACAAGGTACATGACGGTAGTTCACACCCGTATTTCTTCTGTTTTGGCTCTTCATAGTTGTCACGAGTATGGATGGTACAGAGCCTCCTATGCTGACTCTAAGACTGAGGACCCTGTACTGTCCCTTACTCCGACGGTAGACTTGAAGGTAGTCAGGGTCAAGCCTCCAGCATGTCGCTGTCTCCTGTTAGGCCCTGACCTAGTACCCCCACACTCCCAAAACAGGGCAGGGCAGGAGACGAAGTATATCATCTCCTACAAGACAAAGACAAGGGGATAAAACTAAAACTCACACTGCAAATATTCACAGAGGAGAGACAAAAAAACACCAGAGGGAATAAACCAAATGGAAAGGAGAAAGTCACATCATGGAGCGATCAAACAGCACAGACAACAAATCGCTGGTCACCATATAGAGGATCACCACAGACATCGGGATATCATAACTGCAAGCAGAAACTATCTTCAGCGGTCTCCTACTATACTCCCCAGCCTTAAATAGGAGGAGACTAGCTGTGCAAAGAAATCAGCAATCTTGCTCTCAGAAGAGTAGCACACTGCTCCAAGAAGTATTAACTCCTACATGGCTGGAAGCAGTGAAACAACTCAGCTGACATCCAGCCGAGCTGAGCACTTACGAGAGACCAGGCTGCCCATTGGACCCCTGCAATGTGAACAGAGTCCGACACCGTAGAAGTAATCCACGGGTGCGGATCTGGACAGTGAAACGTCCGCGCAGGGGCTTGCAGGGCTCGCACGGTCACCGGGCCGGTGGTATTCGGGGGTCAGGCTGTGAGTGGCCCGACCCGGCTTCCGTGACCCCCGGCGGGTTTCAATAAAAGGAAAGTCCGACCGTCAGTCCGGTTTTACAAGGGGGATGGAAGGAGGGTAACGGGGTTCCTGGAGAGCTTGCCATCACTCTCCCCCCTAGCAAACGGTACGGGACGGGGACGGGGGATGCTTGCAGTGCCACCCATGGTTTGCGGCCAGGTGTTCAGCCGCCGCTGCGCAATCTCTCTCCGGGGCAGGTGCTACGGGCAGCCGGATGGAATCACTCCCCATGGGTGGAGCGGGGTGGCCCCGGGAGGTTTATGAGACCCAGGGCAACAGTCCTTGGGGACACCGGGGGCACAGGGCGGCGGCATTACTAACAGCAGTCACGGAGTGCGGTTCCAGTTGTTCTTTATTTAAAGTCCGTTCCATATCGCACCCGGGTGCTGGTCCTCGCCGCCTGTAGCCTTTGGTCGGTCCCGGGCAGGTAGGAGGAAGGGGCTGGTGGAGTGATCTGGGGGTCCCTCTCTCTTTCGGTGCGATAATGCTATCCCCATGGCATGGAGCATCTTGGGGACCCACCGCCATTCTGTCTGTCTCTCTTCCAGTAGCGGACCTAACACAACCGCCACCGGGTACAACTTTCTCCAGGGATCAACAGTCCTCAGCTCCATTCCCTTCCTCAAGGTGTTTTCAGCCCTGGTCTCGTGGCATCTCCTCAGCAGGGAGCTGTCTTGTGTAAGTCTGCACTCTGCTGCAGCCTCCAACGTTCTGACCAACTTTCTGTGTGTTCTGCACTAAACTCCCTCCTATTCAGGCCCCCTCCCCTTGGTTGTCATGGGAACCTGCCTGTGTCCAGCCACTTGCTCATTAACGAGACAGGATGAGTCATGGACTCAAAACTTCATGCTGCAAAAGCTATTAACTCCTTCCTGCCAGTGTGATGTGAGTGTGTGTTGTGGGGACTCTTCTTCCTCCTGCCCGGGAAAAATGGGGTAACATTTAATACCCTGTAACGACCCGTTTAAAGGGGCGTTACAACAGCGCATGATAGTAGTCTCATGTCCGAAGCTGTAGTGAATTGGGAGATATGGAGCCTGAAAGTCAAAAGAACAAAACAGTGTTAACCTTTTGTTTGTCAGAGTGTATATATATATATATATATATATATATATATATATATATATATATATACAGTATTGAACACATCACAAACATCACAAATATTCTAAGTAAATATATTTATGAAGGTGCTATTGACATTAATTTCTCACCAGATGTCTGTCACAACCCATCCAATCCACCCAGGCAAATAAATCAAATCTTAGCTGTCCATACATTTAGTGATGTGTAATAATGAGAAATGACACAGGGAAAAAAATTGAACACGCTGACTGAAATGTATTTAATACTTCGTACCAAAGACTTAATTGGTAATAACAGCTTCATGACGCCTCCTGAATAGAGAAACTAGCTGCATTCTTTGCTCAGGGGAAATTTTGGCCCATTTTCCACATAAACACTCTTCAAATCCTGAAGGTCCCATGCTCTCCTGTGAACTCTGAGCTTTAGTTCCTTCCATATATTTTCTATGTGATTCAGGTCAGGTGATTGCTGGGCCATTCTAGCAGCTTTATTTTCTTTCTTTGAAACCAACTGAGAGTTTTGTTGGCTGTGTGTTTGAGATCATTGTCTGGCTGAACTGTCCAAATAAATAAATTACATATTTATCAATTTTACAAGAAAAAAAAAATACTGGTTATTGGATTATATACATGAAAAACAGTATATTTAGAGACAAGAGAATGAGACAATACCCATACAATGCATTCATTAAATTTCACCATTGGTAAAGAGGTAGCACAAAATATTACCAGTAGTGAAAATGCTAACAGACAAGTGATACAGCCAAGGGTTGGACAGACCATTACTATGTCGGACAGTTGTTTGGATGCACTGATTAACGGACAAGTCAATGTATTCATTGCCTAATAGCTAAATCGATGAGTGGCATGTTCTGCTGGAAGCATATGCTTCAATACGTCTCTTGGGAGACTGTCTGCTCAGCATAACAGCAGCGCTCTTCACAGAATAAGGCCAGTCTAAGGAATGATGTCTTTTCTCCTCCAGCGCAGCCATATTGTGTGTGACATCAGTCAGATACAATTTCTTGTGTTATTCTGACAGCATGCTTCTACTGAGCCGCTAGACTTGCTTGTAGTTCGCGGTTTGAGAATGAAGCAGCTTCAATGGCTGACCTTGAAATTTCAGTAAAGATAGACCAGTGTATTGCTGGGTGATGTCATATTCCACTTTTGAAAAGAAAAGAATGGACTCTAAATGTTTTTGATATTGTTTTTCATATGATCTATGAGGGTATATAGTTAATGCAATAAAAGCCCCCCCACCCTATTTACGACCCCTCTATAAAAAGAGCAAAGAACCAGTATTGAGTAGTGGCCCTTGCTCAGGTGCACAACTAATCTACTGGTCACTTATCGTGAGGATGTAGCCCTGTGTCTTTTGTTAGAAGAGAGAGAATGAGCTTAGCTGTACCATTCATTGTCTATGGAACTGATAGAGATCGCTATCTACTTCATGGTGTGGCGATAGGTTCACCCCTCCATCCTAAAGGGCAGGTTACTCAATTTTCATAATTGATGGGACCCCAGTAATCAGACGTTTATCTCCTATCGTGTGCGTTAAGTGACAAGCTGTAATTGTGGGACAGCCCCTATAATTACCGTATCACCAATTTATATACAATCTGTATATCTGTAATAGTTTGGGACTAGTATATTAGAACAGTTAAAGTGTACCTGTCACCAGGTCAAAAGTGGGCAGTGTTTGCTCCTACTTTATTCTTGCTGCTACCCTGAGTATTTGATTTTTTTTTGTTTTTAGTCCACCATATATTTCCAGTGATGTGGGCCTTTTTATTTAGTTCTTTTTTTATCAAGTCTACCAATAGGGCATAGCTCACAAGTTAATTATTTAATTTATCCTAAAACTCCTGGGAGCCACGCCCCCTCGGTGAAGACCGTAAAAATTTACACTAAACAAAAAGCCCCATATCTCTTGAACTGTATGGCAGATGGAAAAAAAAACAAGAAAGAATTCTCAGAGTAGCAGCAGGAATAAAATAGGATCAAAAACTGTATACTTTTCAACTACTGACAGATCCTCTTTAAAGGGAATCTGTCAGCAGGTTTTTCCTGTGCAAGCTAAAGACAGCATGCTGAAAGGGTTAAACCATGGAATTCAGGTATGCCTGTCTTGTCAGGGTCTGATCTGTTATGTATTTGCTATGTTTAAGCAGTAGGACTTCTCATTGCTGGACTACAATGTCTTGTGCTATCATTGTACAGTCTCTATAGAGAGCCTAGTGCAGCTCTCTCAGCTCTGCTGCATGGCTAAATCTAAATATTCTGATTGTGTCAGAACAGCTGCACCCAGTAATCTAAGTGATACATCGTTGGATACAGGACCTCTTTGTCTATATCATGCTGCTGTCAGATAAGGTAGCAAAAACCTGTCAAGTTCTCTGTAAGGCTGGGAAGGAATTCTGGGTTATGTTGTTCCCCCTTCAGAATAGAATATTGTACATTGTGGCCCACTGTCATAGATGTATCACGGAGGTATCACGGCCGGCTAACAATCCAGTGGCAGTGAGTGCTAGAAGGTCACAGAGATTGCGGCATGTGTTGTTATCTGAAAGTTCCCTGTTTCTGTAGCCAGTGAACTCTAAGACCCTGGGAAACTGTCAGTCTTTTATAGCAGTTGCTATCCTCTGACTTCTCTTATTAACCTCACCCTGCGGTGGTTTGGGTGTGGTTTATAGTTTGTTCCTGGCTGAGGTGATCTCTTCTTGCTCCAGAGACTTCTGTGGTTGCTGCTTCTCAGATATGTGTTTGTGTTTTGCTTTCTAGCAGGCTCTGGTGATAGCATTTGTGTTTCCCCTGTATTATTTCCTTATGTCTTCCTATAGTATTAATGGTGTTGACTAGTGCTCATACCCGCCATCCCTACTTAGGGCCAATTTGCCAGGGTAAGAAAGGGACCAGGTTTCCAGCTCGGCGACAGGTGCGGAGCCTGTATAGGGTCGATGAGGGCAGTGAGGGTGAGCTGCAGGTTGTTGTCAGAGGTCACCACTTACCTTTTTCCCTAGCAATAGGACTTTACTCTCCCCTTTCATTGTGTTGATCTATATGGCTGGTGTAGACTCTCTCCCCTGCCATGACACCGACAATGTGCAGACACATCGATGACCGCTGCATTGTATAGTTTACATCTCCATGTATATTCTACATATATTATTTACATACAAGCCTTTGTATTTTATCCCTCCCATCTCCAACATACACAAAAGTAACACCGCTTACCTGTTCATTCCCTCATCACATACATTATAACTCATAACCACTTATTAACCTCTCACCTTCGCTGCAGTGTGCAAGTGCTAATTGTTATTCTGAGTTACAGAACGTGTTTCATTTTTGGGGTGACCTTTCAGACAATGATGCCCATAGCTCGGCGTAAATGACTGTTTTGCCGCTAATTGTGAATCCTGTAATTCCATTAGCTGCTTCTTGTAGATTGTGATGTTGGGCAGAGGCTCCGGAGCGGTGACACTCGGCAGCAATTAGCTATGAATTGGGGTGTATTGCCTTGCAGACTTCAATAAACCTTGTTATAATTACAGTTATGATACTCTTTATACTTTCCATAATCCCTGGATCCTGGAGAAAAAAAAACATTGTTGGATTAATTGCTTTAAAATATATTCATATCCTCTTTTTGACATTTAAAGTAATATTTAATAGCCGTACTTCAGAAAGAGGCCACAGGGTACATTTTTATTGACTGCAGAACTCGTGTGAGCTAATGTTTCTTAAAATGTGTATTCAGAGGAACTAAAGTAGTAATAATTAATGGCATGGATATGACAGGCAGTTACCTTTTCTCTATAGCTTCAGGTACATGACTGGCAACTAGGCACGGATTAATATGTGATATTACAACTCGAGCACAGGATACATACATAATAATATGAGCAGCTACTACTTCAGAGTCTTAGCCCTTCTCATTAAAGGGAACCTGTCACCAGATTTGGTCCCTATAATCTGCAGCCATCACCATTAGAGAGCTCTTATATATAGCATTCCAGAATACTGTATATAAAAGCCAAGGCGTTGTCTAGAACGTAAAAAACACTTTTATAAAACTCACCTAGGGGGCAGTGCAGTCCAGTGGGTGTCACTTCTCTCTGGTCCGGCTCCTCCTCTCTCTGGTTCGGTGCCCCCTCTCTCCGGTCCAGCGCCTCCTCTCTTCGGCGATCGCCATCCTCCTTCTTCTGAGGCATCTTACATCATGCACACTAGCCAGCATTGAAGTCCTACGCAGGCGCACTTTGATCTGCCTGGCTAAGGGCAGATCAACGTATTGTAGTACGCATGTGCGGGTGGTCTTTAACCTTTCCTCGTGCCTGTGTATTACAGTACTTTGATCTACCATCAGCAGGGCAGATTAAAGTGCACCTGCGCATCAGTACAGTGTTAGCCTGTGTGAATGATGTAGAAACGTCAACCATGCTGAGCTGGGAAGAAGGAGGATGGAGACTGCAGCAGAGAGGAGGCGCTGGATCGGAGAGAGGAAGTGCCGGACCTGAAAGCAGAGACACCCAACAAACTGAACCACCCCCACTAGGTGAGTATTATAAAAATGATTTTTACATTATACAACTCGGCTTTGGTTCTTATATACAGTATTCTGGAATGCTGTATATAAGAACTCACTGATGGTGGCCGCAGTTAATAGTCGCCAAATCTGATGACAGATTCTCTTTAAATTATCTTTATACCAAATGGAATTGATCATAAATGACCGTTAAACTGATTGTTATAAATGAAAAAAAATTGTCAATGGTGATATTAGTTTTTCACTGAGGAATCTGTAATGAATGTAAAAACATATTTTTTCTACTTTTGAAATTTTTCCATCTATTGTTTTTTTCCAATTAAAGGGGTTATCCGGGAGTATTTTATTTTATTTTTTACATTGGGCCTAAGATCTAACAGGCAGAGAGTTGATAACTATTTGCCTGTTTTGTCCGTAGACAATCTCTTCCGGCTCAGAGCTGTCATAGACAATTCCTACCGGCTATACTGTGGCTCCTGATGATGTCATGTGAGCAAAGCGGTTTCTTCTGTTCTGCTCTGTTGACAAGGCGTTATTGATAATCTCATGGTGATTGACAACCGGCTCCCCACTCCCCAACTTAGGGAGGCATAACGTTGGCAGTCATGTCTCATCGACAGAGCAGACTGGAAGAGGAAGAGTTGCTCTATTGATGTGAAGCAGCAGAATTACCAACAGGAGAGGTTCTGTGCCAGCACTGGGAAGAACAGGCAGGTAGTTAGCAACTGTTTGCCTGTAAGTTCTTACTCCCATAGTACAAAAATAAAATAGTCTTGTACAATCCCTTTAAATCTATTAGACATTAGAAAGATAAATGTTTCCTTTTATTACATAGTTATATGTGAGGTCTTAATACGATATCCTTGAGATCCACCATGTGGGAATGTCACTTCCTTTTAAATTCAGTATTAACAAAAAGAATGCAATGAATAGCTGGATAACGGATGTTGTACCATTCAGAGAACTTGATGCCAAAGCAATGCCTGCTACCAACTTTACAACTTTAACATAGACCCAGGTCCATTGATAACCTATGGGTGTTGGAGCAGAAACCTGCAAACCTCCTGCTACTTGTCACCATCCATGGCACCTCTTCTGATTACTAGGCCCCTAGGCATCCTTACAGAAGAAGTGCCAGCAGGCAGTACAAGGCTTGTAGGACTCTTACTTGACTCCTACGAGCTACTGAACTAGCCACTGGACCACGTTCTACAAATCTTTTTGCTCAACTTTCAAGAATATGGCTCAATTGCATTAAGAATCATGATTTATTAACACGTCAGTAGCAAAAAAAAAAAAAAATGAAGCCCAATAATATAAAACATATTTTTATTATGTAATAAATGAAAACATAGTAACAATATACAGTATATATGGTCAAAAAATGCACAGGTACAGATTAAAGGGAACCTGTCACCACTTTTTTGGCTTATAAGCTGCGGCTACCACCTCCGGCCTCTTATATACAGCATTCTAACATACTGTTTATAAGAGCCCAGGCCGCTGTGAGAACATAAAAAACACTTTATAATACTTACCTAACGGTCGCTCGGTTGGCCAGATGGACGTCTCTGTTCTCCGGTGCCGGCACCGCCTCTTTTGGCCATCTTCGTCCTTCTTCTTCTCTAGCCGCGGTGCATGATGCATCAGACATCATCCACACTCGCCAGCATTCAGGTCCTGAGCAGAGCAGATCAAAGTATTGTAGTGCGCCTGCGCAGGACCAGCGAGTGTGTATGACGTAGGACGCGTCATGCACACAGGAGTCAGAAGGAGGACGAAGATGGCCGAAAGAGGCTGCGTTTTCACCGGACAATGGAGACGCCCATCTGGCCAACCGAGCGACTGTTAGCGTAGCTGAGTATTATAAAGTGTTTTTTATGTTCTCACAGCGGCCTGGGCTCTTATATACAGCATGTTAGAATGCGGTATATAAGAGTCCGGTGGTGGTGGCCGCAGCTTATATGCCAAAAAAGGGGTGACTGGTTCCCTTTAAGAAGCAGGGGCACCTGGTAAAATATTACAAATATAAATATATGTAGATCACAATATATAGCTGGACAAAATATATAACCCATATTTATATTTGTATTCGTAGAAGAAAAGGACAAACAGTGCAAAAGTAAAGCAGTAATAAACCTGCTAAGTTCAAATTTTTAAACAATCAATGCCTAAAATAATTATACTGCACATACACATACATATTTATACAAGTACTAGCTGTACTACCCGGCTTCGCCCGGGTTAATAACTGTTGTTAACAAAATAGAATGTATTAACAAAAATTTATTGTGCACACAAAAACCACAAAACAAATAGATATAAATGTAATTATAAAAAGGCCAAAAACTAAGCTAATAGAAGCATTTTACAACATATATTTCAACACCACAGATATTCCACACAGATTTAACTAAATTGGCCAAGTAATGTGCCCCGTCTGTCTCTTTCCAGGTCTGTCTCTTTCCAGGTCTCTTTCCAGGTCTGTCTCTTTCCAGGTCTGTCTCTTTCCCTGTCTGTCTCTTTCCCCATCTGCCTGTCTCTGTCTGTGTCTTTTTTTGTCTATCTCTATCTCTGTTTCTTTCCCCATCTGTCTCTTCCCAGGTCTGTCTCTTTCCCCGTCTGTCTCCCCGTCTCCTTGTCTGTCTCTTTCTCTGTCTGCCTGTCTCTGTCTGTCTCTTTCCTTGTCTGTCTCTATTTCTCTGTCTCTTTCCCCGTCTTTCTCTATCAAGGTCTGTGTCTTTCTCCATCTATCTTTGTCTGTCTCTCTAGCTGTCTCCTCCTTCCCTGTCTGCCTGTCTCTGTCCCTGTCTGCATGTCTGGCGTCTCACACGTGGCTATCTTCCCTCACAGAGCCTTTGGCCAGCTCATACATAGAATATTAGACACAGACAGCATTAGGGAAGCAACCTCTCTACATATATTGAACATATATGAACCTCGCAGATTCACTCTGCAGATGATGTAGCCTTACCGGTATGACACATATACCTCCATATGAGCAACAACTCATTATCATTTGATCCCATATGATCATAGAAGAATTGATCTGAGGCCGACACAGCATTACACTTGTGAGGTTTACACTCAGAGTTTCCCTTTTGACTCCTGTGGAATCATTTAGGACTTACTCCCATTTCCATGTATGAACTATTTATCCACATCGGCTTCAACCTGATTTAAATCGTGGCCTTTGACCCTTAGCACATACTGGCTTTACTTACAAGAATTAGTTCTCCTACGACACCTGTGGACTCAAACACATTAGCTTCACTCACAAGAACGGCCGTGGCCCTTCTCTCATTTTCTTACCCACACGAACTGATGTCCTAATACACAATACTGGTCCATATAGTACCATTTTGTACACTAGAAAATTCTGATTCACCTGACGCGACTTGGTGCTTGCTTAAGAACCTTATTTTCGTGTACTATAGTCCCTGAAGAAAACCCACAACGGGTTGAAACGTCGAACAAAATATACACTTCTAATAATAAAGACGTTTTTTGAGCACCATATTGGACTCTTTTTTCATATATTCCTTAGTGTGCCGTAGTAGATTTTCTATTTTATCCTGTCTGCATGTCTGTCTGTCTCTTTCCCCATCTGTCTCTTTCCCCATCTGTCTCTTTCCCCATCTGTCTCTTTCCCCATCTGTCTCTTTCCCCGTCTGTCTCTTTCCCCGTCTGTCTCTTTCCCCGTCTGTCTCTTTCCCCGTCTGTCTCTTTCCCCGTCTGTCTTTTTCCTGGTCTGTCTTTTTCCAGGTCTGTCTCTTTCCAGGTCTGTCTCTTTCCCCATCTGTCTCTGTCTGTATCTTTC
Source organism: Anomaloglossus baeobatrachus (assembly GCF_048569485.1). Taxonomy (NCBI): domain Eukaryota; kingdom Metazoa; phylum Chordata; class Amphibia; order Anura; family Aromobatidae; genus Anomaloglossus; species Anomaloglossus baeobatrachus. The sequence continues at coordinate 103,778,035 of NC_134359.1, forward strand.
ACCGTCTGTCTCTGTCTGTCTCTTTCACCGTCTGTCTCTGTCTGTCTCTTTCGCCGTTTGTCTCTGTCTGTCTCTTTCCCTGTTTGTCTCTATCTCTCTGTCTCTTTCCCTGTCTGTCTCTCTGCCTGTCTCTGTCTGTCTCTCTGTCTGTCTCTCTGTCTCTCTCTATCCATCTCCCCACCGACATCTTATTACCTCACATATAAGCTTCTTATACTATGAATGTCTTTTGTTCCTATAGCAACTAATCACAGCTCCTACTAATAACCTGTAGTTCCAGGCTCCATTTACTTTAATGAAGGCATGTTTTTTGGAGAGTAACTGTAAGGCACAGGGTTAAATTTTCCTATCAAAACATAGTCTACGACGTTCCCTTGGTCACATGAGGTGTCTGTGCAAAATTTCGTGATTGTAAATGCGACGGTGCTGATACACTTTTCGTTTCACTTTTTCCCCATTATGTAGATAAGGGCAAAATTGATTGGTAAATTGGAACGCGCGGGGTTACAGTTTCACCTCACAACATAGCCTATGATGCTCTCGGGGTCCAGACGTGTGAGTGTGCAAAATTTTGTGGCTGTAGCTGCGACAGTACAGAGGCCAATCCTGGACACACACACACACACACACACACACAGACACACACACACACACAAATACATACATACACACATTCAGCTTTATATATTAGATTATCTTTGTATTTTTTTTATTAAACATCTGATTCTGAGTGTCCTCTTGTACAAAAAAAATATCAGAAAAGCATATAATGGTTGATAATAGTAAATGTTAACATCAACCTTCTAGAATATATTACGTGGCTCTTGGTGTTGAGTTAGCAGGTCATATTTCACTTTCGGTGATACATTTTACGTAGTCCTAACAATGGATCATCGTTCATGGAATAATCTTCTCGTAAACGTTCAAGTTCAAAATATTAAAGGAAACATTCTTAGGATGTGAGTCCTATTTAGACATTTCTCCATAGGGTTGTTTCATTATCACGATTTGCAGAATTAGCTAGACAGCTCTATGTATGTTTGGTGTTCACTGCAGATCATGCGATAAAAGTAACTGATATAATCTCAATATTTATTTTAATCTTAATCTACTTTGTAAGGTTCACATTTATCATAGATGTGCTGCTTTGTAAGATCTATTTGTATGGGGTTGAGAACATGTGCTGCCCTGAGGCTATGATCTAAGAATCATGCTTACTCAATAAGACAAATGGCTTCTATTTCTATATCGGCCTGGAAATGCATCGCCAACATCAGTTACTTGACCTTTGGGGTTGGATAGGACATCATTTAAAGGGAATCTGTCTTCTGATTTTCCTATTCTTAACAACTACCACAATATTTAACTATTTTGCAGTAGATTACTTGTGATATCAACTCTGCATTTTAGAGTTGCGTTCAAAAATTAAGTAATAGTACACTCACTATATGCTAATTACCCTCAATAGTCATCTGTTCAGATGAGGGGTCGTAAGAGACTGCCACTTCCCTGCTGGATTGATTGACGTCTCATTTCGTTTCTTAACCTTACACATACACTGATACAACAAGAACCAGAAAATTGTACTGCAACTCCTAATTTAACATATTCCAAGGGTTTTCCTGTGTTGAGTTACACTTTTATGGATTGAAATGCCGATCTTTGACAATTTATAGCGTATGTAATGCCACCACCAGGGATGGTACTCAAGCAGAATCTAGTGCTTCTAAGTGTAGTTCAGCGCAAGCCCACTAGAGGTCACTAACATCCACAAAAGTATGCAATAGAATGGTCGAACAAGCCAAAGGTCAGTGTCAGGAAGTCATGGAGGTACAGAGGAATAAGCGGAGCCCGAGTTACATGAGAGCAGAGGGTATGAAAGCAAGGAGGAATAGTAAGGAGCCGGAGGGGAACAGAGCCGTAGTCAAAATAACAAGCCGAGGTCGGAACCCGAGAGGACAAGTAAGTACAGAGGAGGGAACGCTAAACAGAGAAAGGATCAGGAAGACAGGGAGGGACGGAGATCAGGGAGAGGAGTGCTCGGTATCGGGCAGGATCAGAACAGACTTACAAAAACTAGGAGCGCACACTGCAGGGCAAGAACTATAACTGCCGTCGTACCGAGGGAAACCATTCCAAGATAAGGCAGTGTGACCCCGGAAATGAGGCACAACAGAATAGGCTCCTCCCACTGGACCTAACCCTGGAGACTGTGCATGGCAGGAAAATAAACACATACAAAATAAACACATACAATGCCTCTGCAGAAGCAGAGTAGTACAGGAATCATGACAGCGTTATGTAATATGTTAAGAAATGCTGAATCTGCACATTAACCTATATTAGCTAAGGATAATATTCACGTCATTGTTCGATGATGAGGAGAAGAGTATACTTCAGATGTGCCAAATACATTCCTTACCTCAGTTACCTTAAATTGGTAAGAGGGGTCTAAAGGGTATGACAGTACCATGCTGGTGGAAGAAAACTTATAGACCATGAATTGCTCTTCTTTGACATTAGAAATTAGCTATGCAAATATTCTTTTCTGAGAGGAGGATGTCTTTGTTGGAAGTAGAACGTGTAAAAGTCAATATTAACTCTTTAAGTAGGCTTGCCACATGACTTAAGGCCCTGTCACACACAGAGATAAATCTGCGGCAGATCTGTGGTTGCAGTGAAATTGTGGACTATCAGTGCCAGGTTTGTGGCTGTGTACAAATGGAACAATATGTCCATGATTTCACTGCAACCACAGATTTATCTCTGTGTGTGACGGGGCCTTTAGGATATCTGGTTTGGCTTTTATCCTAAGTCATATGGCAAGGATTGTTGAAGGGTCAATTTAGGATTGCTGCTTCCAATAGGTGGAGTTGGAGTTCAAGTCCTCTGAAGAGATTATTTGCATATATATGGAAAAACTGCGGTCTCCTCCATAAATGGACTAACCATGGTGGATGCATTCGGATAAGTACAGCATAACACAATTGTAAGAGTTATGACTGAGCGATGAAAGTCAGAAGCAAAGTGTTATGTTATTGTAACGAGATAGCGTGTACATTTCAGACTCTGTGATAGCACAAGTCTGGGATCTGCCGAGCTGAGAAATGCTTTGGGGAGAACACGAGACATGCATTGAGGTATTGTTGGCTTATCTGTCAAGACACCTGGATGGTTCATTAATAGCAAACAGCTCACAACAAAATGAATGTGCTCAGGATACCGACAGAGAGCATGGATCTTGTCTAACAGTCTTAACATCCGAGTATACAATATTAATAGGGAGAAGAGAAGAATTGGAGGATTGCCATGGGAGACTGTGCCATTATTTACTCTGTGCATTGAGGCTGTTTATGCTAAATGAACACTCACTGGGAAGAAGGGGACAATTATTTACTTACTTGAGTTTTCGACTGCATACTTTCCAGCATAGCAATGGACAAAAAGGGGCACTTAAGGTTAGTCTACCTGAAGGTGCATTCATCTACATACAGAGAAAGCATAAAGACATACACACATTGTTATAATTTATAAGGGAGATCCTCAAACAGTAATATAATCCGAAATGTTAAATACAATGAAAATAAAGACTAGTAAATATTCAAACCTAAATACGCCAATGCATCTAAGGAATTCTTATGTCTTGATCCAAAGTAAATAATGAAGGAACTGTTTGCGTTGAGGCTGTGGACACGCATAAGCCGGCATATCTAGGTGGCCCTTGTGACATGCGAAATGTTTATCATTAGAGAAGTAATCACATAATATCCAAACTGTACAAATATGAAGAAGCTATCTATACAAGCTATAAAATAAATGGTGATGCAGCAGAGGTGTGTGTCAAGGCCACTAATTATAATGATATTTGTTGATCTGCCATTTCCCGTTGTCATTGCAGTACCATTAATTGAGGGATTTTATCCTAAGGCATCAGATATCAGCCACAAGTCAGATCCTTTATTTTTGTATGGATGTTGTAGTAGTTTATTTTGGAGAATATTGTATGAAGGGCTCATTGCAATCCAAAAATGTGACTTTTCCAGAAGTTGCTTTGGAGGTGGAGGTGGCCCCATTACCTCTCTGGCCTATGTATACAGGTTGCACCAATGGTACAATGGTCCTCAGTGGTGGCATCTTTTTAATGGCTACCAAAAGGTCATTTCCAGCAACATGTCCATTTCATAAATTAAAAAGCCATTTTATTTGCAAAAATTAAAACAACACTAGGTTGTATGGTTATCCATGAAAAAAACATAAAAAATACATCTTACGTATTTCGAACTCTGGTAGTTCTTAATCCTAGACCTAGGATTGGTTATTCGTTACTTGTCAATTATTTTTGTATTCTCCTCTTGAGTTTTGAGTCCTCTCCCCATATGTTGGGCACCTGATTTTCAGTCGCTAAATATGCAGGGATTGCCTGCCAATCACAGCAATGCCGTAAGCACCTTTGCTACTTGCATTACTGTGATTGACAGCCACAGTGAAAAAAAAATGACGTGCAGTCCCCCACCTATTTTTGATAGCCAGCACAGATAAAGCAGAGAGCTGGGGGCTGGTATTTTCAAGCTGGGAAGTTCCATGGTTATTGGGCCCTCCCCAGCCTAAAAATAGCAGCCCACAGCTGCCCTACAATTGGCACATCCATTAGATGTGCCAATTGTGGTGCTTTACGCTGTTCATCCCAATTGTCCTGGTGTGGTTGCAATCAGGGTAATACAGTATATAGGGTTGATGTCAGCTGTGATTTGTCAAAAATCAGAGCTGCCATCAAGCCCAGGGTTGGGAATGGAGAGGTGTCTATGAGACTGAAATTTAAGTTTTCCATTGCATTAGATTCATTATTTGTGACTGACGAATACAGAAAAACTATAAAATATTTGAGATGAGTAATCCAAGTCCGAATATTTCACTATTTGCTCATCACTACTGTCAACCACTGAGGACTTACATTTTATTATTTTTCAATACCTCCCACTTACTCCTTTATGCATTATTTATAAACTTCAGCAGACATGTGGTTGCCCAAAAACACAGTCACCTTTCCATTCAAATGTATGGAAGTTTGAGGGTTAGGTAAAATTTGTATGTCGTTGAGTATGCCCCAAGCATGAATTTTAGTGGTGGACCCTTGGCATCTGACATCATTACATAGGCCAAGGGGCTGAGGGGTCTAAATTCCCAATTCCAGACTCTGCATTGAGGTCCAGGGCCTTCAGATTATGCCTCACTGCTTTTGTGTTATGAAATAACTTAATTCTGTCACTTTACATGTCATTTATATTTTGGTATTCATTTTTTTTCTCTTCAGCAAAAGACACATTTTATCTCCGACTCTGCAAATATGGCACGCAAATAAATGTTCATAAGCATAATGATATAATGAAGTGTACAATCACCATTGAAGCACTTATGTATTTGCATTTTACAACACTAGAGTAAATGATCATAATATTTTTTCTAAATGGACCTGGTATAATGAGTTAGCATTTGCTCGATACTTGCTACATTAAACCTTGGATCTGCTATGAATAAAAGATGTTTATTAACAAGGATTTTTCTGTTTTGGTTTAATGTTCTGCAGACCCATATAAAACATAACTAACAAGTATCATCTGTATGACAGTCACAGCCATATATTCACTATACTGTATAACCGCCATATGTTCTATTGTATGACAGGGCATGATGTACCTGGAGGAACGTCGCTTGGTTCACAGAGACCTTGCAGCCAGGAATGTATTGGTGAAGTCTCCAAACCACGTGAAGATCACAGACTTTGGACTGGCCCGTCTACTAGAAGGAGATGAGAAGGAGTACAATGCTGATGGCGGCAAAGTAATCAGTTCTTAATGTCTCATTCTTGATGTCAGTTGATGTTGCATTGAACCTTTTGAAACCATTACACTTAGAATTTTGTTCTAGTAGCGACATAGAATCACACCATCCCAGAAATTAAATTTTTAGGCAAATTATTCTGGTTCATTATTCTGGTTGTTCTGTGACTGTTCTTCTACTCCCCTGACTCCTGACTTCACTCTGGTAAAACAGCTCAAAGCTGTCTTGCTCAGGCTGTAAAGACTTTCAGCTCAGGGTGATGTACCAACACAACAAATTAATCTACGGAGATGGCCCCCGGGGCAGTGACAGGCTCAGGCACGGACTGGCAGAGTCGCAGGTGCAGCCGGAATGGCTGGTGCAGAGAGCATGGCTGAGGCAGGCAGGTACGGAGGGTATGACAAGTATAGCCAAGTGGGTATGTCGTGCCCAGGGATATCGGATACTCATTTCCGAGCAGTATATGTCTTGGGAATGTCACTGGGGTTGCCAGTTGCGTACCCTGGGCCCTTTTTGTAATGGGGGTGTATTTACAGGAGATTAGGTTAGTGTTCATACGTGATGCCACTTGCGGTGCTGCGGCTATAGGTATGGAGCCGCCGCTGCAGAATGTCACAACTGGGGCTGGTGTTAATTGCAGCCTGGATGGTAGACCCCCCCCCGCAAACAGGGCCAGGCCCCAGAGGATGGGTTATGTGACAGGTGTCGGAAGAAGGTAGTCCACACAGAGGTATAGTGCAACTGGTTTTTACTCACTGCTGGTTGGTGATAACAGGTTACCCGAGGCTGGCTGGTTTCACCTCCAGGTCCCCTTCGTCCCAGTGCAAGTTTAGTACTCTGGTACCTTCTTCCCCTGCACCTGTCTCTGGTAAAATGGGTCCCCGTGACGTAGAGCAACTGGGGGTTCCCGTCCGGTGGTTTGTCCACTTCTGTCCGCCTGATGGTAGTGTGAACCCTGTGGGGTTGGAGTCCCTAGTCCTGTCCCTAGTTCTCCTTTTGCTACTGAGTCTTCGGTTTTTAGGGTCAGCGAGGTCCTTGATGGTCCCCTTGCTATGTAGGTGTTAACAGATTGACTTGGAGCTCTTTCCTGTCCTAGGGTCCTGTACCCCATCGGTGCGTAGTTCCAGGAGTACTCCACCGTACTCCACCGGCAACTACTCTCCTGGGTACCAGGTTACCGTTAACGCGGGTCAGAACGTCTCCTCACGTCCACCTTCACTCCTCGACCCTCTCAGACTTTTCCTGACTCCTCTCCTAAATCTGCCCCTCCCACCTGGTCAACTAGTGGACTGGATTGGCACCACCTCTAGGCGGCCATCCATGGTCCGACCCTAGCTATGTACCATTGTATGGGGCATTGTTGGGGAAAACTGGGATTACCTGGGTTTTTGTTGTTACCGGCACTGGTCTCCTGGGGCCCTAGGGGGTAGGCCCTGCATCCTTGTGGGGATGCAGAACCTTGTAGCACTGTGATGGCTTCAGTGGTGCTACAGGTACAGGTGAAGGTAATGGACCTGACAACTGGCTAGCAAGCAGGAAACTATCTAACTGACCATGTTGCTCAGGCACCTCCCCAAGTGGGAGGATGCATTAAGTACCTAGTGCCGCTGAGGAGAACCTCCACGTATTAGTACGCTGGCTATTTAACAGGGAGAACACGTGTGCGCCCATGCTAAGCACGTTCCAGGGGACCCGTTCATATGGTGCTCACAGACCCTGAGATCAGGAGACAGAAGGAGAGAACATGGAAAGCTGCGGGCAAGCAAGGGAGTGACAGTCCGGCTGTGGCTGCGAGTCAGTCAGCATCCCTGCTGCAGACGATAGGCCGACTCTGTACAATGTCCTCCATGCTGCTGCAGCTTCTCACTGTATACTAAAAAAGAAACAAATAGGGATCTCTTTATGTGTGATATGCTGCATATGGGAGATCTCATAGCAGTTAGTCTTCTCCCACCAGCTCAGAGTGGATTGCATTTTAGAGACAGAGCCTGCAAAATGGAAAATGATGAGAAATGAGGGATACAAGTCAGCTAATGGCTAGATATAGTGTTATTTGTTATGTACATGTAGGACAGCTTATTCGTAAAAGTTCTTTGAAAGTATGGTTACCTTTTAACTACATACAACTTTGCTGATGAAAGAATATATTAAAAAAGGCACAAACAAGCACTGCAGCTCCCCATCGAATCACACGATACACTGTGGTATTATGACATGATATAAGCGGAGACAACAAGTTCAGTGATGCATAGGCTTTATAAGTTGCATACTTTTGCATCTATAAGTGCTCTAGTCTACCAGGCCTAATATTTTGGTTCTTAAAGGGGTTATCCAGTCTAAATCCACAAGTTTGTAGTCCATCTATGTTTCACTCTATATGACTTCAGACTTGTGACTCCTCACATTGTGTGCCACTGTGCGCTGTGAGGATTCTCCGGTGCCAGTGTTGGGAATGGTACAATTGTATTGAGCAAGGCAGCCCCCATCTAGTCAGATTCTGACCGGGAGTCTGCATATCTCTTTGTTGCGGCCACATGATTACCATTCCTGGCTCTGACACCGGAGAATCCTCACAGCGCACAGTGCCTGCAATGGGAGGATTCACAAGTCTGCAGTCACATAGTGACATATAGAGAGACTGCAGAGTTGTGGATTTAAACTGAACAACCCCTTTATTAAGGCAATTCCATTAGAATGGGAAGCAATTGTAGAGAAGGAACAGTCCCGCACCACTACAGCATTACCTTGCGGTGTATCGCACTGGTGTGGATTGCAGCTCAGGTACCACACGATCCTGGCTCAGAGGTGCTCGTCCATGTAGCGTGGAGAATCCATATACAGTCCAGGAAAGAAGTAGACCGCACACTCAGGATGAAAAGACAAATGATCTTCTTTATTGAAAATGAAGGTGCAGGATAAAATGCAGGAGGAGAACCAGGTGCAGGCTCCTTCACGGACAACGGTCGTTTCGCATGTGAATCACGCTTCAACTGGACAAGTTATTTTAATCTAAAATGACCTATTAAAATCTGAGTGCATAAATCTATGTGGGTCTAATGAGCAAAGCATGTCTTGATAGCTAATTACTCACAAATAGTATTATTGCATACAAAGTCTAAATTTATTCTAATTCTCTCTATAAAGATGCCGGTTAAGTGGATGGCACTGGAATGCATTCATTACAGGAAGTTTACCCATCAAAGCGATGTCTGGAGTTATGGCAAGTATTATATTCTCCGTAGAGTCATATTCATCAGTTAGAGCCAAAAGGTCATACAGAATATGTAATGATTGGATGGTCATCTTTTTTTTTTTTTTTTAAAGTTAGCCATATTGTAATAGTAGCCACTGATACTTATAGACTTATACTGGAGGGTCATTATTGGCCAGAGAGTAAGTGGGGTAGTGTTAAATGTTAAAGTTTATTAATGTATGCTGTTTCTCTAGATAAAGGATGCACAACCTGTCCTCCCTCTCCAAAAAAAAGCAAAAATGTTTTAAGCAGGCCAATGTAATGGACCTTACTTATTGTACTGTCATTTTATATTATTTAGCATTGTTACAAGTGAAATTAAAGGAAACCTGTCACCAGATTTGGCCCCTATAAGCTGCAGCCATCACCAGTGAGCCCTTATATACAGCATTCCAGAATACTGTATATAAGAGCCCAGGCCGAGCTGTATAACATAAAAAAAGAGCTTTTATATTACTCACCTAGGATCAGAAACTGTGGAAAAACAAAGCACAATAGGGTCTTACCCCAACAATGGAAGGGGGTAAAAAGGGGTGTCACACTCACCTCTGATGGTTGTGCCAGTCACAACCACTATATAAGCATGTAAGAATCCGGGTCCAAGGCAGCAGCCCCAGGAAAGCTGATAACAGAGAGTAGTGGAGGAAGGGTCTAATATCCGCGCCAAGGACTCAATGGATCCAATGAAGAGATTAATGCTTCTTTTAATATCATGCACAGGTCTACGAGTTTCAGGAAACGCAGCTCCCTTCTTCAGGACAACAGGCAGAAAAACATCAAATCTCAAATCTCTCAGAGATTTGATGTTTTTCTGCCTGTGTCCTGAAGAAGGGAGCTGCGTCTCCTGAAACGCGTAGACCTGTGCATGATATTAAAAGAAGCATTAATCTCTTCATTGGATCCATTGAGTCCTTGGCGCGGATATTAGACCCTTCCTCCACTACTCTCTGTTATATTACTCACCTAGGGAGTGGTCCAGTCCGATGAGTGTTGCTGCTCTCCAATCCAGCTCCTCTTCTCTGCGGCAATTGCCGTCCTCCTTCTATCGCACCCAGTATGGATGATGTGATATATGTCTTCTTCACAGTCCGGCTTTGTGATTTTGCACAGGTGCACTGTGATCTGCCATGCTGAGGGCAGATCAAAGTACTGTAATGTGCAGGCATGACGAAAGGTTAAAGACCACCCACACATGCGCACTACAATACTTTGATCTGCCCTCAACAGTGCAGAACAAAGTGCACCTGCACAGGATCTCAATGCCGGCCTGTGTAGAAGACATAGATAGCGTCATTCATACTGGGCTGGATAGAAGAAGACGGCATTCGCCGCAGAGAGGAGGAGTTGGACTGGAGAACAGCGACACCAATCAGACTGGACCACCCCTTAGGTGAGTATTATAAAAGTGTTTTTTATGTTATACACTGCGGCCTGGGTTCTTATATACAGCATTTTAGAATGCTGTATATAAGAGCTAAGTGGCGGTGGCCGCAGCTTATAGATGCCAAATCTAGTGACAGGTTCCCTATATTTAAAGTGGTTAGGAAAACATAAAAAACTTTTTACACCAAATTTAGATGATTGACTAAAACATATGTTTTCTAGGTGTCACTATCTGGGAACTTATGACTTTTGGTGGAAAGCCCTATGATGGAATCCCAACACGGGAAATTCCTGATCTCTTGGAGAAAGGAGAACGACTTCCTCAGCCACCTGTGTGCACCATTGACGTCTATATGGTTATGGTGAAGTGTAAGTAACAATTATACCTTGGTTAATTTATTATGAAACTGTGGGGGCAAAAATCTCAAATGCAAGACCTGGGGGAAAACACAAAGATCCTAAAATTTTGCTTAATTTCAACTGAGAGATCCTCCAAATTTAGAAAGCCTTTATTGATGATAATGCAGTAACGTGTAGAGAAATCACAAGGAACCACCTGGCCTTCTGGAAAGGATGACCGCACATCAGTAGAGGTTACACGTTTCTGTACCACGTTGGTGTCTTCCTCAAACCATATATAAGCAAGGATGATTGATCTTAGGGAGATCAACATCCAGCTCCACACTGATGAGGGGCAAATACCCCGAAACAGCTGTCTGTGGATGGATATCATGTTTTGGCATAGGCGGTTTCCTTGACTGGAGACTGCCCTTCCCGTGGTTGTTCTTTCCCGGTGAAAGACCTGGCTAGTTTCCTGCCAGCGTTGAGACATGTGATGGTGTTTCCGCGGCAGTCTTGTTTTGCATATTTTTCCTCAAACCATATGGCTGAAATTGATTATTTAATTTCAAAACTTTAGTACAACTTTCATTTTTGGACAAAAAATATAGACCATAGTAGAAACATAGTAGAACTCTTAGGGTATGTGCGCACGTGTGCGTATTGCATGCAGTCACGCTGCGTTCTGCACCGCAGCGTAACTGCATGCGTCCTGCGTCCCCTGCACAGTCTATGGAGATTGTGCAGGGGCCGTGCGCACGTGGCATGTTAGAACGCAGCGATTCGGCTGCTTGCCGAATCGCTGCGTTCTAAGAAGTGACATGTCACTTCTTTCGTGCGTTCTGCATGCTGTCTATAGGGAGAGGCAGCATGCAGAGCGCACGAATCTGCCGGCACCATGCACTTCAGAACGCAGCTTTTCAGCTGCGCTCTGAAGCGCACATTTTCGGTGCGGTGCAGAGCGCACACGTGCGCACATAGCCTTACAGTCCGCTTTGTAGACGAAAAGTAGACCAAGGGTGAAACTGGGTAAATTGATTTATTTTTTTTTATCCTTCTGTTAACTAAAACTTTGCAAACTGGATTTCTGGACGGTGAGCCAGACTTCTGAAGCCTGGATGTTGATGGGAAGCACATGCTCATTCTTGCTTTTTTTTTTTTTTTTATTAATGTGTAATTTTGTTCACTAGCATCTGTTATATTAGTTCTCAGTCTGGGAATTAAGTTTGCGTGGGAAATATAGAGGTGTTAACGAACCTCACTTCCTACATCCCCATCTGAATGTTTGACAGCTCGAAGCATTAAGAGGAAAAGCATACCATTATTCATGGTATGAAATATGTCAGTGTGTTACCTTCACATAATAGAGAAATATTATGAAATGTAGATATTATAGACAATTCATGTAATCATGGCACGGAGTACCCACAGGTACCCATAAGGCTGGTATAGCAATACTCTTCTTTCCTAGTCATATGCTATAAACTTGAATAGGGTCAAGCCGGAGCTGCAAGAGATACATCTCTCCTCCTCCCTCTAAAAAAACCAAAAAACACAGAGTGGGCAAATATTGTCATTTTTAAGTTGAAATACTGATGGGAAAAATCAAAACATTGATGAACAATGGTCCATATGTGCCGCCCCCGTGGAAGCAGCCGAGCTGCTCGGATCCGGGTTCGCTGTGGCTCGAGGGTCTCCGGACCTGGGGGTCATGCGGCCACCCAAATGAACGGGGGTATTTACAGGGGGGTTGATGTATAGTTTGTGACGTCACCCATGGTGTACGGTAAATTGGGGAGTACCGCCACTGCCGTTGGGAGTTTCCGGGGTGATGAAGTGGGGCAGCAAGGTGTCGTGGCCCTCCACGGGTAGGGGGAATGCCCCGGGACTCAGTGTGTGATGCTGTGGGATGCAGGGGTCACTCTCGTACTCACTCACTGAGAACCGAGTAAACCAATTCTCTGGGTACCGCCACCGCTGAGGGGAACTCGTCCGGGTTCCGTCCCCGATAGTGTTGCCTGGTGATCCGTGACCTGCCTCCTGGCACTAAGTTTAACTTCAATGTGGTGGCCCAGTAGTCTGAAACTTGCCAGGTCCCGCTCCCCACTGTGGCTAAGTGTGGGAGCTTGCTCTCAGGGCTCATGCTTGGGATTTTCTGGACTGTTTTGGGTGGGAAAGTCCTATCCCCCTCGTTGCGCTAATGCCCCGATTCTCGAGCGTCTGGGAACAGATCATGAAGGCTCCGTTCTCCTCAGGTGAATTGTCAGGTTGCCTGAAGCTTCTCCCCGACCTAGGGTCCGTGTTCCCCGCCGTGCCTTCGGTACCGGACTGGTGACAGTGCTAGGCTGCTGGCCGTCCTCCTCGACAGGTCCAGGCACCTTGCCACAATCCCCTAAGACCGGGGGACCGACTCCTTTAGGTCCAGACCACCGTCTGCAACCTAGACAGCTTCTCTTGGGAACCACTACTCCCAACCTCCTCTAAGCTCCTCACAGCTTGAGGGGTTCATCACTCCTTCCTTCTCACTTACTAACTACTAACTCACTACACTCCTCACCTCCCCTCCCAAACCCCCTAGGTGGGCGACTCTATTCCACTCAAGCCGTCCACTGGTGTGCCTGGTGGGTGTGGTGCAGGGTGTATCGAGGATTTGATTCGCTGGTGAAGGCAATACTATTTAGATAGGGATCCAGAACCAAGAGGAAGGTGGAATACTGCACGGGAGTATAGGTTGTGCAATACCAGTGGCGTAGCAACTGCTTTTGCCGCACAGGGCGGACTTCAAATTTGCCGCCCCCCTCCGTTGGCCGTCGATAATCCAGAAACCTTCCAAAATTCGGAAAGCCATCAAAATATATATTTTTCATGGAACTACAATCAAAGATCTAATTGTAGACTGATGCTATTAGTCCTAGACTTTCCCCTTTTTACACACATTTGTAGGCCTATTATACACACACAGCTTTGCTGCATACATTGTTATGATCCGGAACCATGGAAGACAACCATAAACCATTGGTAAAAGGTGACAAGAGCATTGGCAACTAATCTAGCCGCCATCCCCTTACTAACCATCACAACTAGAAGTAGCCGAGGGGTGAACTAACATCCTGTGCACCGCGAACCCAGCCGGAGAACTAGCTATCCTAAAGGAAGGAAAGATGAATAACTCTCTGCCTCAGAAAATAGATAAAGAATAGCAAGCCCCCCACATTCAAAGACTGCGGTGATATAGGAAAACACAATACACAGATAGATGATAGGATTAGCAAAAGGTGAGGCCCTACTGACTAAATAGGACAGGACAGGAAAGGGACTGATGGTGGCCAGAGAAAAACCCTGCAAAAATCCAACAACCTGATAGTACAAAAAAGCCCTCAGATCACTAGATCTGAACTCTGTCCTATACCAGGCGCTCTTGTCATACCAGTGAACAGAAAGCAGGAACCATTACAAATTCAAGAAGCAACAAACACATGGACTTATAGGAGCAATACTCCAAACATAGCTGCAGGGAGCTTTCCAGCTAAGGATGGTTTCTGGGGGGGGGGGGGGAGTTAAGGAAAATTTGCTTTAACCTCATGGAAATATTACTTTATTCTGAATCACAATGGCAGAAGAAAAGGTTATACTGAGGATCTTACAAGTACAAGTTTTTATGACATTGCCATCTATGTTAATATATTATAATTGCAGACCTGTATCTACATATCCTGGTTGAAGCAGAGCACCTTGAATATGTGGCTCTGAATTCTACCACATTTACCTTATAAATCTCAGGATGTGTGGGAGTATGGCTGCTATGCTTATTTGTTCCCTCCATGTAGCGCAACACATTTGTACATGAATTGAAAATAAATCAGCAGATATTGAGTAGATGACATATGGAGCAATGGAGAACATTTGACGTATGTACACCATGGGAAAACCTATACCTGTGCATCAGGGAATTCATGAATCTCCCTAATAGATATAACAAGGAAGGAATTCATTGCCATTTATATTCTGCATATCTATATTTTCAATTCATGCTTCCTCCCCTTACCAACAATCACCTTAGCACCTATGTAAAGTCCCTTACATGTTAGATATTATTGTTTTAAAACATGCGCAATTCATTTTTAAAGGGAATCCATTAGTAAGATCAACCTTCCCCCTTAATAAATATCAGTAATATCAATTCCCCCATATGACATACAGGCATTTGAAATATAAATCCTTTTATGCCTTTATATCTTCTATCTGTTGCTGCATTCCCAAACAATTAGCATTTTTATTCATATGTAAAGGAGGCATTATTAGCTTTGGGTGTAACAGAGCACAAAACAACTCTCTGCTTCTCCAGGTGCCCTGCCCAGCACCAGTCTCTCTGAGGGTATGTGCGCACGTTGCTTTTTACCTGCTTTTTACCTGCTTTTTTGCTGCTTTTTCTTCTGCGCTGTTTAATGCCAAAATGGATGTGTTCTTCTATTCAAGCAAAGTCTATGGGAATTTGGGTTTCTTGTTCACACTATGTTGTTCAAAATGCTGCCTTTTTGTGGCAGAACTTTGGTCAAAAACTCAGCTTTTCAAAGAAGCAACATGTCAATTGTTTTTGCCATTTGGGTTTTGCACTGCAAAGCTGAGTTTTTGACCAAAGTTCTGCCACAAAAAGGCAGCATTTTGAACAACATAGTGTGAACAAGAAACCCAAATTCCCATAGACTTTGCTTGAATAGAAGAACACATCCATTTTGGCATTAAACAGCGCAGAAGAAAAAGCAGCAAAAAAGCAGGTAAAAAGCAGGTAAAAAGCAACGTGCGCACATACCCTTAAGCCCCCTTCAAACATTTAAAAAAAACACACGTCTGCCACATTCTGTTTTGACCATACGTGTGTATACACATGTCATCCGTATGCTACCCATGTGCTGTCCGTATGTACATGTGTGACGTCCATATGGCATCCATGTGATACGCATGACACCTAAATGAATGAGGTTTTTTTGTGTTACAGATGTGCAAAGATAGCTAGATAACAGATAGATTTTACAAATATTAAGAAAATAAATAAATAATTAAAAGTAAAAAACAATGTGTTGTCCCCCATTTATGATAACCAGCAAAGTTAAAGCAGACAGCTTGGGGCTAGTATTATCAGGGTGGGAAGTCCAGGATTATTTGGCCCTTTCCAAGCTTAAAAATATCAACCCTGCCCCAGGAGTGACGCATCACATTAAATTCACCAGTTCTCTTCCCGATTAATCTGGTGCATTGGCAATTGGGTAATAGTTCAAAGGGTTGATGTTAGCTGTGTAGTGTCAGCTGGCAACAAGTTCTGGTGTTAGTAATGGAGAGGCATATATTAGACACCCCTCCCATTACTAACACAGTAATAAAAAAAACACACAAAAAATTTCCCTCATTTATCATTTTATATAAAAAAAAAAATATGCAGCTGTGCCGTAGTCCAGGGAATCCACCAAAGTCCAAGAAAGGATATCTGACAAAAAAAAATAAATATACAAATACAGAGAAATAAAACACAGCACTTTATTCAAAAGAACAAAATAAAAAGCCCAGCTAGTTCAACATACACCAGAGCGAATCCGGCGATTAAAGTCTAGGGAGAATTGTTCTGACACTCCATACACAATGCTTACAGGCAATTCTAGATTGTTAAGCTCTCTTTTATTGCCTGAAATATTTAATACTTTATTTGCATAGAAATTAAAACACTAATTTTTCAGGAATGCAGCAACAGATAGACGATGCAAAGGTGTCCATGCATGTACTGGACCTCAATGCCAACATATGTGTGTTTTGGATGGGGGGGATTATCTTACTGAACATTTCTCTTCAATTCTTTTACAATCTTTTGAATTAAATTATGTTAGTGCATAAATACAAAAAAAGGAGGAAGGGAGAAATGTTGCAAATTTCTCATTTAATTTTTTTTATGATTTTGTGCATTATATATACTTATATGGGTCAAATAGGGTCATACCCAATGATTACTAAAAGACTCTGGCACCCTTTAATAGATGATGAAGATAATATTTATGTGTTTCATCCAAAAGTGTAAAAATGGTAACATTTCAACCTTCATCAGCCATACGCTAAGTGAAGGATTAGACAGAGGAAGTCTTCCATGGCTGATTGGTATAGCACTGTGATTAAAGAGGTTGTCCACTACTCTGCATAGTGGCCTCATCCCTGTAAAACTGATAGGGAAGACTTTTTTAGTGGCGTTATTGCGGTCCGCTTATCCTTATGAAGTGATCCCCAGGGCTCCATGACCTCTGGGAGCCGGTGATGTTAAGTCAACTTCCAGTTGACCTGAAATCACCGCGGTCTTATTGAGTGACTGGACTGTGGGCGGCGTTTCAACGCTCTTCATAGCCCAGCGTCACAGCCCAGCATCTCTCCTGCTTGTTGGGCTCTGCAGTGAAGGAAACAGCACACGAGATGCTGGGCTGTGACGAGTGGTTAAACTCACTCAGGAAGACTGAGGCCAGTCTTGGTGATGTCAGGTCAACTGGAAGTTGATGTGACATCACCGGATCTCAGAGGTCACGGAGCCCAGGGGTCACTTCATGAGAATAAGTGGACTGCAATATAGCGCCACTCTCACAGGCAGAATGGGCTGAACAAGGTATTTGAAAAATATGATTACCGTTACTGTAGAGAACACGCCTTATAATTTAGTGCATTGTAGTACTGGAATAAAAATTAAGTGTAGGTTTCTTTTCTGCAGTCCTATGTAAAACCACAGATTATACAGTGTGTCCACCCATATCCTGTCCACCACCATTAACTTGAGAACGGCGGCAGCTATAGGCATAGAAGTGGTGTCTAGGTATAGTAAAGTAGCCATGCGCTACACAATGAAACCACCTATAGCGCCACCTGGTGGAAAACAACGGAGTTAGCATTTTTATGTTGAAAACGGAACGAGATAGAGAAAAAAAGTAAATTTAAAAATTGTAGGGCATCATCAATTCAATACGAATCGACACCTTGCATACAGAAATGCTATGATATGAAACCCATGCCCCCCCCTAAAACATTGAATGTTGGTCACGCATATGGCGCTCATTTAACTTTGATGCTCAAAGTGGCCACCGTCAGCTGCAATGCACATCTGGACTCTGGACAGCATACTGTATCTTGCTGCACGTTGTGCAATATGGTAGGAGGCACGTTTGCACAAGCATCTGTGATATGTCGTCTTAGGTCTTGCAATGTTGGTGGAGGGGTCGCATACACCTGCTGTTTGATGTGACCCCACAGAAAGAAGTCCAATAGGGTCAGGTCAGGTGAGTGTGGAGGCCACTCCACACAGCCACCATACCCAATGACTTGTAGGAAGGTCTCCATGAGGTATCGCTTCACGTCCGCAGCCTTGTGAGCTTTACATGTTCTAATCATAGCATTTCTGTATGCAAGGTGTCGATTCGTATTGAATTGATGATGCCCTACAACTTTATAATTCCCTTTTTTTCTCTATCTCGTTCCGTTTTCGAGATAAAAATGCAAACACCGTTGGTTTCCATCAGGAGGCGCTATAGGTGGTTTCATTGCGTAGTGCATGGCTACTTTACTATACCTAGACACCACTTCTATGCCTATAGCTGCCGCCATTCTCAAGGTAATGGCAGTGGACAGGATATGGGTGGACACATTGTATATTGAACTCTCAGAATGAGTTATACCAAATATCAAGTTTACTGCTGCATCATACAAGGCCAGCATTGCTATATGTGACAGTACGTAATCCCTGCACAGTGTATGTTATAGCTCTCCCTATATAGTGCATATAGTATCAGCCTTATCTGGCCTCGCAGGGCTCTATTCACTTTCTGCCGTATACAGGATTACAGCAATTCAACCAAAACATATATTTTGGGGATAATACTTATGTCTCCCACCATATAATTAGAGAACTACAGCAAGTCACTTGTCTCTTGAAGTGTGTCTCTCCAGTCCATTCAATCTCATTATAAGCAGAATCCCCCCAGAGCTTCTGGCTTCATTTAAGTGCGATTAACGCCTCGCTCCCTTAGAGATGTCCCTTTTCCCTATCTGGTTTAGCCTGAAAGGCCACCGCATAGCAGCACCAGGAACCTGTGACGATGAAGGAGCCTGTTATTAATAGGAGACTTTGGGCCCGGTGTGTTCATGAGAAGAATTCAGAGTGTTGCAATGCCCCCTGCTGACTCCATACATCCCGGGGAGATGTATATATGTATCCTGCTACAGCAAACAGTCAATAGAAAAAATACTGAACCGTGCATTATGCTGTCTGTGTCAGGGAAATAAAGATTATCACTAAATTACAAGAAACCATCATTTTTCATTGTAAATGTTCTGTAAACTGGAAAACCTTAATAGTAAATAGAATTGGTTTTATATAAGAAAACTAAAGGAGACAAACGTTAGCTGAACCCACCCATTTTGGCAGGATCAGCTGACCATTTAAAGAGCATCTGCCACCTGTTTTTTGTCTCCTAATCGCAACATTATGTAGAGACAGAGACCCTGATTCCAGCAATGTGTCACTTACTGGGCTGCTTGTTGTAGTTTTAATAAAAATTGTTTTATCAGCAGGAGATTATCACTAGAGGACTAGTAAACCTGCTGCCATGTAGTCCTCTATATTTATAAATCAATAGAAAGTATTTAGCAGGCTCACCACTCAGTGATCTGAATCCACAGGTGCTGGGATAAGTGGCTGATGTCCACAATTCAATGCAAGAAAATATTTGAGCTCTGTGTAACCCCTCCCACATCACTGATTTGACAGTTTTCTGCCTAAGTACAGTGTGACGCCCTGGCCTATCAGGTTGTCACAAGGGTGCCGTGCAACCTGCCCTTCTGCATGGTACCCGCTCCTCCTTGGTTACGGGTCCTGTCCATTTGGTGTTGCTAACAACAGGGATACACAAATCCTGGGGAACACTCTGCACCACACCCACCAAACACCCATTGGGCAGCCTGAGGGGAATAGAGCCACCCAGATGGAGGGATGGTAGAAGGAGGGCCAGAAGTGTCAGTTAGGGAGTAGAGAGTTGAGGTCCAGCAGTGACAGTGAGAGGTCACGCTGCAGAGCTGGGCTCCTGCATCCGTCTCAGGTGCCAGACGTTGGCCTGGCCAGAAGGGGGTAGTGGCAAGGGGCACGGTACTGCCAAGCAGGGAAGTTCGGCAGCCTTGTGCTACAACCGCGCAGGGGCCAGGACACGACGGGGTACGCGGACCCTAGGCTGGGAAGTAGCCTCACGCAGCCCAGTAATTCACCCGACGAGGACAGAGTCTTCACGAGCTGTTCTCCACCCGCTCCAAAATCGGGGTACTAGCGCAATGAGGGGGATAGAACTTCCCAAAACCATCCAGAAAATCCCAAGTGTGAACCCTAAGAGCAAGCTCACCCTGCTAGCCAAGCAGGTTAGTGGGACCCGAGTAGTCTTAGGAAAAAGGAATCCACAAAGAGTTATTAAACACTGTGCCAAGGGACAAGGCTTCAGACCAACCAGCAACGCCAAAAGGGCACGAACCCAGCATGCTCTAACAGCAGCCGGATATTCCAGGACTTTGGTTTACCCGTTGTCTGTGTCAGCGTATCTCGACTGTGTGCGTATGTTGTGCCCCTTTTGCCCCAACGGGTCCCCAGCCATTCTTATCACAGACCCCCGGGACACCTTCCCCCTGCCCACGGAGGGATTAACATCTTAAGCTTCCAGCCCATCGCTCCTGAGTGTTCCCTCCCCAAACGCTGCAGCGGTGGTATGCTGCCTTACCACACACCGTGGGTGGCGTCACAAATAGAGTTGAGCGCGGTTCGTGGTTCGTGGTTCTCCAGTTCTAGGCTCGAGTGATTTTGGGGCCTGTTCTAGATCGAACTAGAACTCGAGCTTTTTGCAAAAGCTCGATAGTTCTAGAAACGTTCGAGAACGGTTCTAGCAGCAAAAAACCAGCAAATTCCTAGCTGACTTTCCGCTGTAATAGTGTAAGTCACTCTGTGACTCACACTATTATGACATTTCAGTGTATAGTGTGCGTGAACAGCGCCTTCAGATCACTCCTTTTTTTTTTTTTTCCTTGTCTTCTTTCCCTAAGCGCGCGCGTCTTGTGGGGCGGGCCAGCATGTCAGCCAATCCCAGACACACACACAGCTAATTGGACTTTTAGCCAGAGAAGCAATGACATGTGTGATAGGATGTCCATGTCACATGTCCCTGCATTATAAAACCGGACATTTTCCTCCAGCACGCCATTATCTCTTCTGCGTCTTTGGTGTCAGACATCACTGGCGCAGCTCCGTCCTGACTGAGCCCTATCGCCGATACTGCTGTATACACAGCGCTGGACAGCTTAGGGAGAGCACTTTCTATAAGTCCTTTTAAGGGCTCGTACGGGCAGGGTCAGAGCCATAGGTGACAGGTCCTGAAAACAGAGTAGGTCAGGGATTTCGTCGCTGCATTTCCCCATTAGGAGGGAATAGAAAGGCAGGCTTCCATTCCTCTACCCAGAGCCCCACAATCCTGGCACTGTACCCTCCTGTCCTCTGCACACTCCAACTCATTATAACTAAGCCATTATACTAGCAAACAGTCAGTGTACCTAGTGGCATCCTAAACGTGGCTATTGGACTTTGCTATAGTCCCACTAGTGCAAAGACATTTGCAGCACCTCTACCTGCATTGAACACTCAAACTCTTTTTAACTAAGCCATTATACTAGCAAACAGTCAGTGTACCTAGTGGCATCCTAAACGTGGCTATTGGACTTTGCTATAGTCCCACTAGTGCAAAGACATTTGCAGCACCTCTACCTGCATTGCACACTCAAACTCTTTTTAACTAAGCCATTATACTAGCAAACAGTCAGTGTACCTAGTGGCATCCTAAACGTGGCTATTGGACTTTGCTATAGTCCCACTAGTGCAAAGACATTTGCAGCACCTCTACCTGCATTGAACACTCAAACTCTTTTTAACTAAGCCATTATACTAGCAAACAGTCAGTGTACCTAGTGGCATCCTAAACGTGGCTATTGGACTTTGCTATAGTCCCACTAGTGCAAAGACATTTGCAGCACCTCTACCTGCATTGCACACTCAAACTCTTTTTAACTAAGCCATTATACTAGCAAACAGTCAGTGTACCTAGTGGCATCCTAAACGTGGCTATTGGACTTTGGTCTAGTCACACTAGTGCAAAGATATTTGCAGCACGTCTACCTGCATTGCACACTCAAACTCATTGTTACTAATACATTATAATACCAAAAATTGAGTAAACTTAGTGTCATACAAGAAGTGGCTGTTGTACTCCATTAATGCCCCACTGGTGCAAATCTATGTGCATCACCTCTGCAGGACACCCTCCTGCTCTGTTTTTAATAAGCTATAATGATAGCAAAAAAAACTGCCATTTAGTGGCATCATAGAACTGTCTGTTGTATTCCATTAATGCCCCACTGGTGCAAATCTATGCGCATCACCTCTGCAGGACACCCTCCTGCTCTGTTTTTAATAAGCTATAATGATAGCAAAAAAAACTGCCATTTAGTGGCATCATAGAACTGGATGTTGTATTCCATTATTGTCCCACTGGTGCCAAGCTATTTCTAGCACCTCTGCAGGACACCCTCATGCAGATTTTGCTACGCTAATGTTATAGCAAACTCAGGGAATTCATTGCTGCATTTGATAATTCGGAGGGATATAAAGTGAGGCTTTCTTTAGCTTTTCCTTCTGTTCATAGACAGCATCTCCAAGTCCACACCCGAAGAGCAATTTCTCCTCCACGTTTAAGTGTGGAGAGGCAGCTAGTGCGCATGCGTGTGCCGATTTACCATAGCTGCAGCCTAACTACAGTGTTTCGCCTAGTGAGTATGCTCAGCCTGACTGTGCCATTCCTGACGCTAAGTCTTCATTTCGGGATACAGCGCATGCTCCCACACTTAGTGTGAAAACCCTCTTTGCACAGGTACTTGCATTCCGTGCCGGGTCTAAGTCCTGTTTTGTGGCTAGACACCATGCTAAAGCTGATAGTCTTTTTTCAGAGACTCTATTTCATGCAACTGACCATGCTCAGGCACTTACTGCATCAGAGACTAGGTCCGGTAATGAACTCTTTGGCCCTGCCCCTAATGTGGGGGGGCCTATATAGACCACAGGGCATCAGGTGTCCTGACGATGTGGCCAGGCCACTCCCAAATGGCTTGCAGAGGCCTGCCCCTATGACTTGTCACCTCATTATTGAAGATCAGACGATGACTGGTGAGGTGTTTGGGTCATGACAGCCATGAGGTCATCATTGAAGTTGCGGTTCCAAATAGGACGCTAGTTATGCCACTCATGACGTGTCACTCTGCTTTTGTCTCCAGGAGGTGCATTGTGGTCCACCCTGGTTTGGGGCGGACCCAGGTTATAGAAGGTGCTGTAGACAACAAGGAGGTGTGCAGTCTTCTATTATGCTCCGAAAGAGCACACCTCCATGTGTTGAACCCATTGTGGCTTTAGTCCAGAGGTAGGCAGGGATAGGGCGTTGATGTAGGCCGCCACCACAGTTGGTAACGCAGAACGGTTAAGACCAGCTCCTGTCCTACCAGTCCTGCTTGTGCAGCCCAGTGGCATTAACAGGCCTGCTGCTGCTGATGCGCCTGCTGTTCACAGGTGTGGCCCCAATGCACACGGTCAGCGTACTGAATGGCCCCTGTGATGTTAACAGGGAGTTCCTGGGCTGGGTGGGCGTGTGGACCCTGTGACGCTAACAGGGCTCCCAGTCTCAAGATCCGAGTGGCGTCTAACTTGGTTCAGGCTACTATTAGTTTCATAGCCACACAGCTCTGTATCCTCCACCGAACCTTCCAGTTGCCAACCTCTCCTTTTCCATCTGGGAGCACGGTGGACACTGACTGCTGATGGGGATATATACCTTTCTCTTTCTTTTCTTATTAATTTTCGTTATATTGCGGTAACATAGTATATACCACCTTATCCAAATCTGCCAGTCCCACCGTAACAGATGGTGTTTCTTCATCAAATGTTACTTTTGCTTAACCACCAAACCCACGGGCCAAAACTTTTTTCCCCTTTCCAACACACCTGTTCCCCTTTTCACCCGCATCTGTCCTTTTTCAACTCATTTTGTATATGACCAAAAGTGCAACTCTGCAGGGACACCGTACTCAATGGCATCTCAGCACAACAGCCACCCCTCGGTCCCTCAGATGTGGACAAGTAAAAGACCATTTCCTCCTATCCATGACAAACCGTTGAGATTCACTCTGTGCAGAACTGGTGTTTAGTGGAAAAGCAGATCTAAGATTGCGTACCACCTTCTGCAGATACTCCTGTATACGTGCGTCCATTGCTATGGCAGGAATTATTTCGCCAAATTTTGTCTTGTACCGGGGATCTAACAGTGTGGCAACCCAGTAGTTAGCATTACTTCGAATTCGTACAATCCGAGGGTCATGTTGTAGGTAGTGCAGCAAGAAGGCGCTCATGTGTCTTGTGCATCCAGGAGGAACAAGTCCTTGGTGTGTTGGTGGCAGAGAGGTGAGAATCGTGCCTCCTTCCTCTGCCCTCTCCCCACAACCTCGCACAACCGAAATGTGAGCAAGCTCTCACTCATCTGCTGAGTCTTCCATGCCCATCGCCAGTTCGTCCTCCATTTCTTCATGGGCTCCTGCACCTTCCTCAACACTTTTTGCTGATACTATGCGCCCTTGTTAATCCCTCTCCCTCACCATGACTGCCGCATAGGTGCCGCTGACCATCTGGACCTCGTAGATCTTGTTATCCCTTCCGCATATGACTCCTCCTGTACTTCCTCCCCTTCCTCTTGTCCCAACACCTGACTCCGAATAATAATTACAGTGTGCTCCATCATGTAGATGACCAGAATTGTCACGCTGAGAATGACATTGCCAGTGCTAAACATCTTCGTCGACATTTGTAAACTGTGTAGCAGGGTGCATAGGTCCTTGATCTGACACCACTCCAGCAGCGTGATCTGCACCACCTCTGGATCAAGTTATCCCAGGCTATGTCATAACGTATTGCAGCAGGGTTCGGCGGTGCTGCCACAAACGCTGCAACATGTGCAGATTCAAATTCCTGCGTGTGGGCACATCGCATTTCAGGCGTTTAACCGCCAGACCTAAAGACTTCTGTAGCGACGAAAGTTGTTGAGCTGCTGTGTGCGCACGATGGAAGTGAGCACATAGCGAGCGTGCCCGCTGCACAAGGCCATGTAGGCCGTGATGGTGTTTTAAAAATTGCTGGAGAATTAGGTTCAACACGTGAGCCATACAAGGCACGTGTGTCACATTGCCCTGTCGATGGCCCGCAGCCAGGTTTGCATCATTGCCGCACACGGCTGTTAAGTCACCAACGGAGTACGCTCCGTCAATTTGTACTCCGGTCGCCAGGTGACAACGTGTTCCTTTCATGCATAGTGCTGATGATGGGAGAGGAGTCGATGCCAGCGGCGCAGGTGGACGCAGGTTATGCTCACCCACTGGACTGCATTACCTTGACAGATGCAGAATCTCTGGCTGAATGTAGCTGGTGGGTATCTCACAGATGAAATACCATCATTCAGCTACAACCAATGGGAAGACACCACACCGTTTTTTATGCCCATCCTGTCTGCAGACCACTGCCAGACATAGCTCTGCTTTTACCCCCAGTTCAGTTTTATGATTTTGTGTGCTTGTTACCTGACTACTTTTCCTGCTTGCTGTTTATGTACCTTGTTGGCCGATCCGCATTTCACCTCTGCTTGTTTTCTGATTAAGTCCTGGCCGTCCCATTCTGTTCCTGTTCCTCAATTAATGTTTTGACCCTGCCTGACTACTATTCTCTGGAACTGCAGCCTTCCACAGGTATTAATCACCTTGGGCCCTGTGTAATTCCTAATCCCTGTATAGGGGTTAAAGGGTTTCAGGGTTCTAGGGGTCCTGCTTGGTGAGTGGCTTCCCTCTAGCCTATGATTTACAGCCCATCTGAGTGTGTGGATCAAGGAAGGCGTTACACCGTGCCCTCTGCAGAAGGCCATGTGGGCCAGGATAGTGCTTTAAAAATTGCTGGACAACCAGGTTCAACACGTGAACCACACAAGGCACGTGTGTCACATTGTCACAGCGAAGGGCCGCACCCATGTTTGCATCATTGTCGCACCCGCCCTTCCCTGGCTACTGGTTGAGTGGAGACAACCATTGATGAAACTCGGTCTCCAGAGCTAACCGTCCACAACTTCTCAGCGGTGTGACTCACATTTCCCATACATTTCAAAGTAAACCTTTGACCGCCTGATGGCATTGAGCTCTGCTGCCAGCATAGTAAGGAGGTGTGTAGTATTCCTTGTGCGCAGTTACAAGGAAGGGTGGCCTGACCACACAGGGTTTGCGCCAAGGTGGAGGACCCACACGAGGTTGAAGAGGCAGAAGCAGTGTATTAACTTCTACATACAGAAGAAGGATTGAAACAACTCGTGGGGACGGCAAGACTTGTACAGCAGGCCCTTCTCCATCTCTCCCCCACAGTAACCCATTGCCCAGTCAGCGACATGTAACGCCCCTGTCCATGCTTACTGGGCCAATTATCTGTGGTGAAATGCACCCTGTCACACAGAGTTTCTCAAGGAATCAGTGATGTTTAGTGCGACATGCTGGTGTAGCGCGTGCACGCCTTTGTTTGAGAAGGAGTGGCGCCTGGGCATCGGCTCTTGGGGCACTGCGATGGGCATAAGGTCTCGTAAATCCTCAGTTAAAAAGGTTGGAAAGGCAGCATTTTGGTAGCCAACAGTTTCCAGATGCTGAAAGTCAACCTCTAAGCCATGTCATGCCCTTCTAAAAGCATGTAAAACACAGCGAGGGGACTCTAACCACAGTCTCCCTCGTTGCCACTAACTGGGCCACACACACCCCACTTGACTGGCATGGGTTGACCCCCCTTTTGAATAAGAAACAGATGCTTTGCATGAAGCACTCTCAAAAATACACGTGCCTTTGCCGTCCCCTGGCTGACCCAGGGGAAGAAAAGTCCTCTGAGAGCCATGACTTGTTCATCTTGGTTCTTTTAGAAACACAGCGAGGGGACTCCAACCACAGTCTCCCTCGTTGCCACTAACTGAGCTACACACACCTCACTTGACTGGCATCGGTTGAGCCCCCTTTTGAAAAAGAAAAAGATGCTTTGCATGAAGCACTCTCAAAAATACGCGTGCCTTTGCCGTCCCCTGGCTGACCCAGGGGAAGAAAAGTCCTCTGAGAGCCATGACTTGTTCATCTTAGTTCTTTTAGAAACACAGCGAGGGGACTCCAACCACAGTCTCCCTCGTTGCCACTAACTGGGCCACACACACCCCACTTGACTGGCATCGGTTGAGCCCCCTTTTGAAAAAGAAAAAGATGCTTTGCATGAAGCACTCTCAAAAATACGCGTGCCTTTGCCGTCCCCTGGCTGACCCAGGGGAAGAAAAGTCCTCTGAGAGCCATGACTTGTTCATCTTGGTTCTTTTAGAAACACAGCGAGGGGACTCCAACCACAGTCTCCCTCGTTGCCACTAACTGGGCCACACACACCCCACTTGACTGGCATGGGTTGACCCCCCTTTTGAATAAGAAACAGATGCTTTGCATGAAGCACTCTCAAAAATACGCGTGCCTTTGCCGTCCCCTGGCTGACCCAGGGGAAGAAAAGTCCTCTGAGAGCCATGACTTGTTCATCTTGGTTCTTTTAGAAACACAGCGAGGGGACTCCAACCACAGTCTCCCTCGTTGCCACTAACTGGGCCACACACACCCCACTTGACTGGCATCGGTTGAGCCCCCTTTTGAAAAAGAAAAAGATGCTTTGCATGAAGCACTCTCAAAAATACGCGTGCCTTTGCCGTCCCCTGGCTGACCCAGGGGAAGAAAAGTCCTCTGAGAGCCATGACTTGTTCATCTTGGTTCTTTTAGAAACACAGCGAGGGGACTCCAACCACAGTCTCCCTCGTTGCCACTAACTGGGCCACACACACCCCACTTGACTGGCATGGGTTGACCCCCCTTTTGAATAAGAAACAGATGCTTTGCATGAAGCACTCTCAAAAATACGCGTGCCTTTGCCGTCCCCTGGCTGACCCAGGGGAAGAAAAGTCCTCTGAGAGCCATGACTTGTTCATCTTTGTTCTTTTAGAAACACAGCGAGGGGACTACAACCACAGTCTCCCTCGTTGCCACTAACTGGGCCACACACACCCCACTTGACTGGCATCGGTTGAGCCCCCTTTTGAAAAAGAAAAAGATGCTTTGCATGAAGCACTCTCAAAAATACGCGTGCCTTTGCCGTCCCCTGGCTGACCCAGGGGAAGAAAAGTCCTCTGAGAGCCATGACTTGTTCATCTTTGTTCTTTTAGAAACACAGCGAGGGGACTCCAACCACAGTCTCCCTCGTTGCCACTAACTGGGCCACACACACCCCACTTGACTGGCATGGGTTGACCCCCCTTTTGAATAAGAAACAGATGCTTTGCATGAAGCACTCTCAAAAATACGCGTGCCTTTGCCGTCCCCTGGCTGACCCAGGGAAAGAAAAGTCCTCTGAGAGCCATGACTTGTTCAGCTTTGTTCTTTTAGAAACACAGCGAGGGGACTCCAACCACAGTCTCCCTCGTTGCCACTAACTGGGCCACACACACCCCACTTGACTGGCATGGGTTGACCCCCCTTTTGAATAAGAAACAGATGCTTTGCATGAAGCACTCTCAAAATACGCGTGCCTTTGCCGTCCCCTGGCTGACCCAGGGGAAGAAAAGTCCTCTGAGAGCCATGACTTGTTCATCTTGGTTCTTTTAGAAACACAGCGAGGGGACTCCAACCACAGTCTCCCTCGTTGCCACTAACTGGGCCACACACACCCCACTTGACTGGCATGGGTTGACCCCCCTTTTGAATAAGAAACAGATGCTTTGCATGAAGCACTCTCAAAAATACGCGTGCCTTTGCCGTCCCCTGGCTGACCCAGGGGAAGAAAAGTCCTCTGAGAGCCATGACTTGTTCATCTTGGTTCTTTTAGAAACACAGCGAGGGGACTCCAACCACAGTCTCCCTCTTTGCCACTAACTGGGCCACACACACCCCACTTGACTGGCATCGGTTGAGCCCCCTTTTGAAAAAGAAAAAGATGCTTTGCATGAAGCACTCTCAAAAATACGCGTGCCTTTCCCGTCCCCTGGCTGACCCAGGGGAAGAAAGGTCCTCTGAGAGCCATGACTTGTTCATCTTGGTTCTTTTAGAAACACAGCGAGGGGACTCCAACCACAGTCTCCCTCGTTGCCACTAACTGGGCCACACACACCCCACTTGACTGGCATGGGTTGACCCCCCTTTTGAATAAGAAACAGATGCTTTGCATGAAGCACTCTCAAAAATACGCGTGCCTTTGCCGTCCCCTGGCTGACCCAGGGGAAGAAAAGTCCTCTGAGAGCCATGACTTGTTCATCTTGGTTCTTTTAGAAACACAGCGAGGGGACTCCAACAACAGTCTCCCTCGTTGCCACTAACTGGGCCACACACACCCCACTTGACTGGCATGGGTTGACCCCCCTTTTGAATAAGAAACAGATGCTTTGCATGAAGCACTCTCAAAAATACGCGTGCCTTTGCCGTCCCCTGGCTGACCCAGGGGAAGAAAAGTCCTCTAAGAGCCATGACTTGTTCATCTTGGTTCTTTTAGAAACACAGCGAGGGGACTCCAACCACAGTCTCCCTCGTTGCCACTAACTGGGCCACACACACCCCACTTGACTGGCATCGGTTGAGCCCCCTTTTGAAAAAGAAAAAGATGCTTTGCATGAAGCACTCTCAAAAATACGCGTGCCTTTGCCGTCCCCTGGCTGACCCAGGGGAAGAAAAGTCCTCTGAGAGCCATGACTTGTTCATCTTGGTTCTTTTAGAAACACAGCGAGGGGACTCCAACCACAGTCTCCCTCGTTGCCACTAACTGGGCCACACACACCCCACTTGACTGGCATGGGTTGACCCCCCTTTTGAATAAGAAACAGATGCTTTGCATGAAGCACTCTCAAAAATACGCGTGCCTTTGCCGTCCCCTGGCTGACCCAGGGGAAGAAAAGTCCTCTGAGAGCCATGACTTGTTCATCTTTGTTCTTTTAGAAACACAGCGAGGGGACTACAACCACAGTCTCCCTCGTTGCCACTAACTGGGCCACACACACCCCACTTGACTGGCATCGGTTGAGCCCCCTTTTGAAAAAGAAAAAGATGCTTTGCATGAAGCACTCTCAAAAATACGCGTGCCTTTGCCGTCCCCTGGCTGACCCAGGGGAAGAAAAGTCCTCTGAGAGCCATGACTTGTTCATCTTTGTTCTTTTAGAAACACAGCGAGGGGACTCCAACCACAGTCTCCCTCGTTGCCACTAACTGGGCCACACACACCCCACTTGACTGGCATGGGTTGACCCCCCTTTTGAATAAGAAACAGATGCTTTGCATGAAGCACTCTCAAAAATACGCGTGCCTTTGCCGTCCCCTGGCTGACCCAGGGGAAGAAAAGTCCTCTGAGAGCCATGACTTGTTCATCTTGGTTCTTTTAGAAACACAGCGAGGGGACTCCAACCACAGTCTCCCTCGTTGCCACTAACTGGGCCACACACACCCCACTTGACTGGCATGGGTTGACCCCCCTTTTGAATAAGAAACAGATGCTTTGCATGAAGCACTCTCAAAAATACGCGTGCCTTTGCCGTCCCCTGGCTGACCCAGGGGAAGAAAAGTCCTCTGAGAGCCATGACTTGTTCATCTTGGTTCTTTTAGAAACACAGCGAGGGGACTCCAACCACAGTCTCCCTCGTTGCCACTAACTGGGCCACACACACCCCACTTGACTGGCATGGGTTGACCCCCCTTTTGAATAAGAAACAGATGCTTTGCATGAAGCACTCTCAAAAATACGCGTGCCTTTGCCGTCCCCTGGCTGACCCAGGGGAAGAAAAGTCCTCTGAGAGCCATGACTTGTTCATCTTGGTTCTTTTAGAAACACAGCGAGGGGACTCCAACCACAGTCTCCCTCGTTGCCACTAACTGGGCCACACACACCCCACTTGACTGGCATGGGTTGACCCCCCTTTTGAATAAGAAACAGATGCTTTGCATGAAGCACTCTCAAAAATACGCGTGCCTTTGCCGTCCCCTGGCTGACCCAGGGAAAGAAAAGTCCTCTGAGAGCCATGACTTGTTCATCTTTGTTCTTTTAGAAACACAGCGAGGGGACTCCAACCACAGTCTCCCTCGTTGCCACTAACTGGGCCACACACACCCCACTTGACTGGCATGGGTTGACCCCCTTTTTGAATAAGAAACAGATGCTTTGCATGAAGCACTCTCAAAAATACGCGTGGCTTTGCCGTCCCCTGGCTGACCCAGGGGAAGAAAAGTCCTCTGAGAGCCATGACTTGTTCATCTTGGTTCTTTTAGAAACACAGCGAGGGGACTCCAACCACAGTCTCCCTCGTTGCCACTAACTGGGCCACACACACCCCACTTGACTGGCATGGGTTGACCCCCCTTTTGAATAAGAAACAGATGCTTTGCATGAAGCACTCTCAAAAATACGCGTGCCTTTGCCGTCCCCTGGCTGACCCAGGGGAAGAAAAGTCCTCTGAGAGCCATGACTTGTTCATCTTGGTTCTTTTAGAAACACAGCGAGGGTACTCCAACCACAGTGTCCCTCGTTGCCACTAACTGGGCCACACACACCCCACTTGACTGGCATGGGTTGACCCCCCTTTTGAATAAGAAACAGATGCTTTGCGTGAAGCACTCTCAAAAATACGCGTGCCTTTGCCATCCCCTGGCTGACCCAGGGGAAGAAAAGTCCTCTGAGAGCCATGACTTGTTCATCTTGGTTCTTTTAGAAACACAGCGAGGGGACTCCAACCACAGTCTCCCTCGTTGCCACTAACTGGGCCACACACACCCCACTTGACTGGCATGGGTTGACCCCCCTTTTGAATAAGAAACAGATGCTTTGCATGAAGCACTCTCAAAAATACGCGTGCCTTTGCCGTCCCCTGGCTGACCCAGGGGAAGAAAAGTCCTCTGAGAGCCATGACTTGTTCATCTTGGTTCTTTTAGAAACACAGCGAGGGGACTCCAACCACAGTCTCCCTCGTTGCCACTAACTGGGCCACACACACCCCACTTGACTGGCATCGGTTGAGCCCCCTTTTGAAAAAGAAAAAGATGCTTTGCATGAAGCACTCTCAAAAATACGCGTGCCTTTCCCGTCCCCTGGCTGACCGAGGGGAAGAAAAGTCCTCTGAGAGCCATGACTTGTTCATCTTGGTTCTTTTAGAAACACAGCGAGGGGACTCCAACCACAGTCTCCCTCGTTGCCACTAACTGGGCCACACACACCCCACTTGACTGGCATGGGTTGACCCCCCTTTTGAATAAGAAACAGATGCTTTGCATGAAGCACTCTCAAAAATACGCGTGCCTTTGCCGTCCCCTGGCTGACCCAGGGGAAGAAAAGTCCTCTGAGAGCCATGACTTGTTCATCTTGGTTCTTTTAGAAACACAGCGAGGGGACTCCAACCACAGTCTCACTCGTTGCCACTAACTGGGCCACACACACCCCACTTGACTGGCATGGGTTGACCCCCCTTTTGAATAAGAAACAGATGCTTTGCATGAAGCACTCTCAAAAATACGCGTGCCTTTGCCGTCCCCTGGCTTACCCAGGGGAAGAAAAGTCCTCTGAGAGCCATGACTTGTTCATCTTGGTTCTTTTAGAAACACAGCGAGGGGACTCCAACCACAGTCTCCCTCGTTGCCACTAACTGAGCCACACACACCCCACTTGACTGGCATGGGTTGACCCCCCTTTTGAATAAGAAACAGATGCTTTTCATGAAGCACTCTCAAAAATATGACTCGCCCACCCCAGGGCTATGGGACACCCGGTGCCGGGCCGGACTAGTCCGGTGGTAGTCAGTGGTGGCTGGGCCCGACTCCGTGGCCCTGGTGGGTGTCAGTAGAATATGTGGCTTGCTTGTTAATGGTTGTGTTCGTGACGCCACCTGTGGTATGCGGCTAATAAGCCGCCGCTGCTGTGTGAGGCCACCGGGATGATGAGATGGCAGCTATGGTGGTACTGCTCCCCACAGGTGGAGCAATGCCCGGGGCACAGTTGGTGCTTGTGAATGTCTATGCAGAGGAAATAACTGAGGCGACTTCAAAGGTGCAGTTCCAGTTCTTTACTCACAGTTCTCGTCAGGGCAGAAGGACCCTTGGACTGCTGGAACCTCTGTCAGGGACCTCCGTCTTCTGGGTGATTCAGAGTGTGAAATCCGGTACCCTTCTCTTAGTGTCTCCTTCTCTGCTGTCTTCACTAGCCTTGCCTTAGTTAAGATGGACCTGGCTCGGCCTCCACTACAGCCTCCAGGCTGGGGGGTCACCTGTCGGCTGATTACCCCTTTTCTGGACGGCTGCTATGGGTTCTGGCCCTGGGAGCTTACAACGTCCCTGGGCCTCGGTTTTTACTGTTTGGAGATTGTCTTTGCACTCCTCCAGTCTCTAGGGACCGTCCCCTGTCGCAGCTGGATCCCTCCACCGATGTCACTGTGGACCAGGCCACCGCAGCCTGCACCCCCGTGGCAGTTCTAGGGCCCTGCGTCCTTGGTACCCCTAGGCCTGCTCGTAGTAACTGTCAGGACTACCCGCGGCCCTGCGACCCCTTCTGTCTCCTACGTGGTGTCACCTGGACCTCTGGGTCCCAGGGTCTTCACCAGGAAGCGTCTCTTTCAGTTCCTCTGCTCCTGGCTGACTTGGAGCTTCCTTTCCTTTCTTTCTTTCTTTCCTTTCTTTCTCCTCCTTGCCTGCCTCCAGCAGGCCTCCTCCTCCCTCCTTGCTCTCGTTCTTGTTCTCCAACTACATGCTGCTTCTCTCTCTCCCTGAGGTAAACTGAAACTAACTTAACTTCCTTTCTCTATCTGCTCTCTGGTGGCTCCTCCCACCTCCCCAGTTGCTAAGCTACCACCCTATGGGAGCAGGGATGGGTCTTACAGCCTCTCTCAGCATGCAGCATGGGAGGGTTGCCTGCCACTTTCCCTGGTCCCAGTATGTACCTAACAATGGGTGTAGTGTGGATTTACCAGGGGACCGGAGTTCACTCTCTTCCTCCTCCAGAATGGGGCATCACACCGCTGATGGGGTGCAATGACCTGTGGCGACGGAAGCCTCAGGGGCGCCACACTCCCCCACAGCAAATCCCAGCACGTCCTCGGGCTGAAAAACAACAAAAACATGTGGAAAACTGCAAAACATTTTTAGTATGCAAAACACAAAACAATAAAACATTTCTTCCCTTTATGGGAGGCACAAATACTTTAACGTTGCAACTTCTTATAAAGAAACTATGTGTGCACTTCCAGTTCATTGCACAGTTTGGGCACTTCCCCCATAATTCTGGTAGGGGGCACAACGGGTGCAACTATATACAGTTTCGGCTACAACAAGTCC
Organism: Anomaloglossus baeobatrachus; assembly: GCF_048569485.1. Classification (NCBI taxonomy): domain Eukaryota; kingdom Metazoa; phylum Chordata; class Amphibia; order Anura; family Aromobatidae; genus Anomaloglossus; species Anomaloglossus baeobatrachus. Next base: position 103,812,371 of record NC_134359.1, read on the forward strand.
AGTAGCCCGGCAGTTCGTTTCTTTCAATCAACAATACGACACAATCAACCAGCCATTAAGTCCAATGGCCTGGTTACATAAGACACATACACATTCACCGGGGCCCACATTCCAGTTCAGTGGCCTGGTAACACATAAACATGGGGGGTGACGTCTTCAAAAAGCATGAGGGGCAGTACAGCAGGAAGGGTGTCATCTTCGAAAAGAATGAGGGGCAGACAGGGGCTATCTACAGTTCAGCATCTCTTCATCTTTACTTGTAGGGATTCTTCTCCGGCTCCCCACCTGGCAGCAGGTAGACAGCGGTCAGCACAGTCTGCGTCTCCTGCGTGGCTGTAGCAGGCCTGCTGCAAGATGCTGCGGCCTGGGCCTGCTCTGAGGTAGTGCTGCTGGCTTGCATAGGGTTACTGGCTGGCGCGAGGCTGCTGGCTTGCAGGGGGTTACCAGCCATACGGCGCCACTCTGGCTCTTCTGAGGCTGCCTCCTTGTCTTGGCGGACCGCGCCTGGCATGGCGGCGGCCTGGGTTGGAGTCGCTGCTGCGGTGAGATCTTGGCGGGCCGCACCTGGCGTAGCTGCGGCCCGGATCGGCATCGCCGTGTCGGGCGTCTCTCCAGGGACCGCGGGCATGGCAGCGGGGGTTGGGGCTCTCGCGCCGGCAGGGGCATTAAATGACTCACCCCTCAGTTGCATCTCCGGTGTTCTGGTGGTCGCTGTCTTGCTGCAGGGTGCTGGTATCGGAGCTGCGGTCGTGGCACGCGCGCCTGCAGGAGGACCGGGCAGGAACCCCACCTGGCAATCCGGGCTCCGCCGGCTGGGGGTGTCACTCTCTTTACCCGGCTCTGCAGCGGCGGCTGGATCTTCTCCGCTCTCCAGGACGCAGGACACAACCCGGTTCTGAGGTGCGTGTCCCGGCTCGGCCACTCCTCCTCTGGCCGCTCGTTGCTCGGCATCCATCCTTTTAGCTTCTTCACGCGCCATCTTTTCTTCCTCCGCCTTCTATGGCGGGCACCGCTTCACGCGCTTTTCTTGGACAAGGGGGCGGGGCTTCTCTTCGCGCCCTTTCTTCTTGCACGCCCCCCTTCTTCCCGCTCTCAGCAGCGCTAATGGCGGCGGTTTCTCAGTAAAGTACACAGTCTGTCACACAGTTCTTCAGGCGCACAGTACCCGGTTAGACCGGGCACGAAATCCTGTTCGTGACGCCAAAAGTTGACTCGCCCACCCCAGGGCTATGGGACACCCGGTGCCGGGCCGGACTAGTCCGGTGGTAGTCAGTGGTGGCTGGGCCCGACTCCGTGGCCCTGGTGGGTGTCAGTAGAATATGTGGCTTGCTTGTTAATGGTTGTGTTCGTGACGCCACCTGTGGTATGCGGCTAATAAGCCGCCGCTGCTGTGTGAGGCCACCGGGATGATGAGATGGCAGCTATGGTGGTACTGCTCCCCACAGGTGGAGCAATGCCCGGGGCACAGTTGGTGCTTGTGAATGTCTATGCAGAGGAAATAACTGAGGCGACTTCAAAGGTGCAGTTCCAGTTCTTTACTCACAGTTCTCGTCAGGGCAGAAGGACCCTTGGACTGCTGGAACCTCTGTCAGGGACCTCCGTCTTCTGGGTGATTCAGAGTGTGAAATCCGGTACCCTTCTCTTAGTGTCTCCTTCTCTGCTGTCTTCACTAGCCTTGCCTTAGTTAAGATGGACCTGGCTCGGCCTCCACTACAGCCTCCAGGCTGGGGGGTCACCTGTCGGCTGATTACCCCTTTTCTGGACGGCTGCTATGGGTTCTGGCCCTGGGAGCTTACAACGTCCCTGGGCCTCGGTTTTTACTGTTTGGAGATTGTCTTTGCACTCCTCCAGTCTCTAGGGACCGTCCCCTGTCGCAGCTGGATCCCTCCACCAATGTCACTGTGGACCAGGCCACCGCAGCCTGCACCCCCGTGGCAGTTCTAGGGCCCTGCGTCCTTGGTACCCCTAGGCCTGCTCGTAGTAACTGTCAGGACTACCCGCGGCCCTGCGACCCCTTCTGTCTCCTACGTGGTGTCACCTGGACCTCTGGGTCCCAGGGTCTTCACCAGGAAGCGTCTCTTTCAGTTCCTCTGCTCCTGACTGACTTGGAGCTTCCTTTCCTTTCTTTCTTTCTTTCCTTTCTTTCTCCTCCTTGCCTGCCTCCAGCAGGCCTCCTCCTCCCTCCTTGCTCTCGTTCTTGTTCTCCAACTACATGCTGCTTCTCTCTCTCCCTGAGGTAAACTGAAACTAACTTGACCTTCCTTTCTCTATCTGCTCTCTGGTGGCTCCTCCCACCTCCCCAGTTGCTAAGCTACCACCCTATGGGAGCAGGGATGGGTCTTACAGCCCCTCTCAGCATGCAGCATGGGAGGGTTGCCTGCCACTTTCCCTGGTCCCAGTATGTACCTAACAATGGGTGTAGTGTGGATTCACCAGGGGACCGGAGTTCACTCTCTTCCTCCCCCAGAATGGGGCATCACACCGCTGATGGGGTGCAATGACCTGTGGCGACGGAAGCCTCAGGGGCGCCACAAATACGCGTGCCTTTGCCGTCCCCTGGCTGACCCAGGGGAAGAAAAGTCCTCTGAGAGCCATGACTTGTTCAGCTTGGTTCTTTTAGAAACACAGCGAGGGGACTCCAACCACAGTCTCCCTCGTTGCCACTAACTGGGCCACACACACCCCACTTGACTGGCATGGGTTGACCCCCCCTTTTGAATAAGAAACAGATGCTTTGCATGAAGCACTCTCAAAAATACGCGTGCCTTTCCCGTCCCCTGGCTGACCCAGGGGAAGAAAAGTCCTCTGAGAGCCATGTCCACATTGTCAGTGGACAGACACGTGTGCTTATCTGCCAGCAGACCCCCAGCAGCACTGAAGACAGGTTCCGAGAGAACGCTGGCTGCAGGACACGACAAGATCCCCAAGGCGTACGTGGCGAGCTCAGGCAATTTATCCAGATTGGAAGCCTAAAATGAGCAGGGCTCAAGTTGCACAATAATGGAATCGATGTTTCCTTGCATATACTCATATATCTGTGTGTCCTTCTCTTTTTCCTTGTCCAGCTGTTTTGTTTTCGCATGAGTATATGTCCTTGTCACTTTCCCATGTGTTTGTGTTGTGTTGTGAGTTGTTTGTCACCTTTTGGACACCTTTGAGGGTGTTTTCTAGGTGTTTTTATGTGTTTGTGATTGCCTGCCATTGTTTCCTATGCAGCTCGAGTTCGGTTCGTCGAACGTTCGACGAGCCGAACTCGAACGGGACCTCCGTTCGGCGAGCCGACCTCGAGCCGAACCGGGACCGGTTCGCTCATCTCTAGTCACAAACACTATCCAATCCACCCTATCAAAAAAAAACCCTTTTTATTTCGAGAGGCCGCGCGACCCCGCCTCGGGTCCGGAGACCCCTCGAGCCACTGTGGATCTGGATCCGAGCAGCCCGTCGGCTGTCGCGGGGGCGGCACAACAGTATACACAAAAAGTTGTCAATCAGTGGTGTGAGCTGGGATATACAGAGCTCAACCTTTAGACAACTGGTAGATCTGCACCAAGTAAAACTGATTTTAGGAAGCCTACAGCAAGCAGCACAGTAAGTGACACATCTCTTGAATCAGGGTCTCTACCACAACATCATGCTGCTCTCCGATGTGGTAACAAAAACTTGGTGGCAGATACACTTTAAGGGGCACTTTGCACACTGCGACATCGCAGGTGCGATGTCGGTGGGGTCAAATTGAAAATGACGCACTTCCGGCATCGCATGCGACATCGCAGTGTGTAAAGGCTGGATGATACGATTAACGAGCGCAAAAGCGTCGTAATCGTATCATCGGCACAGCGTCGGCGTAATCCCTAATTACGCTGACGCAATGGTCCGATGTTGTTCCTCGCTCCTGCGGCAGCACACATCGCTGTGTGTGAAGTCGCAGGAGCGAGGAACGTCTCCTACCGGCCTCACAACGGCTTCCGTAGGATATGCGGAAGGAAGGAGGTGGGCAGGATGTTTACATCCTGCTCATCTCCGCCCCTCCGCTCTGATTGGCCGCCTGCCGTGTGACGTCGCAGTGACGCCGCACGACCCGCCCCCTTAACAAGGAGGCGGGTCGCCGGCCACAGGGACGTCGCACGGCAGGTGAGTGTGTGTGTGAAGCTGGCGTAGCGATAACTTTCGCTACGCCAGCTATCACCACATATCGCTGCTGCGACGGGGGCGGGCACTATCGCACTCGGCATCGCAGCATTGGCCTGCGATGTCATAGTGTGCAAAGCCCGCCTAAGAGTGTTAAAGGGAACCTGTCACCAGATTTTTCCCTTATAAGCTGTGGCCACCACCACTGATTCTAGAATACTGTATATAAGAGCCCAGGACGCTGTGTAGAACGTAAAATAGTGCTTTTATTTTACTCACTTGCGGGTCCGTCGAGTCCGATGGGCATCGCTGGTCATGATACCGTGCCTCCTCTCTTCCTCCAATCGCTGTCCTCCTTCCCAGCTCTATGTGGATGATATGTCATATGTCATCCACACTGAGGCCTCCATTACACCTCTGCGCACATGCACTTCTCTATGCCCTTCTGAGGGCAGAGCATAGTACTGTAGTGCACAGGTGTGAGGAATGGTCATAGACCTCCTTTACATGCAGACTATAATACTTTCATCTACCCTAAGCAGAGTAGAGAGAAGTGCGCATGCGCAGGAGCGCAATCATCGACCTCTGTGTGGGTGATGTAGGATGTGGGAAGTAGGACGGCAATGGAAGGAAGATAGGAGACACTGGACCGAGATGAGCAGCACCAATCGGACTGGAGCGCCCTGCAGGTAAGTTATACAAAATGGCCTGGGCACTTATATCCAGTATTCTAGAATACTTTATATAAGAGCTCACTGGTGGTGGCTGCAGTTTATAGGGGACAAATCTGGTGGGAGGTTCCCTTTAAGTTAGGGCACAAACACATCAGCGGTATTCTGCCGCACTGCCTGATCAGGCACAAGGGAATTACAGTACAATACAGTTCACAGGCAGTGCGGCAAGCCCCGGTCACATGCTGTCACATGACCGCATGTGCCCGGAGCTTGTCAGTGAACTTTAATGTACTGTACTGCCCTTGTGCCGGATCTGCGAGTGCGGCAGGAAAACGCTGATGTGAAACCACCCTTATCTACACATTATAGTCCTGGAATGGTCCACACCTCAGGATAAACAAAACACCAGTATACAATAAAAAGGTGGACACCTGTATAACACCACACGTGGGGGATCACACAGTCATTTCACCATCACCCCTGGGGAGCCCCTTTTTTCTCTCGTTATCTATACTTTTAACAGAGTTGCACTAGGAAGCGCTCGCTCTCTCTTATTTTCTTTTATATGCAACATGTTGTTCTGAGCTGATTCTGATCTAACACTTTGATCACATTTTCCTGCCAAGTGCTTTTATTTCTGCATTTATAAACATGAACGATGAATTAAATATTCAGGCTCTTGGAATTCTGTACACATAGATATTTGTATGAAGGACCGCAAACATCAAATCAGAAAATCGAGACCCTGCATCTAATGCTCATGTGCCTATTGTATCACTAAGTAGCCATATGGCTAACAACATACTGGATTCTCTGCTGTATAAAGCTACGTTCCCACCTTGAGCTTTTGGTGATTTTTTTATTTTGCAGATTTTTTGCCCCACTTCTGCACCTATTATAAATTAGGTTACTTGTGTATTTTTGTGCATTTCTCTTTGTGTTGTTTCCTTATCACATATTTTACGCTGAAATTTTTGTCTCTTTTCTTTATCTCATTATAAAGTTGCTTTGTTTATATACTGGTATTTGGCTTTGACAAAACTGGACATGTGGATCACATGCGACACGCCCACCAGGGCCGTGGGGCACTCGTTACCGGGTCGATTGTGTTGGGAGGGATGTCACGACTGCAGGGCCTGGCTCCATGACCCTGGCGGTGTCGTTTAAAATGATGCTGGGAGATATTTACAAGGGGAGATGAGTATTCGTGACGTGACGCCACTCTTGATATGCGGCAAGATATGGTGCCGCCACTGCTATTCAGCTCCTGTGGGGTTGGTGGTGATGCAGCTGATTTGATACAGCTCTCTATGGGTACAGCTGGGCCCCAGGGCTGTCGATGGAGTTGAGATGTAATGGCGGGGTGCAGGGCCGGAGGCGCAGACAATAACTTGATAACACTGGAATGCAGTCACAAGGTCTTTACTTACAGTTTGTCAGTTCCAGATTATCATGACTAGTCAAATGCTGCCCTTGGAGTGCTGAGTCCTGCTGTGATGGGCCCCAGCCGATTCCCGGGTAGTTCGGACACCCTTCTATGTTCCTTCCCTGGTCGTCTTCCTGCGCTGGCCTCTCCCACCTGTCCTGTGCCTCACATACAGTGCCCTGAGCCGGTGTCCACAGATCCTTTTGATGGGTGGATTTTCTGTTTTGTCCCTTGGTCCTATGTGGTCACCTTTTCAGCGGGTTATGTGCGGTGGTGGCTTCGGTACTTGAAGTCACTTCAGCCTCTGGTTTACTAGCTAAGCCTTGTAGTTCTCTATTAGTGTAGGGACCAGATCTCCAATGCAGCCAAGTCCCTCCACATCAGTATACCGCCTGTGGATGTGAGCCCACGGGGGGATTGCTCATTTTCCGTAGCTCTAAGACTCCTTCGTCCCTGATCCTGGGACAAGCTGCTCTAGTTCCAGACTCCAGGACCTCTCTCTTGTGCGTCCACTTCCTCCTGACTGACTAATATTCTACAGTCTGCTCCCACTAACTAAATCCCACCTCCAGACTGGCTTCGGGACTGTGCTCTCCCTAAGGTGCAACTTGCCCTAACCACGGCCTAATGGAGTGTCGCTAAATTAAGAGTGTGTGTCTGTGTATGTGTGCAACGACTTGTGACTTCCTCCTTATCCCAGGAATGGGATACCACACCTCTTGCTGAGGTGCAGTACCTCTGTGGCGACTAGAGCCACAGGGGCATCACACATGGTTTCCTCATTGGAAATGCACTTAAAAAACACATGTGTTTTTTTTACTTGCAAATTTTCCGACTCTAATGCAGTTCTATGGCAAAATCTGCACATAAACAATAGAAATTGACGTGTTGTGGTTTTCAAAAACGCACCGCAGATCAGTATACATTGCGTTACAAAAGCACAGTGTGCGGGAGATTTCTATAAATCCCATCCACTTTGCTGGAACCGTAAGACATTGCATTTTTGGAGCAGCTAAAATACACAGCGTCAAAAAATCATCAAATATTCATTGTGGGAATGTGGCCTAACAATCCAATCATTTCTCAGTCAATGATAACTTCATTGTTTTTGCGCAAAGAAAAGGTGTATTTGAATTCTAAGTGCAATTAATCATTTTCTGTTACAATAGTGGGAATCTATGTGATAAATGCTTTTATACATTTTTCAACTGACATAATATTCGGCTTACTGCAAATACTGGATTTTGGACAAAAAAAATCCCCAAGTCCTTTCTTTGTACATCATAGTCTACCCATCAAAGAGAAAAAAACTGCACTAGATCAATCAATAGACAAAAAAAGAGCAATCGCTTAATGAAGGTGATGTAGTGTTCAACTCATGGCCAAAATAAGCGGCTGTAACGAGACCGGCCGCGTGCACGAGAGTTAAATCCCTGTGAGCTACACTGCAAATACTTTGAAATGCTTTGTACTTTATCTTTTCAGTGTAAGCACAGAAAGGACATGCACCAGTAAACAGGGGGCGAGGGAGAAGGAGAGAGGGAGGCAGAGACATGATATATATGGTTTGCTGTAATGCTTTGTTCTGGAGAGAACCACGTATTTCACCTTGGCACAAATAACTAACTTCTCCTCTGCCGGAGAGCCCCACAAAACATTGCAAAATGATTCTACCCCGGTCCGGCTATGTAAGACCTCAACAAATTTCTTCATAAAGGGTAACATGTGTAGACAACGCATTACAACATTTTTTGTTGGTTGTTTTTTTAACAATTTTCTCCAGGTACTTCAGTTTTATACCACACTCTAGTAACCTCCTGATCGGTTAGCCCTTGTATCCACCAATCTGGTCATTCAGCTTCTTTTCCTTCTGTGTGGCAGTAAAATACTGGAGGAGAAATGATGCCAGAATGGATCTCATAGTTCTTGATTAGTGATGAGCGAGCATTACCATGCTCGGGTTCTCGGTACTCGTAATGAGCAGCTGGATGCTTGGATGGGTGCAACTCTAGTACTAAGTATAATGGAAGTCAATGGAGGGCTCAAGTATTTTTCCTGGAGAACTCTCCAAAAAAAGCTTGAGTCCTCCATTGACTTCCATTATACACAGGTACTCAAGACGCGCCCATACGAGCATCCAACTGCTTGTTACGAGTACCAAGAACTCTAGCATGGTAGTGCTCACTCATCACTAGTTATGAGTACTGAGCACCCAATCATGGTAGTGCTGGCTCATCACTAGTTACAATTACCAAACACTTGACCATGGTAGTGCCCGCTCATCACTAGTTACGAGTACCAAGTAACCGAGCATGGTAGTGCTCACTCATCACTAGTCACAAGTACCATGCACTTGAGCATGGTAATGTTCGCTCATCACTAGTTACGAGCACCCTAGCATGGTAGTGCACACTCATCACTAGTTACGAGTACTGAGCACCCAAGCATGGTAGTGCTCGTTCATCACTATTTACGAGTACCAAGCACCCGAGCGTGGTAGTGCTCGCTCATCACTAGTTACAAGTACTGAGCACCTGAACCTGACAGTGCTCGATCATCACTAGGGATTTCCTATCCGGCTAACCAATTTTGCAGTTGAAACTGGTCAAAAACCCAAACAATAACTGATTAAATATTGACATCAGTTGAGGAAGAAAACTGACCATAATAGCCCAAATATTTGGATATATGGATCTTATGGATATGGGAGTCTTAATTGGCCTTTAAAATGATCATTAGTCTGTACATTACATATACGGGGAAAAAAAGAAAATGTTTTCATGTAAAGAATTAATTATCACTTCCTTTTCCTTTCCTAAGGTTGGATGATTGATGCTGATAGTCGCCCCAAATTCAAGGAGCTGGCAGCAGAATTTTCCAGGATGGCAAGAGACCCTCAGAGATACCTTGTCATACAGGTACCATATACCACATACGTGCCTAAGAAAGTGAACACATGCAAATACACTATGAAAATAGGAAGGTGGTGTTCTTAAGTTTGGAAGTTATCTGTTTTCTTCGATCGATATGCGTGCCAGTAGTAGGACTCCTAGTAACCCCAAACTCTTCCCATATCCAACAGATAGGGGATGACTCTTCCAAACTGAAGAATAACCCTTTAACTACTTTTGCTAATTTAAGCTGTGTCTACTACCAGCCCTGACAAGCTTTATAACTGCAGTACATTTTCTTTTTATTATAATTATGTTAATTCTGTGCTATCCTAAATTATAATGTAATGATAAATACAGACAGTGAATGCAGCAGTTTACACATTTACCACTAGAACAGCCGATGAAGAATTATTTTTCAGATCCAAATGATCAAATTATGAATGTAAATTTAGTCAGTAAGAAACTCATTTTGTAGGGACTTAGATGGGTTTGAAGGGATTTAAAAAAAGGAGTCTTATACTCTTGTCCGTGAGCTCATATGATACAGTAGTTTATTCTCATTCAAGTGGATGAGCTTTAGCTGTATGACCAGACACAAGCCAGGTCGGTGCTTTTAGCTTCCTCAATGCTGGACAACACACCTAAAGAAGTGGTCCAAAACTAACATTGATTATACTCCTAAATGTCAGTCTATTTCATGGAATAATCTAATTACTTTTCTAATATGCTTTAATTAAAAATTCCCTATTGTTCCCTCTCTACTATCTTTTTAATTTTTCTTACCAGCTTCTGGTATCATGATGTGACTTCAGGATAGCAAGGGACAGGGGGCTTCTATACGGCCCCTCACGCCATGGGACCCTAGGCTATCACTGACCTACAGATTACCCCTGAAGGTGGAGACTAGAGATGAGCGAACCGGTCCCGGTTCGGCTCGAGGTCTGTTCACCGAACGGAGGTCCCATTCGAGTTCGGCTCGTCGAACGTTCGACGAACCGAACTCGAACTGCATAGGAAACAATGGCAGGCAATCACAAACACATAAAAACACCTAGAAAACACCCTCAAAGGTGTCCAAAAGGTGACAAACAACTCACAACACAACACAAACACATGGAAAAGTGACAAGGACATATACTCATGCGAAAACAAAACAGCTGGACAAGGAAAAAGAGGAGGACACACAGATATAGGCATGGCACGCCCTTCTAAAATCATGTAAAACACCGCAAGGTGACTCCAAGCGTAGTCTGCCTTTTTTTCCAAAAATTGGGCCCCACACACACCCACCCCTTCAGTGGCAGCACTTGTGCCCCAGTTGTACACTTCACAGCTAGATTTGCATCAAGCACATTCAAAAATACGCCATACTTAACCGTCCCCAGGATGACTCCGGGGTAGGTAGCAAAGTCTTTGCTGAACCATGACTTGTTCATCTTGGCTCCTTTTAAAAAACACAGCAAGCAAGGGTTACTCCAAGCGGAGTCTCCCTTTTTTCCAAAAATTGGGCCCCACACACACCCACCCCTTCAGTGGCAGCAGTTGTGCCCCAGTTGTACAATTCACAGCTAGATTTGCATCAAGCACATTCAAAAATACGCCATTCTTATCCGTCCCCAGGATGACACCGGGGTAGGTAGCAAAGTCTTTCCTGATCCCAGCTCTGTTCATCTTGGCTTCTTTTAAAAACAATGTAAGCAAGGGTTACTCCAAGCGGAGTCTCCCTTTTTTCCAAAAATTGGGCCACACACACACCCACCCATTCAGTGGCAGCACTTGTGCCCTAGTTGTACACTTCACAGCTAGATTTCCATCAAGCACATTCCAAATCCACAAGCATTTACTCTCCCCAGGATGACACAGGGGTAGTAAATTCCTTCTGGATCCATGACTTGTTCATTTTGATGAACGTCAGTCTGTCCACATTGTCACTGGACAGACGCGTGCGCTTATCTGTCAGCACACACCCAGCAGCACTGAAGACACGTTCAGAGACAACGCTGGCAGCTGGACACGACAAAATCTCCAAGGCGTAACTGGATAGCTCTGGCCATTTTTCAAGATTTGAAGCCCAAAAGGAGCAAGGCTCCATTTGCAAAGTCATGGCATCGATGTTCATTTGGAGATACTCCTGTATCATCCTCTCCAGCCATTGACTATGTGTCAGACTTGTTGTCTCTGGTGGCCTTGCAAAGGAGGGTCTAAAAAAATTATGAAAAGATTCCATAAAATTGCTGTTACCAGCACCAGATACGGTCCTACTGGTACGGGTAGACTGTTGAAGATGACGAGACCGTCCCATGTTTGTCAAGTTACAACTGGGAGATTCACTCCCTGCACCTGCACGGTTGTTTGGGGGAAAAGCCGATCTAAGATCGAGTAACAGCTTCTGCTGATACTCCTGCATACGTGCGTCCCTTTCTATGGCTGGAATTATGTCACAAAATTTGGACTTGTACCGGGGATCTAATAGTGTGGCAAGCCAGTAGTCATCATCACTTCTAATTTTGACAATACGAGGGTCATGTTGGAGGTAGTGCAACAAGAAGGCACTCATGTGTCTTGCGCAGCCATGCGGACCAAGTCCACGCTGTCTTTGTGGCATAGAGGTGCTAACCGTTCTTTCTTCCTCTGACATCTCCCCCCAACCTCTTTCAACTGAAATTTGACCAAGGTCTCCCTCATCTGCTGAGTCTTCCATGTCCATGGACAGTTCGTCCTCCATTTCTTCATGTTCTCTTCCTCAACATCTCGCCTGCTACCATGCGCCCTTGTTGATCCCTGTCCCCCATGGTCCCATGCCTGGCGCCTTGGTGATGATGAACGTCTGGACCTTGGTGATGTTGTTGTGTCTTGCGCATATGAATCCTCCTGTAGTTCATCCCCTTCCTGTTGTCCCACCCCCTGACTCCGAATAGTGTTTAGCGTGTGCTCCAGCATGTAAATGACTGGAATCGTCATGCTGATAATGGCATTGTCAGCGCTAAACATGTTCGTCGCCATGTCGAAACTGTGCAGAAGGGTGCATAGGTCCTTGATCTGAGACCACTCCATCAGGGTGATCTGCCCCACCTCTGCATCTCGTTGGCCCAGGCTATACGTCATGACGTATTGCACCAGGGCTCGGCGGTGCTGCCACAGTCGCTGTAACATGTGGAGAGTTGAATTCCAGCGTGTCACCACATCGCATTTCAGGCGATGAACCGGCAGGCCGAAAGACTTCTGGAGTGATGCAAGTCGCTCAGCTGCGGCGCTTGAACGGCGGAAGTGAGCAGACAGTTTTCGTGCCCTGTTCAGAAGGCCATCTAGGCCGGGATATTGTGTTAAAAATTGCTGGACGACAAGGTTCAACATGTGAGCCATATAAGGTACGTGTGTCACCTTGCCCAGGCGAAGGGCTGCACCCAGGTTTGCAGCATTGTCGCACACGGCCTTACCAGGCTGCAGGTTGAGTGGAGACAACCATTTATTAAACTCGGACCGCAGAGCTGACCACAACTCCTCAGCTGTGTGACTCTTATTCCCAAGACATGTCAAGCTAAAGACCGCCTGATGCCGTTGCGCTCTGCTGCCAGCATAGTAATGAGGGGTGCGTGATTCCTTCTGCGCAGTGAGAACGCTGGTGGCCTGACCAGGCAGGCTTGGGGCGGAGGTGGAGGAGCCAGATGAGGTGGAGGATGCAGAAGCAGTGGCGGAACTTGGACAGACAGAGGATTGACCACAAGTCGTGGGGACGGCAAGACTTGTGCAGCAGACCCTTCACCATCTATCACCATAGTTACCCAGTGCCCAGTCAGCGACATGTAACGTCCCTGTCCATGCTTACTGGTCCAAGTATCGGTGGTGAAATGCACCCGTTGACACACAGAGTTTCTCAAGGAAGCGGTGATGTTGTGTGCGACATGCTGGTGTAGCGCGGGCACACCTTTCTTAGAGAAGTAGTGGCGACTAGGCATCTGGTACTGGGGCACAGCGACAGACATAAGGTCTCTAAAATCCTGTGTGTCCACTAGGCGGAAAGGCAGCATTTCGGTAGCCAACAGCTTACAGAGGGATAGAGTCAACCTCTTAGCTTTGTCATGGGTCGCAGGAAGTGGCCTTTTATTTGACCACATCTGAGGGACAGAGATCTGGCTGCTGTGTGTAGACGGTGTTGAGTAGGGTGTCCCTGGAAAAATGCAGGTTTGTGAGGAAAGTGCAGGCGGAGGCATGATGTTGCCTTCATCCAACGTTGGTGCTATCGATGTCTGAGAGAGCTGTACACACTCACTTGTTTCCCCTTCCAAACCAACTGACGACCTACCAAGCAAACTGCCTGTTGCGGTTACAGTGGTGGAAGTTGTGGGTGGAAAAACAGGCGTGACAGCTGTCCCCACAGTCCTAGAAGATGACGAGCGCGCGGATGCACTGGAAGGGGCAGGCGGTGGATGGTTCACTCCGCTAGGCCGCATTGTAGCACGGTGAGCTTCCCATCGGGCCATATGATATTTATTCATGTGACGATTCATGGAAGAAGTTGTCAAACTGCTGAGGTTTTGACCTCTACTAAGAGAACCATGACAAATTTTACAGATCACATAATTTGGGCGATCTTTTTCTATGTCAAAAAAGGACCAGGCTAGGCAAGGCTTAGAGGCCATGCGACCTGTTGATCCACCCCGAATAATGCTCAGAGGCAGAGTGGTGGCTGAGGATGCAATTGTAGACGTGCTACCAGTACTCCGACTGTGTCCAGGAAGGCGCAAGGTAACTTCGTCATCAGTTGCATCCTCCTCCACCACCTCTCTTGACCTCCTCGAGTGCCTGACTGTGGGTTGACAGTAGGTGGGATCTAGAACTTCATCATCAATTGTTGTGTTTGCACTCCCCTCCCCCTCAGACCGAGCCTCTTCTTGCCCTGACCGAATATTTAAGTTGTCATCCCAATCGGGTATCTGCGTCTCATCTTCATCAGTATGTTCCTCATTGTCTATAACCACAGGTGTTACAGTTTGTGACAAAGGGTCAACATTATGCTCAGAAACTTGGTCCTCACGGCCTGAATCAGAGTCACAAAGGTTCTGGGCATCACTGCAGACCATTTCCTGTTCTGTACTCACTGTAGCTTGGGAGCAGACCTCTGATTCCCAGGCTATAGTGTGACTGAACAGCTCTGCAGACTCGGCCATCTCAGTTCCACCATTCTGTGCAGGGCTGATGGAGACTTCAGAGCTGGGAGAAAGCAAGTTTAATTGGGATGACAACTCAGAGGACTGGTGTTTTTTGGATGCGGTACTTGAAGTGGCTGAGAGGGCACTTGTTGGACCACTTGAGATCCATTCAAGCATTTTCCTTTTTTGGCCATCATCTACCTTTGTTCCTGTTGTTCGTGTCCGTAAAAAAGGAGCACATCGGATTGTCCACGGTAAGTAGTAGACATTTTACTTTTGCTGGAAGATGGTCTATCTTCAGCAGATGATAATGGAGCTTTGCCACCTTCCCCACGGACAAAACCTTTTTTGCCTTTTCCACCATTCCTCTTCCCCTTTCCACCAGCATCTGTCATTTTGCCACTCATGTTGATTGCGACAAGATTGTGCACTGAAAATGTGGTAGTAAAAATTGAGAGGTGGTGTAGATTGCAGCGGTGGTCTAGCTTTATTAACAGCAGAATAATAAAGAATAAATATCCCTGACAATGCAACTACGGCCCTTAAACTGGCAGCAAAAATTGCTAGTATAATGGCTTAGTTATAATGAGTTGGAGTGTGCAATGCAGGTAGAGGTGCTGCAAATGTCTTTGCACTAGTGTGACTAGACAACAGTCCAATAGCCACGTTTAGGATGCCACTAGGTACACTGAGTGTTTGCTAGTATAATGGCTTACTTATAATGAGTTGGAGTGTGCAATGCAGGCACAGGTGCTGCAAATGTCTTTGCACTAGTGGGACTATAGCAAAGTCCAATAGCCACGTTTAGGATGCCACTAGATACACTGAGTGTTTGCTAGTATAATGGCTTAGTTATAATGAGTTGGAGTGTGCAATGCAGGCAGAGGTGCTGCAAATGTCTTTGCACTAGTGTGACTAGACAACAGTCCAATAGCCACGTTTAGGATGCCACTAGGTACACTGAGTGTTTGCTAGTATAATGGCTTAGTTATAATGAGTTGGAGTGTGCAATGCAGGTAGAGGTGCTGCAAATGTCTTTGCACTAGTGTGACTAGACAAAAGTCCAATAGCCACGTTTAGGATGCCACTAGGTACACTGAGTGTTTGCTAGTATAATGGCTTACTTATAATGAGTTGGAGTGTGCAATGCAGGCAGAGGTGCTGCAAATGTCTTTGCACTAGTGGGACTATAGCAAAGTCCAATAGCCACATTTAGGATGCCACTAGGTACACTGAGTGTTTGCTAGTATAATGGCTTAGTTATAATGAGTTGGAGTGTGCAATGCAGGTAGAGGTGCTGCAAATGTCTTTGCACTAGTGTGACTAGACAACAGTCCAATAGCCACGTTTAGGATGCCACTAGGTACACTGAGTGTTTGCTAGTATAATGGCTTAGTTATAATGAGTTGGAGTGTGCAATGCAGGCAGAGGTGCTGCAAATGTCTTTGCACTAGTGTGACTAGACAAAAGTCCAATAGCCACGTTTAGGATGCCACTAGGTACACTGAGTGTTTGCTAGTATAATGGCTTAGTTATAATGAGTTGGAGTGTGCAGAGGACAGGAGGGTACAGTGCCAGGATTGTGGGGCTCTGGGTAGAGGAAAAGAAGCCTGCCTTTCTATTCCCTCCTAATGGGGAAATGCAGCGACGAAATCCCTGACCTTAGCTACACAGACGCTGTCACTGTTTTCAGGACCTGTCACCTATGGCTCTGACCCTGCCGGTACGAGCCCTTAAAAGGACTGATGGAAAGTGCTATCCCTATGCTGTCCAGCGCTGTGTATGGAGCGCATACAGCTGTATCAGCGATAGGACTCAGGACGGAGCTGCGCCAGTGATGTCTGACACCAAAGACGCAGAAGAGATAATGGCGTCCTGGAGGAAAATGTCCGGTTTTATAATGCAGGGACATGTGACATGGACATCCTATCACACATGCCGTTGCTTCTCTGGCTAAAAGTCCACTTAGCTGTGTGTGTGTCTGGGATTGGCTGACATGCTGGCCCGTCCCACAAGACGCGCGCGCTTAGGGAAGGAAGACAAGGAAAAAAAAAAAAAATGGCGATCGCCATTATACAAACAGCAGTGATCTGAAGGCGCTGTTCACGCACACTATACACTGAAATTTCATAATAGTGTGAGTCACAGAGTGACTTACACTATTATAGCGGAAAGCCAGCTAGGAATTAGCTGTTTTTTTGCTGCTAGAACCATTCTCGAACGTTTCTAGAACTATCGAGCTTTTGCAAAAAGCTCGAGTTCTAGTTCGATCTAGAACAGGCCCCAAAATCACTCGAGCCTAGAACTGGAGAACCTCGAACCGCGAACCGCGCTCAACTCTAGTGGAGACACCAGAGTCCAGATCTAATATGTTACAATACTTTGACTTCCCCGGTGAAGAAAGGAGTAGGACTGTGATGGAAACTCAAATTAAGACAGACAGAGGAAAACCAAAACTCAGACTCACTGCAAACTCAGAGAAATAAACAGTAAGAGATCAAGGAGACAATCAAGAACAGTAAGCCAGCAACAAAAAGATAACAAGGGCTAACACCACAACCGCTCACAGCAATAATGCACAATAACCAAGAGTAAGTCTGGATCACAACATATCACCAGACCAGTATAGGTATCCTATAGCTGGCACTAATAAAATTTTCCATCCAGCATATATAGAAGGGGAAGGAACGTGACTGGTTCCCCAACAGCATGTGATCAAACAGACTAACAAGTAGCCCAGCAGAGATTAACTCTTGCTAGCCTGCCTAAACCTGTGGGTTAATGCCCGTGACTCCCTTCATTGATCACTGACATCAGAGAAGTTAGCAGGCAGAATGCCAGAATCTGTAGTTTCCACAGATCGTGATGCCAACATGACAATAGGCTTGCAAAAATCTCTGTGACATCTGGTTTGATTACCTTTCTTAAACTCCCCAGTGGATGCTGGGGATACTCAAACAAGACTTTATCAGGGTCAGAGGTTGGGTTCACTTCCACAGCCTCTGTCCCCACCCTGAAACAAAGTGTCATCAATGACATCCATTTCATGGGCTGGGCTAATTACTGCTTTACTGAGCATGTGTCAGTTGTCAATTCCAATGTATGCTCATTAGAGCTTTCTTGTAGCTGTGCAATATTTGTTTTCAGTGCACAGTGACAGTGCGCTCCCTCTGCAGCTCTAATGTGAAGTGACAAGCCGTAAAGAATTGTCAGTGCGAATTGTAAGGAGGGAACGGTCAGTGCGAATTGTAAGGAGGGAACGAGAAGAGCAAGGAGAGCAGGGATCAGCCCCACCTCTGACAGTGAGGTTTATTTTGGGGCAAGGCTTTTCTTTGCCCTTTATATTCACTCCTCACTCTATTGATAGTACACTCTCTTTGTAGTTTGTCACTTTTTATTAGGGAGGTGAGGGAGAGCACCAGCACTGTACATTGAACAGTAATATCATACAGTGACAAGTTAGCTTATAGTGAGCATATGTTGGAACTGAGAAATGTTTTGCATACTCAGTAAAGCAGAGATTATCCCAGCTCCTGAAACAGATATCACTGATGACGCTTCATTTCAGTGTTGGGTTCAGAGGCCTCTTCCCCCTGATGAGGTCTCATTTGAGAATCCCAGCATGTACTGGAGATTGTGAAACAAAGCGTCATCAAACCTGAAATAGATACACAAAAATTAAATAATTTTGGTGCCAAATTATCTGTATCAAATCTGCACTTCCTTGCAGAAAAACGCACCAAAAAACACGTGCGTTTTTTGTGCATTTTTGTACTATGTGTTTTTTTGAATGAAGTCAATGGGTGGAAGGGCTACAAAACGTAGGAAAAAATGCACCAACAAATGACATGCTGCAGATTTTTTTCTGCACCAAATCTGCAAGGAAAAAATAAGCAGCGTGTTAGCAATACTTCAGAATTCTCACTGACTTTGCTGGCAGAAGGATAGACATGCAGATTTGGCCCATAATCTGCATTAAAAAATACACAGTGTGCACACAGCCTTAGGCCTCCGACACACATCCGTGCCGCCGGTATGTGTTTGGTACGTTTTTGCACGTACCGGCGTCACGGAGACACGTACACAAATGTTACCCTATAGTAACAGACACACACACGTAAAACCACACGGATTGTGTGTCCGTGTCGTTTGTACGCGTGTGCATTTTTTCACACGCTCAACCTGCACGTATGTGACACGGAGCATGTCCGTGTTCTACCCGTACTGTCCGTGTGCGTTTTTTGGTGATTTCTGGAAGCGATGTCTGTCAATCTCCCTCTGGCGGTCGGTCGGTATCTTTCGCTGTCAGATGGTCGTTCTGTCTGTCTGTCTCTCACTCTGTCTGTCTCTCTCTATGTCCGTCGGTCTGTCTCTCCCCTTCTCGCATACTCACCGTTCCCCGATCACTGGCGAGGCGCTGCAAAGCTGTCAAAAATCTCCGGCGGCTTTTACTATTTTGAAAATACTGGCCCCTCATTATTCAATCTCGTATTCCCTGCTTTCCCCGCCCACCGGCGATGATTAGTTGCAGTGACACAAGCCCCCACACTACGTGACAGCTGTCTCACTGCAACCAATCACAGCCGCCGGTGGGCGTGTCAATATCGAGCAGTAAAAAAAAATAAATAAATAAGTAAGAAAAAACGGCGTGCGGTCCCCCCCCAATTTTAATACCAGCCAGGGTAAAGCCACACGGCTGAAGGCTAGTATTCTCAGGATGGGGAGCTCCACGTTATGGGGAGCCCCCCAGCCTAACAATATCAGCCAGCAGCCGCGCGGAATTGCCGCATCCATTAGATGCAACAGTCCCGGGACTGTACCCGGCTCATCCCGAATTGCCCTGGTGCGGTGGCAAACGGGGTAATAAGGAGTTAATGGAAGCAGCCCATAGCTGCCACTAAGTCAAAGATTAATCATGACAGGCGTCTCCCCGAGATACCTTCCATGCTTAACGTGTAAGTTAAAGAAAGTCGGGTGAAGTTCACCCCAGTTCATTCTCATCGCGCGTCGCTGTCTGCTGTCAGCGGGTATGTAGCAACGTCATTGTGCGTCACACATGGAACATTTCACACAGGCAACACACGGACATTACACGTACGTATCACACGCACACATGGCTAGCATATGCCATCACACGGATGTCACACGTACTGGAGAAACGAACATAAAATACGGAACGCGGACCCGAAAAACAGAACGTAAGACACGCACGTGTTTTTCACACACGTGTGAAGGGGGCCTTAGAGAGAGTAAAGAGGGAGTGATAGGAACTTTGTAACCTCATCACCCCATTACGATTTTTAGTTTTTTTCCTCTCCTTCTGCTAGAGCCATACCTTTTTTATTTTTCCAGCCATATGAGGTCTTGTTTTTTTGCTGAATGAGTTTTACTTTTCAATGACACCCTTTATTCTGAAAAATAGTTTACTGGAAAATTGGAAAAAAATTCCAATGGCTGTGAAATTAGAAAAAAAAGTGCAATCACACTATGGTTCTTTAGTTTTTTTATTTACCATGTTCACTATATAGTAAAACTGACTTGGCAGCTTGATTAACCAGGTCAGTATGAGTATGTAGATACCATCCGTTAGATATGACAGTTCCGGAACTTTATCTGACTCATCACGATTGCCCTAGTACAGTGGCAATTGAGGTAATAAGAGGTTAATAACAACCCACAGCTGCTACTAAGCCCTAGATTAATAATGGCGACGGTCTCTGAGACTAATCTGTAAGTGAAAGTAAATAAACACAAAAACTGAAAAAATGCTTTATTTGAAATAAAATACAAAAAACACCCTGTTTCACCACTGTATTAACAGGTCCGACATAATCCACACGAGGTGCCACAACAATTAGAAAATAGATTAGATTATTACATTAACTAGACAGGCATTTAGGATTAAAATCAATATTAATTTCGGACCACCCCTTTAATATCCAAGAGGAGTTTCTTTTACAAAGTTTGACATATAATGTCATCTTCACACACACCAAATTTTTGCCGAGATTTCTGCGATTGTCCTGATTATCTGAATAGAATAAAATTCCCACAAACACATTTCGGTGTATGGAATATATTTTTTGCTAGCAGAAATTTTGCAAACAATCTGCTGTGTGAAAATGCTTTGCTATATGCTAGAATTTAATAACTATTCATTTCTGGTCTGTAATAATAATATTGATAGTAACTAAAGTGTATTTTACGTCGTCCACAAAAGGGTCACTTCCACCTCATTGCTCCTAGTACAAAGCCTCATGGCTGAGCAATCTTCCATACCTCTCAGACAATTTCATTTTTATTCTTGTTGCTATAATCCAGGTTGATTGTGCTTATTCTAACACATTTGTATCTGTTCTCCCATTGTAGTCACCGTGCTGTTACCGGGAGTGAGACTATCTCTATTGTTCTCAATGATGCTGAGTTACTGCCATTGTGCTCTGGGGAAGATAGTATAATGCCGGGATATCATACAGGACCGCAGTGTCACACGCTTTAAAAACTTAATTGCCATAGCATATCCAGCTTTACGCAGGTGGCCTTTTGCCTAAAGGAGCACATAGAACAAGTTTTTAAGTAGATCCTGCCAATTTAATTGACTTCCTTAAAGAAACATAATTATAGGATTCATTTCTGTGTCTTTCAAGATTATGTAAATTTTCTTCTGCCTTTAAATGATCAGGAAAAGAAAATAGAAATGGTAGTTTCTTTTAAGGTTTTATATAAAGATTTAAATTGATGAAAACTCTTATTCTGGGATTAATGTCTATTCATTAAAAAAAAAAATTTAACCTATTACCCAAGGGTTTATATATTTTGCACTTTCCCATATAAAGGTCTGACGTGTTAGATTATTACTTCTGGTTGAGCTCGATTTTCTCGGTCAGAATGACAATTTCTTCTTAAGAAAGTCTGAAGTTATTCTATGTGACTGTGAACTTCTTAAAGAGAACCAACCAGCAGGATTTTCATATATAGGACTTCTGAATTCTTACAGTGTGCACATAGCACGCTGTCAGGATTCTCAGGTATTGTCGGCAAGAGCGAGAGTTCATGTGACCTCAAGTATGTGATCTGCATACTTGGAGCCACATTCTGACCAGAGAGGCTCACTCAATTCACTTTTCACTCTAGTTGGCATATATGTATGAAAATCACATATCTGTCACTCGCAACACCAAAGAATCTTCACAGTGTGTGGTGTACACGCTTTTAGGATTAAAGGGAACCAACCAGCAGGATTTTCATGTATTAAGTAAAGCCAGTGCTATACTGGCGCTAGGATGCTGAATGTAAGCATACCTTTTGTTCTGAGACTGGATGTTTTATTTCAGAAATATGTGCAAGTAAAGTTCCAGCAATGCACTGCTATTTCAATCAAATGACAGTGCATTACTGGAACTTTACCTGCACATATTTTTTAAATAAAACATCCAATCTCAGAACGAAAGCTATGCTTACATTCAGCATCCTAGTACCAGTATAGCACTGGCTTTACTTTATATATGAAAATTCTGCTGGTTGATTCCCTTTAATCCTAAAAGTGTGCACACCACACACTGTCAGGATTCTTCGGTGTTGCGAGTGATAGATATGTGATTTTCATACATAAATCCATGTCAACTAGAGTGAAAAGTGAATTGAGTGAACCTATCTAGTTAGAATGTGGCTCTAAGTATGCAGATCACAAACTTGAGGTCACATGAATTCTCGCTCTTGCTGACAACACCTGAGAATCCTGACAGCAAGCTATGGACACACTGTGAGGATAAACTAATACAGCCACTGGTATGGTATTTGAAGGTACAGTAAAGACTATATCAGTAAAAATATAACCTTTATTGGTTTCTCTAAAAAAGGAAAGGAATACCTTACCTCATAAATTATAAAAACAATGTCTGCCGCAGAGACTGAAGTGCTGCAACACCCTTCAACCACACAAAGGGATTAATACACTCTGCCACATGACACGTCAGTGTTATGAATGGTACAATCAGGTATTACATCCGACCGCACAGATACACATTGGTTCTGCACAAATGGCAGTGTACATGGGTTATAAACAGTTGTTTCCACTGATCACATTGCCTATACAACAATGCACCAATAATGCGCTGCTGCTGCTGCCAGCCGCAGTGAAGTGAATATTAAATCTGTATAAGGAGCGGCGGTCGGCAGCAAGTGTCAGCAGCAGCAGAGACAGGAGGGCTGGAGAAGGTGAGTAACGATTTTTTTTTTTTACTCTGACGTGTGTTTTCTCCGGCACGTGTCACACGGGACCGCATCCACACTACATCCGTGTGGTACGGGTGCGGGCCGTGTGACACCCGTGCTGCTGGAGCAACACGGACATGTCAGCGTTTTTAACACACGGAGACACGTAATTACGGAATGGACACACGTTCCGTTCCAAAATACTTACGTGTCTCCTAACCATAGAGATTACCTAGGTCCCTGTGTGCACATGTCTCCGGTCCGTGTAAAAAATGGCCCACATGGACCGACGGCACGTGAGTGTGTCGAAGGCCTTAAGCAGGCTTTACACGAGAGGATAGATTGTGCAATATGTCGTTGGGGTCACGGTTTTCGTGACGCACATCCGGCATACCGCACGACGTGGTTTTGTGTGACACCTCCTAGCGACGCAGTATCGCTCACAGATCGTGAGTCGTGTACTCGTCGCTAGGTTTCATAAAATTGTTTAATTAAAATGGTGGTGGTAGTTCATCGTTTCCGTGGCATCACACGATGCTCCGTGTGACACCACGGGAACGATGAACAACAGCTTTACCTGCCTCCTGCGGCACCCGACGGCTTAGTGGAAGGAAGGAGGTGGGCGGGATGTTTACATCCCGCTCATCTCCGCCCCTCCGCTTCTATTGGCTGCCTGCCGTGTGACGTCACTGTGACGCCGAACGTCCCGCCCACTCCAGGAAGTGGAAGTTCGTCGCCCACAGCGAGGTTGTCCGGAAGGTAAGTACGTGTGACGGGGGTTAAACGAGTTTGTGTGCCATTGGCAACTAATTGCCCGTGACGCAAAAATGACGGGGGTGGGTACGATCGATTGTGCTATCGCACAATCTATCGTCTCGTGTAAAGCAGGCTTTAGGCTGTGTGCACACATTTAATTTTTGTATGCATTTTTTCAGTGCAGATTTGTCACAAAACTTGAAGGATTTCTTGATACCAGTAAAGTCAATGAGAATCTTGAAGACTCATGCAAACATTGAGTATCCTCTCCTTGCAGTTTTAGTGCATATTTATATCTGCAACATGTCAATTCTTTCAGCATTTTTGCTGCAGATTTCACCCATACAAATGAATGGAAAAAAATTCTGCACCAAAAATGTGC
This sequence comes from Anomaloglossus baeobatrachus, assembly GCF_048569485.1. Lineage (NCBI taxonomy): Eukaryota > Metazoa > Chordata > Amphibia > Anura > Aromobatidae > Anomaloglossus > Anomaloglossus baeobatrachus. The sequence goes on from NC_134359.1 coordinate 103,835,995, forward strand.
AGCAAAAACACACTTTTTAATGCTTTTATTAAATAATAGATAGAGATCGGCTTATCACATGTTCCCAATCAGGAGGTCACTGCTCCCATCTTCTCCGATTCCTGCGCACTAGAGTGGGATAGTGCACTCCTGATTTATTGACTATTCACCCCTTATAGGTTGTTTGCTGGGGTTTTTTTGCAATTTCTAATTGCTTTCAATGTTGAAAAAACACTGAAAGAATTTAAATGCTGCTTCTTTCATAAAACATACCAGTTTTCCATTTCAGTCAGGAAAAAAAAACATTGGTGCATTAGATTTATATCTCCTACCTTTTGCTGGTACAATAAAATCAGCTTTTAATTTGCATAAACTCATGAAAAATGTTGCAAAAAAAGAAACAAAAATGCAATAATTGAGCATAGCCTTAACAGCAAGGGTATTTCCCATAGTATTTCACAGGATTTATTTAAAGGATAGATTGCAATACATCCTGGAAGAGACATAGAGAAAGGCCTCAGAATCAGAATATTTTTTTAGCAACTTTAAAAAGAGTGGGACTCCTACACTGGTAAACCCTATGTAATAAGTGTAAGTCCTACCAAAAATTTAAAGAAGGGTTTGCAATACACAATGGAAGGCATGTAGAGGAGGGTCTCAGAATAATTTTTTGACAATTTTAGGCCTCTGTTACATGTCAGTATTTTGCATCAGTGTTTCATCAGTATTTGGCTGCCAAAACCAAGAGTGTCTCCAAAGCACAGAACAGGTGTCAGTCTTTCAATTAGTTCTTCTCTGAAAGTTCCAATCCTGGTTTAGGCATACAAACACTGATGAAACACTGATGAAAAATACTGAAGTGTGAAAGAGGCCTTAAAAAGAGTGGGACTCCTACATTCGTTAAGCCTATGCACTAAATGCAAGGCCTAGCAAAAATGTAAAATAGGGATTTCAATACGTTCTGGAAGACATGTAGAGGAGGGCCTGAGAATAAACTGTGGGACAAGAAGATTGTTCTAGATGCTCTTCCAAGTGATATTAACATAATCAGCCCGATTCTCTCATATGAGAGAATCTATGGCCGTGTAAGCACAGCCTTAGCTATAAACCCTGATGTAAGTGTTAGCGTAGACTACAGGATAAATGTGATCCAACATTTTTTGTCAAATTTTCCCAATAATAGCTTCAACTCAATCCACAAAGAAAACAAGTCCCCTGTCATCCATAAATAGAAATATAGTGGGTTTTCATCTTACTGGTACCATAAAGGCTCTGGAAAAGCATTGCGGCCCCACCCCCCCTCCCCTACTCAAAAAAACCCCTAACAAAATCTGTCCAAATGCCTCCCTTACTTCTGAGCTCCATAGTGTGCCTTAGCCACATTTAGCATTCATGTTAGCTATTACTGGTGTGAGGAAAGACTGTTTAATTTTTGGGTTGCAGGTCTCCAGAAGCACAAGCTGGGCACAATGTATAGGCATTACAATGGTAGATTTTCAATTAGCAATTAGCAATATCCATTGCTGCTTGTTTCTGGAAAACCCCCATGGAGTCAAAATTCTCATTACACCTGCACAAAAATTCCCAGAGGGGTGTAAATTCCAAAATGGGGTCACCTGGGGAAAAACTACTCTTCTGGCACTTAGAGGTTCAGTATATAGAGTCTGAAAACTATTCTAGAAAAATCTATGCTCCAAGAGTCAAATAGTGCTCCTTGCCTTTCAAGTCTCGCCTTGTGGCTAACCAGTACTGCATAGCCACATGTGAGGTATTGCTACATTTTGCAGAAATTGTGACACACACTGGTGACATTTTTATGAATTTCCTCAAGTGAAAATGTAAAATCTAAAATTACATTTTTGTGGTAAAAATGTAATTCATTGTTTTTGCGCCACAAAAGTCAAATGGTGCTCCTTCCCTTACAAGCTCTGTTGTGTGCCCAAACAGTAGTTTTCTACCACTTATGGGGTACCAGCTTGTTCAGAAGAAACTGTAAAATAAATGTTACTGTTCATTTTCACCTATTACCCTTGTGAAAATGCAAAACTTGGGGCTAAAGTTACATTTTTGTGGGAAAAATGTGATTCCTTTTTTTTATGGCTCAATGTTGTAAAATGCTGTGAAGCACCTTGCGGGTTCAAGGTGCTCACCACACCTCTAGATACATTCAGTGTGGGGTGTAGTTTCCAAAATGGGGTTACTTGTAGGGGATCATCAGGGGTTCCCAAAATGTTACATGGCATCCGCTATCTATTTCAACCAATTTTCTGCTCCAAAAATGAAATGGTGCTACTTCCATTCCGAGTCCTGCCGTGCACAAACATTAGTTTTCCACCCCATATGAGGTATCATAGTGCTCAGGAGAAATTGCACAACTAATTTTATGGTTAATTTTTCCCTATTACCCAGGGGAAAATGCAAAAATTTGGGGCTAAAGTAATATTTTTGTGGGAAAAATATGATTCCTTATTTCAACGGCTGAACATTATAAAATACAGTGAAGCTTCTGCAGGTTCAAGGTGCTCACCACAACTCCAGATAAATTCAGTGAGGGGTGCAGTTTCCAAAATGGGGTCACTTGTGGGGGAGCTCTACTGTTAGGTAGATCATCTATCTGCAAACATGATATGCCATCCTCTATCAATTTTAGCCAAATTTGCGCTCTAAAAGTCAAATAATGCTCTTTCCCTTCCAAGCCCTGCCATGCGCCCAAACAGTAGTTTTCCACCACTACAGGGTATCATCGTACTCAAGAGAAATTGCACAACTAATTGTATGGTGCACTTTTTCCTGTTATCTTTTCAAAAATGCTCAATTTGGGCTAAATCATTATTTTTGTGGAAGCAAGTAAAATTTTAATTGCTATTAATTGCTGTGATATACCTAAAGGGTTAATAAACTTCTTGGATGTGGTTTTGAGCAGTGTGAGGGGTGCAGTTTTTAGAATGATATCACTTTGGGGTATTTTCTGTCACAAAGGTCTCTCAAAGAAATGTCAAATGGGATGTGGTCCCTAAGAAAATTGGTTTTGTCACTCTTCCTGGAAAAACGAGAAATTGCTGATGAACGTTTAACCCTTCTAACTTCCTAACTAAAAAAAAGTTTCAAAATGGTGCTGATCTAAACTAAACATGTGGTAAAGGGCACAAAAATTAAAAGTATAAAAGTTGAAAAAATGTAAAATGTTTTATCATATTTTTTATATTTTCATAAATAAACACAAATCATATAGACTAAACTTTAACACTAACATGAAGTGCAAAATGTCACAGAAAAAGAGCTTCAGAGTCGCTGGAATATATTGAAGCGTTACAGAGTTAGTACTTCACAAAATGACACTGTTCACAACTGAAAATATTAGTCTGGTCAGGAAGGTGAAACTGGCTCGGGGGCAAAGGGGTTAACCATAAACACTTAAGAACTAGGGAATAACACCCTCCCCTTTTTTTGAGGGGGGGCTAAATTAATTAAAGTGTTTAAAGAGATCTTGAGGTCAGTTTTGACCCCATTATTAAGCCCATAAATGAAATAAATAAATAAATGGGGAATTAAGTTCAAATATGCATATGTTTGCAATTATAAACCAAGTATATGTAAAGCTTTTTTTTAATTTGACCACTGGAGTGGTGCTTTTAATCTAAGTTCTTTGAGCCTAGTCCTTTTCTCACCTGCCACCATCTTCACCGTCTTTCACCACCACTCTCGTCAGTCTCAGGCAGTCTGTGACCTGTCAGCACAGAAGGTCACAACTTAATACAAGTCTATGAGAGCCTTGTTCTGGCCTTGTTCTGACTCTCATAGACTTACATTGAGAGCTTGTGATTAAACTCCTGACTTCCGGACAGTTAGAAATTACAGTCACAAGATAGGTGTCGCCAGACCAGAGAGACGTCAAGAAAAGGTGAATATGTCAGAGGGTGACTATAAGATCGGGGACTGGTGGGCTTAGATTAGAAGAACCACTCTAGCACTGAACAAAAAAAATGCTGGAGTTGTGCTTTAAGAAAAATAATTTTTATTTTCTGATGTGTGGGATATAAAGGAATGACCAAGTGTTATTTCTACATGTGTAAGTGTCTTGAATTATTGGAGCAAAGAGTCAGCTCACCTTTCTGGTGCACAGTCAGAGACTCCAATGTCCAAGGCAAGAAGGGGAAATGCGACTGTACCGCCCTGAGAGGAGCCCGGCCGCTTCCTCCGCTTGCTCGGGCCGAGCTGCTCGAGGTCCGGGCTCGGGTTGTCGGTGGCACGAGCGCCTCCGGACCGGGGGCTACGTCGCTCTGTTAGAGGGGAGAGGTAGCGGGGTGGTGGTGGTGGTGTGGGATGAGGCGCGCAGCCGGGGAGGGCTGCATTGCCGTCCTACAGGTCGTGACGCCACCCACGGGTCGTGGTGACGGGATGCACCACCGCTGCGGCTGGAGTGAAGGCGGGCTCGTCCGGGATCGGTGTTGCGGCCGCAGCCTAGATGTTAGCCCCTCCGTGGGTAGGGGCGGTGTGTCCCGGGGCCCCAGTTGGTGGGGACTGGAGCGCTGATGTTGTTGTTGGGGTGCAGGATGTCGTGCCGCGGTGTAGTGTCGTGCCTGGATGGCACTGGTGTACTCACGATTGATTCACACTCAGAGTCACTGGTAAACCAAAGTTCGGATGTGGTCGGTTGCTGATGTCCCCTGTGGGGTTGATGGTGGCCCCTTTTCCCATGCACCTCTGGTTGTTGTGTTTCGGCTCCCCTGCCTGAGCAGTGGTAGCCCGCTCCCTGGCGTTGAGCTGCCAGAGGAGCCCTCGGTTGCCCGCAGGCGCTGGCCCGTCGGGTGTTTGGCCCTTGGCGGTGGCGCTCACCCGGTCTCGGTGGGCTTTTGCCTTCTTTCGGGACTTTGGGTGTGGATGAACCCGTGAGGTCCAGCCAGCAATCAGTAAATTTGCCTATACTTAGTGGCTTCTAAGCTAGGACGGGGTCTGAGTACCCGGTTTCTGTTGTTCCGATACATGGTTGACTCCCCGGTTCGGGACCGGCGGGCTCCAACGCAGACCAGGTCCGTACGGTTCCGCTGGTTGCTGTACCGGTACTCCTGCAGACGGAAACCACCGTCTGCCTGCCTGACGTTTCCAAAGGGGCCCAGGCTCCTACCCGGGTCCCTGACAGCTGCTCCACTACCACTCACTGTCAACTCCAAAACTACTCTGTTTGAACTTCATGCCCCAGGACAGTAGTCTCCTCGGTGGGTGTGCCTTTCCGCCTGACTCCGCCCGCCTGGTGTGCTCTACTAGCCCTGAGGGAGGTATCAGGTCTCCCTTTCAGGTGACATGTGTGTGACCACACAGGGGATGGGGGTGTGTGTGTATGTGGTTGATGTAATTACCTGTGACCCCTGGGGTCCAGGGCGTCACATGATGACCAGCACACAAGTCATCCAAAATAAAAATCCTGGTTATTGAAGTCCAATAAAATCAGTGGCAATAATCCAATATTGTGGTACAGAGCATAAAATCAGAAAAAATTTTGCAAAGTGTTTCTGACCTAGTATGGTCCTTAGTCACTGCCTCGTTGCATACTGAAACACAGAGCCGCTATATATATATATATATATATATATATATATATATATATATATATATACAAGATCTTGTATATAGATATAGTGGCTGTGTTTCAGCATGCATTAGGCAGTGACTACGGACCATACTTCTTGTCTTGTGCTGAATAATTGGTGGAAATGCCTTTGTTGACTCTTGATTGTGGTCCCTAATTTACAAAAGAGTGCAGGAAAGCTATTTCCTTATGAGCTAAAATAGATTTCATTATTTTGCTTTACAAAAAACATATATACAATAAGAAATGTCAGAATTAGTGAAGGGCAGACTCGGACTGTAAAAGTCCAGATCCGCACGGTTTCAAAGGTACCCGAGCCCGGGATTCTGGGTATTGATCCGGAACTTGGGAAATTGAAAAAAATTAAAATAAAGATAATAAGAATTAAGCAAGCGCTTCATACTTACCGAAGCTCCGGTACGGCTGTACACTGCTCTCATGGCATCTCCTTCACTTCCTGGGCCGCTAATTATTGCTCATCCATATGCACTGCTTTCCCCACCCACCGGCCGTCCTGGCTTCTGTGATTGGTTGCAGTCAGATGCGCCCCCAAGCCTGTGTGACAGCGTCTGACTGCAACCAATCACAGGTGCTAGGACGGTCGGGGGACGGGGAAAGCAGTGCAACTGTCTGCAGGTCAGTATCATGTTATATAAATAAATAAATAAAATATTTGATGTAGAGTTCCCTCCATATTATGATACCCAGTACAGATAAAGCATAGGGCTACAGGCTGCAGCCCCAAGCCATGCACTTATCTTGGCTGTGTATCAAAATAAGAGGAAACACAGGCAGGGTGTTGTTTTGTTTTTAATTATTTAAATAATTTTTAAAAAACATGCGGTCCCCCCTCAATTCTGATACCCAGCCATGATAAAGCATGACAGCTGGGAGCTAGTATTCTCAACTTGGGGAGACCCATGGTTATTGGGCCGCCCCCCAGCCTAAAAATAGCATCCTGCAGCCACCCGGGATTGTCGCATCCATTAGATGCGACAATCCCAGCACTTTACCTGGCTGTTCCCAAATGCCCTGGTGTAGTGGCAATAGGATATAGCATGGATAAGCAATCAGTGCAATGGATTGATGCAATACAGGCTGCAAAATAAGGACTAGAAAACCAACAATTGTTTACATGAAGATGACATACATTGATGTTCTACAAGAAATCAGTGAACACTGTGCCTTGCCAAAGGCGTACTTTTAATGTAAATGCAGTATGAACAAAAAAATTGACAAAAGATTTCCTTTTCCAACACAAAGATCCCATGGAGCCTGAGAAGAACGGCTAATAAGCCTCTAAAATCCAGTCCTCTGAGCTGTGCAAAGTTTGAAGGTGAATGTGCTCAGCCGCTTCCTTCTATACTATGTCAAAGCGTAACAGTCCAAAAAACTCACATAAGGAATCACCAGACCCTGTCAAACGCTGTCCAGAAATTGATTCTGTAAGAGGGGTAGACAGGGAGAAAAGCAGAGATAAAGCAATAGAGAAGCGGTAATGTGGATAGTCTCATTTGATGCATAGCATTTCTGAGTCAGTCAATATGTCCCTGGAATAAATCAAATTATGCAGTGTTGGAAGGACTGTCTTACGATGTCTTCCCGGGGCTGCGTGCTGTCTTTGTGCTCTGTAGTGCATTCTGATGGAGGAGAACTGAATTCCTTATTTTATAAGAATATTGTGTGCACATGTTAAGCCCTGCATATATTAGAGAGCAGATAGATATATTATTATTATTATTATTATTATTATTATTATTATTAGTAATAAACTGCACAATATTTTGGAATCTAATGCATTATACAACAAAAAAAAAGACAGTTGCACTCTGAAATGGTAAAACATGCAAGAATATAGACATGCATTACTTCTTAAGGAAATCTAGGAAAAATTGAGATATTTAGCATACAAAAATGGCAATTTCTATATCTGCCCAGTACCCACGTCAAGGCAGTCTTATATTACTGGGAACCTACACTAAACTAAACTGAAGCCGCTCTCTGGGTCACAAACCTCCATGTGTATGGGCGAGAAGGAATTTGAGAATAAAGTCACCTGTGGCTGATAGCGGGATGCATATATATTCACTAGAATTGTTTATTTTATTACTTTTTGTACTATGAATATTAACAATATTGCAATTATGTATTAATTGATAACCATTTATACACAATGTACTCTTACTTATTGCTTGAGAAAGGTCCTGTGATTTGACCAAAATGTTTGCCACATGGGCTAATTAAGTCCACGTTTTTTTCCATAATTAATTTTAGTGCCGCCATCTATATTTTATTATATTTAGAGGACTTGTGGGTATATGTCCAGGAGGCTTTAGCACCTTTTTGCTATTTTTTGTGTTGCTCCTTCGTGCATTGATATGTATATATTTTTTTCTTCTCTAGGGGGATGACCGTATGAAGCTTCCCAGTCCTAATCACAGCAAGTTCTTCCAAAACCTCCTTGATGATGAAGATTTAGAGGATATGATAGATGCTGAAGAGTATCTTGTCCCTCAGGCCTTCAATATCCCACCTCCAATCTATACATCCAGGACACGAATCGACTCTAACAGAGTAAGTGATTGCACTGTAAGAATTGTACATAAGGGTATTACTTATTTACAGCACCACATGGTATAATGTGTTATATTATTATGTTAAGTCCCCATTAGATTAGGACATCTGTAAAATGTCCTGTCTCAGCTAACTAGGGGATGGAAATTTTCCCCAAATTCAAAGTCAGTCTGGAGAAGGCTAATGGACCACCAACGCTTTCAAAACAAGGTCTGTTTGTCTTTGATGCTCTACCGGATGGCTGCCAGGGCTGATCCATTCAGTATTATTGGGAAATTGATATCATGGCTGCATAGAGGCCCAAACTTGTGAGAGCTTCCCTATGGTTATTCATGAAAGTACCATATTTTTTCGATTATAAAATACACTTTTCCTCCCAAAACTTTGGGAGAAAAATGAGGGGTGCGTCTTAAAATCTAAATGTAGCTTATCAGGGGGTGGTGGAGAAGGGTTACAGGAGGTAGGGGCAATGCTGTGCGCTGTGCTGCTTCTGTGCCGGGGCTGCAGGGCTCTGTGCGGCGGGAATCTGTGCGGCCGGTATCTGCGTGGGCAATGGCGAGCATCTGTGTGGGCGGCGGGCATCTGTGCAGCGGCAGTGGCGGTGGGCATCTGTACGGGTGGCGGTGGCAGTGAACACTTCAAATAATGGTGCCCAGAGTCGGCGCATGCACAGATGGAAATCTCAGCTCAAGCTCTCATTAGCGCAGGTGCCGACTTCGGCCTCCATTTCTTTCAAGCCCCAGCGCGGAGCAGGGTTCGGTGCCCCAGGACAGAGCAGAGCCCGCAGCTCAAGGACAGAGCAGCGCCACAGCCCGCAGTGAGTAAGTATATGGGCCCCCTTCTGCACCACCCGCAGCATCGCCTACTCCAGCACTGCCCCTGCCTCATGTGACCACCGCTGCCACCCCCCTCCAGTAAGACACCACCGGATTATAAAACGGACCCCATGTTTTGGGGTTTTTTTCATTTTTTTCGCTAAATTTGGGATGTGTCTTATAATTTGGCGACTCTTATAAAATGAAAAAAACTTTATTTCCAAGCTCTAGTGTGTGTATTTATATGCTTTGCTAATGTCTAAATTGTGCTGTAACCCTATTCTTTGTAAAGGTGATTTAGTTGGATTAGGTCATTTCACTACACTGTAACAAGTTCTCTTGCTCTCAATGAATTGAAGAATCATTTGGCCTTAAACCTGTCCTAATTATGTCTAATTACCAAGGAAATACAGTTCATTAAAGGAAAGGGATCTTCCACAATATACTTTTTTTTTGCAACGTCAGGAAATATTAAAAAAAAAAATACACTAAACTTTTGCCTTTTCAGTGGTCCGTGAAGGTGTGTGTTGAATTTCTTGCAGTTGATCACAAGCTATCGACTCACGTGATTGCTACAGTCACTCACTGGCATCAGTGGTCTCCTGCCATACTTACAGTGCAGAGGTCATGTGTATAGAAGTCATATGATCAGCTGCCACAAAGGAAGCTGATAAAGGAAATCTTTGAAAAAATGGAGATAATTAGCATACAAAAATGGCCATTTCTATATCTGCCCAGTAGCCATGTCAAAGCAGATCTCATATTACTGAGAACCTACACTGAACTGAAGCCTCTCTCTGGGTTAAAAACCTCCATGTGTATGGGCGAGTAGGAACCTGCTACTAAAGAATAAAGTTACCTGTGACTAATGGGGGAGGGGTGCTCGGTAAGAAGGCATGATCTCATAATCTACAGAAAAAGACTGACGGCACTGCCTAACATGCAGTATGACCACTTGCATAACTGAACATGACATATAATAACAAAAAAAAACAGTTGCACTCTGAAATACTAATCCATGCAAGCCATAAATATAAGAATATAGACATGCTTAAGAATATCTAAGAAAAAAAAGAGATATTTAGCATACAAAAATTGTAATTTCTATATCTGCCCAGTAGCCAATCTTATATTACTGGGAACATACACTGAACTGAAGCTTCTCTCTTTCTTTTTGTCTAGATTATGGGGTCATGCCTTCTGACTGTGCACCCCTCTCTGATTAACCACAAGCGATTTTATTTTCTTTTAGCAGGTTCCTAATTGCCCATACATGTGGAGGTTTGTAATCCAGAGAGAGGCTTCAGTTCAGTGTAGGTATCCAGTAATATGAGATTACCTTGACGTGGCCACTGGGCAGATATAGAAAGTGCTATTTTTGTCTGATAAATATCTGAGTTTATTTCTTAGATTTCCTTAAGCAGTGATGCATATCTCTATTCTTGCATTCATGGTTTGCATGCATTAGCAACTGTATATTTTTGTTACTATATGTCATATTCAGTTATACACCTGTTCACTCTGCATGTTAAAAAGTGCTGTCAGTCTTTTTGTCTAGCAAACTGAGACAACCAGGACACAGTGCTGGGGCTGCAGGGGATTAAATGGATGAGTAGTTTTTAAAAAAGCCATTTCCGAAAAATTGATATCCTGGACAACACCTTTAAATAACAGCAATCTGTATAATCATTACAGGCATTAGCCTCTAAATGTAAACCGGAACAAATCTAGAAATTGTGAGGCGTGGAAGCACAACAAATATTAGAAGGTTTTATCCAATAGGTGATATTAGGTTTAAACTTAATGTCTAGTCAAGTATTTACCATAGCTAGAAATCTTACAAATCCTTCTGATCGCCCAAATCAACAAATCCAGCTTAGTTTTGTTGGTAGCATAAAGAAATCATGTAAGATTGGTAGACCGTCTGCTGTCCTCTGTGCTGCGCTGGCCAAGGTGCTGAACATGTATACGCTCAACAGGTTCTGTTTAAGTGTTTCTCAACTCCAGTCCTCAAGACCCACCAACAGATCATGTTTTCAGGTTTTCCTCAATCAAGTTTCTAGGATTTACTTAATGTTGCACAGGTGATGGAATAAGGCTACTTTCACACTGCGTTTTGCCTTATGTTCAGTGGTCCCGTTGGGGCATCCGTCCAAACCACCCCTTCCCCACCCCGCAAAGCGTGTTTCGGACGCATGCACCAGCAGGGCCATTGACTGTAATGGAGCACACTACGTTAGTGTGTGCTCTGTTTTGTACCATTTTTGTGCATATACGTTTTCTGCAGACCGACACCTGAACATAGTCGACTATGTTCAGGTGTCGGTCTGCAGAAAACGTATATGTGCAAAAATGGTACAAAACAGAGCACACGCTAACGTAGTGTACTCCATTACAGTCAATGGCCCTGTCGGCGCATGCGTCCGAAACACATTTTGCAGGGTGGGGGAGGGGCGGTTTGGACAGATGCCCCGACGGGACCACTGAACATAAGGCAAAACGCAGTGTGAAAGTAGCCTTAACCACACATTGCTCCATATTAGATTGAACATGTTATAAACTGATATGATGTATTTCAGAACTGTAATATACAACAAACAAACCAACAATAACATTTACTGTATTTCATAAATTGTGTTAATGGCTATAAATTTTAGAGTTTTTGGAAATATTTTACTATTTACCAGCAGGTGCACTGGATGCTCGCTCACTGCTGCAGAATATGAGTAACTCCAATCAGTAACTCAGTTTGAGCTACACTTTATATATTTCTTCATACTTTATTGAATTGGTGATGACTTTACGATTATATTTTCTGCTTTTCAAAATGTCTTCAATATATTCCCATGTAAGTTTGATCAGACAGTTATCTGTGGCACGCGGTCAGACATGGGACCTGACCGCCAATCCGTCCTCAGTGGAGATTTAAATCTTGAAAGCAGATGGAATCTTGACAAAATTTTAAAAACCATTTGAAAGTTCTTTAGATTTGTGGAACATTAATCAAGTCACAGTCAGATCATGTCCACATGTGGATCATGTCAGGATTTAGATATACTGTATATTCTGTATGTATTTTGGTTTGGAATCCATTTTAAAAACCATCCAAGTAGGAAAACAGAGAAACACTGGCACTGTGACAAGCACACTTTTCTGTGATTAGGAGTTCATTCGGATGCCCTTGTCATTCATGAAGGCTCTCACCATAGCCTAAGCACTTCAATAATTAATTATTAAAGATGATGTGATAGTCACCACTGATGATTCATGATTCTTTTTTTTTTTTACTGCATATCCATGGTCAAAAACTCTTAGTAGGGATTTGCATCCAAGCTGTTTCACATGTAGTCACGCTTCGTGGCTACATGCAAAGCACCTGTAGAACTAAGTCTGTAGGCCTAGGCCTTAAAAAAGTGTGACAATGTATGGGGGTATGGGTTAGGTCCACTCCTGCATTTGTACCCGGCACACCACTGTACTATGTAATAACTCTAAATGCCTTGTTTATGTGATTTCGCCCCCTGGTGGCAGTGTTGCCATGTGGTAGACTCTGCCACCTGGGTGGGCAGAGCAAGAGGAGGATAGGGATGTATATAAGGTCTAGTTGAGGGATAAGACAGTAAGAGAAAGGGACCAGAGACATGTAGAGTAAAGATGTCCCTGAACGGAGATAATGACCCTATGGATCACCCACACGGCTGCGGCGTGCGGGATCCTGGATGGAGGATCTGCGGCCCCCACAGAGAGGGGTTGGAGTCGGGAGCCTAGAAACTGTGCCTGCTGGCAGTAACGGAAGAAGACCCTCACTCACAGATAAGGTCAGTGCACCCCCCGGGTGGTGGGGCTATGTCTGGATGAATTGTGACTACATGCAAAACAGCTATAGCTATAAGTCTCTAGGTCTAGACCTAGGAAAAGAATGACTACACACAAAATAGCTGCAGATGCAAATTTCTACTAAGATCTTGTGACAGACTGTAAATATTAAATTAAAAAATTGGAGTCATCATTTGTGAATGTTGCATCATCTTTTTTTTTTTCAAATAGTATGTGGGATCCAGTTGCCCATAATGCATGCTATGGGGTATTTTATGCCTTATTCATAAGCTCTGTATAAAAAATATACAGTATAATGATTAGAAACTGGAGTTCAAAACACATATCATGTTTGTTATTAGCTTGGGTTCTGTGCTGAATGGCTCCATTGAACTTAAATTAAGCTAATCCCCCTGCGGATGTATGTGCCAATTTATGGCAAAAATCTGGATTATCGCATGATATGGGGTATTTTATGCCCTGTTTACAAGCTCTGGATAAAAAATATGCAATGGTCAAAAACTGGAGTTCAAAACGCATATCATGTTTGTTATTTGCATGGGTTCTGCGCTGAATAGCTCCATTGAACGAAAACTAAGCTAATCCACCTGCGGATGTACAGTATGTGCCAATCCATGGCAAAAATCTAGATTTCGGCTGCGGATTACCTTTAAAATTCACAGCGGATTTGTTAATCCTGACTGTGCACTGTGACCTTGCCCTTTATGCTGATATTTCCAATGCTAATACCAGATAATATTAGTATCTTTAATGTCTTAGTGAAACATTTTTATATGACTTGTTATTCCGGTAAAAAATATTGATATTGTAGTAAAGAATAGCGAGAGATCAAACTGCTGAAAAGAGGTAAAATGTGTTATTACTGTAGGGTAGGTGTGTGTCCATACTTAAAAGCACCATTTAGAAAAACTGAAAAGGACACCATTATCCCCCATTATGTGCGTATCTGATACATGATGTATTGCTTGGCATGTGTGTTATCTGAGCACAGCTGGGCAAGGGTGTGGGGGGTGAATACTTCTGAGCTTTACTGCATAGTCAGACCCGCACTTCATTGCCATTCCTCATCAACTCCATTCAGAACTTAAAAAAGACCAGACAAGAAGCTCAATTACAGATGGCATCACCATGGAGCAGGAAAGAGAAAGAAATTATCATCAACTTGCTATTCAGCAGTAAAAAAGTAAAGAATTTCCAGTTTTCCGTGTCTTGTATTCACGGCATGAACGAGCAGGAACCCTGTCTTTTACCCTCGATGATGCTCTTTGGGAGTCGTAGAATGTGCCTTGATTACCGCTTTGTAGAGGAAGATGAGGAGCTGATGTGACAGTCTACCCGCCAGTCTCTTCTCCATCCTTTTCCCGCACTATCCATCCTTCAGACTGTTTATTCTGCTTCTTTCTGCATTTGTGACACTTTTCCAATGTGTTTGTGAGGTCAGATTTTGTGACAGGAGATTGCACAGCTGCCAAATTGGATGTATTTCAGTCCGTAACTGATCTTCCTACTATTGTACAAGGAACTGGAACATGATTCATACACAAGGACATATCAATAAAAACACTAGTCCATCATTTTAGGAAAAAGTGGAGTTGTCACCATGGGTTCTACACTGTATGGAAGACTTTGAAGATCCTAAAGGGACTGAATCAGTAATAGCAACCTCCTCCTCCCCTCCCAATTTGCATAGATAGACATTCAGGTCTATAAAAGTAAAATCTATTGACACCTTTAAATCTTCAATATGTTGCTGCACTTCCAGCTAGTTAGAGTGTTCATATAGTAATGAAGCATTAAGTGTTCTGGGCATGACGGAGCACGTCTGGAGACTCTGCCTCTTTGGGTTGTTTCTCTGCACAGCTCCAGCCTCTTTAGCATGACTGATAGCTCTCCATCTGATTTCTTTGCCTGACATCACAGAGACACTGAGCTATTAATGAAATTTAAGAAGACTATGAAGGCTAAATCTATCTACACCTTTAAATTTTGAATCTGTTTCTGCACTTCCAGGTAGTTAGAGTGTTCATGTAGTAATGAAGCATTAAGTGTTCTGGGCATGACGGAGCATGTCTGGAGACTCTGCCTCTCTGAGTTGTTTCTCTGCACATCTCCAGCCTCTTTGGCATCACTCATTTTCATCTGATTTCTTTGCCTGACATCACAGAGACAATGAACTATTAATCAGGTTTAAGAAAGCTATAAAGGCTGAATCAAGTTACACCTTTAAATCTTCAATCTGTTGCTGCACTTCCAGGTAGTTAGTGTTCATTCATGTGAAAATGAAGCAATAGGTGTTCTGGGCATGATGGAGAACGTCTGGACTCTCTGCCTCTCTGGGTTCTTTCTCTGCACAGCTCCAGCCTCTTTAGCATCACTAATAGCTCTCTGTCTGATTTCTTTGGCTGATATCACAGAGACCCTGAGCTATTAATCAAGTTTAAAAAGTTGTTTCTTGGCAGGGAAGCAACCTCAGGAGAGAATGACTTGGTTAAATGCTCTGTCAAGTTCAGAACACTCAAAACCTTAGTTACATATGAATGAAAACACTAATTACCTGAGAATGCAGCAACAGATAGAAGAAATAAAGGTGTCAATGAAAATACATTTCAAAGACCTGCATGTTCATACAGATTAATTTGGTGGATCTTAGTGATGTATTTTTGTGACGCCCTGGCCGGGCCAGGTAGTCACAAATAGGCCCCTGCACAACACCTTCCCTCACAGGTAACAGCAGCCGACCTTTAAACCCTAGTCACCCCCCCTCAGGGCTGGATGGACACACCAGGGGGCGGAACCAGGCGGTTGGAAGACGCCCACCAAGGAGTCTAGACAGCCCTGGGCGGGAAAGTAAACAGAAAAGTGTTAGAGTTCAAGTAGGAGAGGTGTGTGGGCTGGAGCTGGGTCCAGCTCCAGCAGAGGCAAATACCCCCAAATTGAATGGCGCCAGGGTAGGAGCCCTGGTGCCATTGGCTAGGAGGCAGACGGCGGTCTCCGTCTGCAGGAGATGGGAAGACGGCTCGGTGGAACCAAGGTGGACCGGGACAGGGTTGTAGCCCACCGGTACCGACCCGGGGAACCAACTCGGAAACCGGAGCACACAGGGGGGTACTCGGACCCTGAAGCCGGGACCAGAAGCGACTGGAACTGGTTAATTAACCGATTAAGGCCAGGACTAGAGGTCCTGTCCCACCCAAAGTCCCTATTAGAAGACAACAGCCCACCGAGGGAGGATAAAAGGACACCGCCAAGGCTCAGAGATCCCACGGGCCAGCGTCTGCGGGCAATGGCTCCTTAGGCCACATCCAGCCGGGAGCGGACTCCTGAAGTTACAAGCACAGGCAGTCCACTGTTCTAAAAAAGTGCAGGAGAAAGACAGAGACCACCAGCCGGGTGGGGGAACCAGAACACAGCCGGCTGCGGGCACCGACCACCATCACCTTGGTTTACCAGAGACTCGTGTGTTTCCTTAATAGTGAGTACACCAGCACCCTGCGGTCACTCATCTCCCTGCACCAAACCCCAATGGGTCCCACGCCCACCATCCCTGCCTACGGAGGGGTTAACAACTTGCTACATAACATCTCCCCCGGATGCCCGGTAACTGCAGCGGTGGTGTCCAACCTCACCACACACCGTGGGTGGCGTCACGAATTTAATATGGCTCAACCCGTACATATACGTCCTACATCCACCATCCCCCACCCTTTTCATTCGGAGTGTTCGCGGGACCCCGCGGGTTCGGAGACCCTCAAGCCACCCACCAGAAGGTCCGGATCCGAGCAGCAGCAGGCTGCTGGCACGGGGGCAGCACATTTTCTTTAAATCAATTTTGTAAACTTATAAGTAAACGTGAACCTCCAGTTTGAAGACACTTTAAATATTATATTAAAATGTTGTATAAATACATGGTTCTAAATCACCATCCTCATTAATAGCTACTCGTATAACTGTCACTAATCAAGGCACTTAAGCTGTAGACATTGATGAAGATGTAATATACTCAAAAAGAGGCTAAATATAACCAAACAAAGGCAGAAAGTTTTGTCAGGAGAACATAGGCGTACAAAAGCTGCAGGCTTCAGCCCTGTATTGTTACAAATTATTACATATTTTATATGTACTTGTTCTGTGTGTTTTCCTTTAATGTGTCACTCTATAGACAGAATATTAAAAAACCCAGTGCTAAACGATTATTCCCCAAAAATAAGGGTAAGCCAGCTCTGCAGGAAGCCAGACTACAGAGCAAAGGCGAGAAACCGGCTCTGTAGGATGTCGGGCCTGCAGAGCATGGTCATGACACAGTCTCTCCCGATTCCGGTTGCGTTTCATAACAAATGTTGGCCATCCTGTGAGATACAGAATTGCTTCTAGGAAAGAAAATTGCCAAAACATAGAGGTATATGGAAAACAATATGGCAGGCCAAGGAGTTCTTGTGGACCATGAGTCTTAAGACAGACCAGTCAATAGGGCAAGTGAAGGCAATTTTTGCTCTTATTTCCATATTCCAGTGTATACGGGCACGGTTGTCTTAAAGTAACCATTTCTCCTGGCTGTGAAGATTGGCTGTATGTTTATCAAGTAAAATCTCCATACCTTCGCCCCCTATTTGCCTACTGCTTCCTCCCCCATTGAAAGGTGCATTCCATTCCTTCTACATCCAATATGGCTGCTGCAGTGGCATGGCGAACACATTAATAAGTAAGATGAGGATTGGCATAAGTGGGGGAAATGGTGTATATTAAATCATATCTTAAGAAAAAAGATTTTGGTAATTGTCAGAATCTTTAAAAGGAACTTGTGTAAAAAAAAAAAACTATTAACCTGCTGATATGGCGCTAATCTTCAAGTTAATAGTGTTCTGAAGCTGTGTAGTCACTGCACTAAAGGGCACTTTACACGCTGTGATATCGCTATCGATATCGCAAGCGAGCGTACTCGCCCCTGTCTTTTGTGCGTCACGGGCAAATCGCTCTCCGTGGTGCACAACATCGCTTACACCCGTCACACGGACTTACCTTCCCTGCGACGTCGCTGTGGCCGGCGATCCGCCTCCTTTCTAAGGGGGCGGTTCGTGCGGTGTCACAGCGACGTCACACGGCAGCCGTCCAATAGCAGAGGAGGGGCGGAGATGAGCGGGCGGAATATCCCGCCCATTTCCTTCCTTCCTCATTGCCGGTGGATGCAGGTAAGGAGACGTTCGTTGTTCCTGCAGTTTCACATATAGCGATGTGTGGTGCCGCAGGAATGACGAACAACAAGTGGCATGCACCACCAATGATATTATGAAAAGGAGCGATGTGTCAACGATCAACGATTTTTGACGTTTTTGCGATCGTTGATCGTCGCTCCTATGTGTCACATGCTGAAATGTCGCTAACTACGCCGGATGTGCGTCACAAACGACGTGACCCCGACGATATATTGTTAGCGAGGTCGCAGCGTGTAAAGTACCCTTAAGGCTATGTGTCCATGGGAGAATGTAGCTGCGGATTTTTCTGCATCAAAATCCGCAGCTTTCCCGCAAAATCCGCACCTTTACAAAGGTGCGGATTTGCCGCGGATTTACCGCGGAATTGCCGTGGATTTTGGTGCGGATTTTTTTTTTTTCCCAATTTTAAAGCCAAAATTTGGATGAAAATCCGCAACAATAATTGACATGTTGCAAATTTTTCCAGATCAAAATCCACACGAAATCCGCTGCAGAAAAATCCGCAGCGTGGGCACAGCATTTCCAAAATGCCATAGAAATGGCTGGGAAGTGCCTGAGCTGCAGATTTTTGGGAAATCCGCGGCTTTTCCGCGAGAAATCTGCGGCAAAATCCGCGCTTTTTCCGCAGTGTGGGCACATAGCCTAAGAGTCCCGCTACCAGGAGGAAATTACCGTATCTTTATTATTCCCAGGAGCCTTGAGATTTCAGTCATAGGGGTGGGCCGACACGGCTTCAGTCACTGCTCAGTTGATAGTGAGTGGCGGTTGTAATGGCGCTCCCTGCACTGACTGACAGCTGGCTCTGTACTAATGGCAGCCACGCTGCTTTTAAATGCTATTAATCTGCAGATTAAGGCTGCTTTCGCACATCCGTTTTTTCCTGTGCAGCACAATCCGGCGCTTTGCAGAAAAAACACAACCGTTTTTTTTGCCGCCGGTTGCGTTTTTTTTGCATAGACTTACATTAGTGCCGTATTGTGCCGCATGGGCTTGCGTTCCGGCCGGTTTTTGCCGCATGCGGCAGATTTAGCCGATGCGGCGGCCGGATGGAATGTTGCCTGGCATGTTTTTTTGTCCGGCAAAAAAAAACGCATCGCGCCGCATCCGGCCGATGCGATGCAATTTGCAATGCATGCCTATGGTCGCCGCATGCGTTTTTTTCCACTGCACATGCTCAGTAGCCTGCCGCAAGCGGCAAAAACCGGACGGGCCGCATGTAAAAAACTTATGCAAAGGATGCGGTATTGTCGCCGCATCCGTTGCATAGGTTTTAGAGCCGGATTGGCCGCCTCTGCTAAAACCAGAGGTGTGAAAGCAGCCTAACCCTATATCTGCAGGTAATAGCATTTTTGTTACATGACAGGCTTCCTTTAAGTTACCCAATGACACCATATCAGCCAGAAGTTTCACAATCCCTTGGATTTTCTACAGTTTATTTCTCCATTCCATAGAGAAATGACATTTTCTGCTGCCATTCTAACAAAGAAGGAAGATTAGTGGAGCGCCAGTGACGTGGAAAAATTGTTCTAGCAGCAGCAAAACAATGTTACGGGATGTTTTTCTTCTGGGTCTTAATAGAGCCAAGGAGAATGGATAGTAAGGAGACTTTGGAAGTTTTTTTACATTATTTGACGATTTAAAGAGTTACTAATCTAAGAAATCTAATGCTAGAAAGGCTGAATTCTAGGGTAACATCACTAAATAAAAGTCATTGTCTATATCTTGCTTCCACATTGCCTTAAACTGCATGTACTCGTGAGGAGTGTAAATGTCACGCCCAGGGATATGGGGTACTCGGTCATGGGCTGTGTATATCTTGGGAATGTCACTTTGGTGGCCGTTGTCCGATTCCGTGCCCTGGGCCCTTTTTGTAAAGGGGAAATATTTACAGGGGATTAGATTAGTGTTCATACATGACGCCACTTGCGGTGTTGCGGCTATGTGGATGGAGCCGCCGCTGCACAATGTCCACTACTGGGGCTGGTGTTAATGGCAGCCTGGATGGTAGGCCCTCAGCAAGCAGGGCCGGGCCCCAGAGGGTAGGTGAAATGACGGGTGTTGGAAGAAGGTAGTCCACACAAAGGGTTCAGTGCAACTGTTCTTTACTCACATTCTGGTGGTAACTGGTCACCCGAGGCCGGCTGGTTTCACCTTCAGGTCCCCTTAGTCCCAGTGCCAGTTTAGTAGTCTGGTACCTTCTTCTCCTGCACCTGTCTCTGGTTGGTGGGTAACCATGGGGTAGAGCAACTAGGGGTCCCTGTCCGGTGGTGTTTCTTTCCACTGCTGTCCGTATCATAGTAGCGTGAGCCCTGTAGAGTTGGAGTCTCTGGTCCTGTCCCCGGCTCTCTCTTTGCTACTGAGTTTTGGATTTTTATGGTCAGCAAAGTACTTGATAGTTCCCTCGCTGTGCAGGTGTTATCAGGCCTGCCTGGAGCTTTATGCTTGACCTAGGGTCCTGTACCCCTTTGGTGCGTAGTTCTGGGAGTACTCCATTGTACTCTACCGGCAACTACCCTCCTGGGCACCAGGTTACTGTCAACGCCTTGTCAGTGCGTCTCCTCACGTCCACCTTCACTCTCTCCTCTACTCAAACTGACTGTCCACTGTCTGCCCCTCCCACCTGGTCAACTAGTGGACTGGACTGGTTCCACCTCTAGGCGGCCATCCATTCGTCTGACCCTAGCTTTGCACCATTGCATGGGGGATTGTTGGGGAAAACTGGGATTACCTGGAGTTTTTGTGTGTGACCGGCACTGGTCTTCTGGGGCCCTTGGGGGTAGGAACTGCATCCTGGTGAGGCTGCAGAACTTTGTAGCTCCCTGATGGCTTCAGGGGATCTACATACAGTAAATACTACCTGGTGAGTAGTTTCCTTTTTTTTCATCCTGCACTAGGCAAGTAAATGACATTTTATGACAAAATAGAAAAGGCTTTTTAAGATTCCTGAGAAGAAATCTCCGGGCACAGCTCCCACTATCATGGCCCGGTTTCACCTAAATCATCATTACTCCCCTCTCAATTCAAAATGTAAATTAAAAATATAGATGAGTCGGGAAAGACCCCTTAAGAAATCTTGATAAGTGCTCTTCCCCACGCGAGAAATAAGAAAAGGTTTTACCGGTGAATATTCAAAAAAGGAAAGGTTGACATAAACTATGCAGCGGCGGCTCCAACTACTTAGCCGCAACTTACTTAGCCGCAACCCGCAAGTGGCATCACAATATCAACTCTTTCATCTCCCCTGTATATAAACCCTTTTTAAAAGCATCCCCAGGGTCACGGAACCGGGCAATGGCCATAGCACACACAGCATCCCCGTGCATATACGGCCCGGGACAGATTTCTTATTAAAAGCACCCCAGACTCTAAGGAAGACTTTAAAAACTTCAGAATCATTCTTTGTATATTGTCTATGAAGAGAGGGAAGCTAAGGAAAGTATTTTAAAAGGGCACTCACCTTCTGTTATTTCAAAGAAAAGAAACCAACTGTTTAGAGCATTCATTGAAGTGCAGGGGTATTGCTGTGGTACGGAGTGAAGCTGAGTGGTATCATTTGAAGCCCAGCTCCTCCTGCATCTTTAGGTCCCCATATCAACGTGTGCTGAATGGACAGTCTGGAATATATATATATAGATATATATATATATATATATATATATATATATATATACATACTAGCTTAGTACCCAGGCGTTGCCCAGGATAGTAACTGTTTCTCTGCCTCTCTCCCAGTCTCTGTCTGTGTGTCGCTGTCTGTCTGTCTTGCTGTCTGTCTCTTTCCTTGTCTGTCTGTTTCTATCTCTCTGTCTGTATTTGCATCAGTCTCTCTGTCTCAATTTCTGTATCTGTCTGTCTCTCTCTATCTCTGTCTGTCTCTATGTGTGTGTCTTTCTGTCTCTCTCTTTCCCCGTCTGTCTCTTTCCACATCTGTCTCTTTGCCCGTCTGTCTCTTTGCCCGTCTGTCTCTTTCCAGGGCTGTCTCTTTCCAGCGCTGTCTCTTTGCCTGTCTGTCTCTTTGTCCGGCTGTCTTTTTGTGCGGCTGTCTCGTTGCCCGGCTGTCTCTTCCCAGGGCTGTCTCTTTCCAGGGCTGTCTCTTTCCAGGGCTGTCTCTTTCCAGGGCTGTCTCTTTCCAGGGCTGTCTCTTTCCAGGGCTGTCTCTTTCCAGGTCTGTCAATTTCCCCATCTGTCTCTTTCCTCGTCTGTCTATTTCTCGGTCTGTTTCTTTCCAGGTCTCTTTCCAGGGCTGTCTCTTTGCCGTGCTGTCTCTTTCCAGGTCTATCTCTTTCCTGGGCTGTCTCTTTCCCGGGTTGTCTCTTTCCCGCTCTATCTCTTTCCCGCTCTGTCTCTTTCCAGGTGTGTTTCTATCCAGGGCTGTCTCTTTCCCGGGCTATCTCTTTCCCGGGCTGTTGCTTTCCCGGGCTGTCTCTTTCCCGCTCTGTCTCTTTCCCGCTCTGTCTCTTTCCCGCTCTGTCTCTTTCCCGCTCTGTCTCTTTCCCGGTCTGTCTCTTTCCAGCTGTGTCTCTTTCCAGGGCTGTCTCTTTTCCAGGCTGTCTTTTTTCCAGGCTGTCTCTTTTCCAGGCTGTCTCTTTCCCAGGCTGTCTCTTTCCCGGGCTGTCTCTTTCCGCTCTGTCTCTTTCCTGCTCTGTCTCTTTGCCCGTCTGTTTCTTTGCCCTTCTGTTTCTTTGCCCTTCTGTCTCTTTGCCCATCTGTCTCTTTCCAGGTCTGTTTCTTTCCCCGTCTGTCTCTTTCCAGGGCTCTCTCTTTGCCCCGCTGTCTCTTTGCCCGGCTGTCTCTTTGCCCGGCTGTCTCTTTGCCCGGCTGTCTCTTTGCCCGGCTGTCTGTGTCTGTCTCTCTCTCTCTGTCTCCCCACCGACATCATATTACTTCACACATAAGCTTCTTATACTAACAGTTTATTTTGTTCCTATAGCAACCACTGACAGTTGCTATTTATAGCCTGCAGCTCCCACCTCCATTCAGTTTAATGGATGCAGGATTTTTGGAGGGTAACTGTAAAGTGTGGGGTTAAATTTTCCCGCCCAAACAGTCTATGACGTTCTCTGAGTCACATGGAGTGTCTGTGCAAAATTTCGTGATTGTAAATGCGACGGTGCGGATTCCTTTAGCGGACATACACATATACATACACACATACACACATACATACACACATACACTCAGCTTTTTATATATTATATATATATGAAAAAATAAAAAAGTCGCACTCTGCAATAACACAGTAATACACTACCTAATAAATAAATTGGAGGTATTTATAACAGTAAATTGCATTATAATATTAGCCCAGAGCCACTTCACGGCACCCTCCTTTGCTGGGTCCTACTCTACACTGCATCTTTTTTTGGGCTTCTTAAAAACCTTCACAAGATCAGCAGGTGACCACAAGTGGCTAATGAATATGGCGGGGGTTGGAGTGAAGCCCAAAAAAGATGCAGTGTAGAGTAGGACCCAGCAAAGGAGGGTGCCGTGAAGTGGCTCTTGGCTAATATTATAATGCAATTTACTGTTGTAAATACCTCCAATTTATTTATTAGGTAGTGTATTACTGTGTTACTGTAGAGTGTGACTGTTTTTTATTTTTTCATATATTGTATCAAGAACAGATATGCACCTATTTACATTTGGAGGTGCCCCCAGTCAAGTTTGAAGTCAGGCAAGTACTGGCATGGGAGACCGGCTGGGAATCCCTGGTTTCATTCTTTTTCCATATATATATATATATATAGTCTTGGCCAAATGTCTGTTTTAATAGCATTAATTTTCCCAAACAAAAGAGTTGTGTATTATCATGTTTAGTTACATTTTTTTAAAGGGAACCTGTCAAGTCCAATATGCACCCAGAACCACGAGCAGTTCTGGGTGTATATTGCTAATCCCTGCCTAACCGTGCCTGTATACACTGGCTATTCAATGCAGTGTCACCAGCGGAGACGCGCGTACCTGTGTTCTTTGTCAACGCCCTTCTGAATGCCGGGCACTTCCAGTCATACTGCACATGACCGGAAGTGCCTGGCATTCAGAAGTGCAGTCACAGCGAACACAGGTACGCGCGTCTCCGCTGGTGACACTTCTTTGAATAGCATGTTAGTACACCGCTGTGGGCATACTACCATGCTAAGAGAGCAGACTAGTCGGGGGATATAACACCCTTGGGACCAGTCCCCATGCTCATTAGCATAAGATAAAAGATCTTTAGAAATACATTTTCTATAGATCTCTTTATCTATGCTACTAGATATTGGAACGGTTAAGGGTGCTTTACACTTTGCAACATCGCTTGCGATTGCTAGCGATGTCGAGCGCGATAGCACCCGCCCCCGTCGTACATGCGACATTTGGTGCTCACTGCCGTAGCGAACATTATCGCTACGGCAGCGTCACGCGCACATACCTGGTCAGCAACGTCGCTGTGATTGCTGAACAATCCCTCCCTCAAGGGGGAGGTGCATTCAGCGTCATAGCAACGTCACTGCGACGTCACTAAGCGGCCGGCCAATAGAAACGGAGGGGCGGAGATGAGCGGGACGTACCACTCCGCCCACCTCCTTCCTTCATCATTGCCGGTGGATGCAGGTAAGGAGATGTTCGTCACTCCCGCGGTGTCACGCACAGTGATGTGTGCTGCCGCAGGAACGACGAACAACATCGTACCAGCAGTAGCAACGACATTAAGGAAATAAGCGACGTGTCAACGATCATCGTTTTTGAACGATTTTGCGATCGTTGATCGCCGCTCATTGGTGTCACACGCTGCGATTTCAGTAACGGCGCTGGATGTGCGTCACTAACGACGTGACCTCGATGATATATCGTTACCGATGTCGCAGTGTGTAAAGCACCCTTTAGGCAGGGATTAGAAATATGCACACAGATCTGGTTCTGTGTGCATATTGCACCTGACAGGTTACCTTTAAAGGTAACCTATCACGTGTAAGAACGCTGTAAACCTGCAGATATGGGATTAATCTGCAAATTAATAGCATTTCAAACCTGCCCAGTGCCTGCACATCGAGCCTCACTGCCTGGAGGAAATTAACTTTAATCCTATCAAGAGTATTTTGGTTTCAGTCACAGTGGTGGCACCAGCGCAGGTTCAGTCACCGCTCTAGGTATGGAGAGCGACATCTGTAACCACCCCCCAACACTGACTGAGAGCTGCTCAGCATTTGAACCAGCT
Source organism: Anomaloglossus baeobatrachus (assembly GCF_048569485.1). Taxonomy (NCBI): domain Eukaryota; kingdom Metazoa; phylum Chordata; class Amphibia; order Anura; family Aromobatidae; genus Anomaloglossus; species Anomaloglossus baeobatrachus. The sequence goes on from NC_134359.1 coordinate 103,861,195, forward strand.
GTCAGTTAGTACAGGGGTGTGGTTACAGCCCCGGCTCTCCATACACAGAGCGGTGGTGCCACCACTGTGACTGACACTGGAATACAATCAGGAGGATTAAAGTTCTTTCCTCTGGGCAGTGAGGATCAAAGTGCAGGCACCAGGCAGGTTTCAAACACTATTAACATACAGATTAACTCCATATCAGTCCCCTTTAAAGATTTAACTAAACATGTTTTAATTGTTCTAATTTATTACTAGCCGGGCCCCAGTTTGTTTTCTATGTTTTGTAGCCCAGAACAACCTAAAGCCCGCTTTAGACGCTGAAATGTATCTTACAATGTGTCGGCGGGGTCACGTCGTAAGTGACGCACATCTGGCATTGTAAGGTACATTGCAGGGTGTGACAGGTACGTGTGATTGCGATTGAACGGTAAAACATTCATCGCACGCACGTCGTTCATTCCTCATGAATTGAACGTCAGATTGTTCATCGTACCCGGGGTAGCGCACATGGCAGTGTGTGACACCCCGGGAACGATGAACAGATCTTACCTGCGTCCTGCGGCTCCCGGCCGGTAATGCGGAAGGAAGGAGGTGGGCGGGATGTTTACGTCCCGCTCAGCTTTTCCCCTTCGCTTCCATTGTCCGGCTGCCGCGTGACGTCGATGTGACGCCGAACATCCCTCCCACTCCAGGAAGTGGTTGTTCGCCGCCCACATCGAGGTCGTATAGACGGGTAAGTACGTGTGACGGGGGTTAATTGTTTGTGCGGCACATTCAACAAAATTGAACGTGCTGCACATACGATGCGGGCGGGTACGATCGCATACGATATCGTATGCAGAATCGTAACATGTAAAGCAGGCTTTAGACGTAAAGCACTGTCATTGTAAATGAAGCGGGCCAGAGAATGTGGCCTTTCCAAGTGCCTATAATACCGGTGACTAATCATGATATCAGATCATTTTATGAAGTTCATAAGCCGGGAAGAAATAGAAGCTTTTTATTACATTGTAGCAATTATGTGAAATCCAGGATGATTTTTTTGACCAAATCCCAGGACAGGCTTTGGGGCTAGAACATCTGCGGCGTTGTTTGCTGGAGATTTTCCCCACCATATTGAATTGTATCCGTGAATGTAATGTATCTATGATAATAACTACATGCTTTGATAGTAAATGCAGACAAGTCATCCAGAAGAGAGGTCTGTCTCCTATAATGTACATGGTATATAATCCCAGATCACTCTTATACAATCCTGGTTCAAGTTATACAAAGAGCAATCATCTCACATGTGGTGAGGAACAGGGACTACTGTGGTTGCGCAATGACTTTCCTAGATAAATCAATGCATTGACCTAAGGAGGTATTTCAAGTGCTTCCTAATTCTTGGCTTTCTTGTCTTTTAAAGACATGTGTTTGAAGTGAACAACTCAAAATGTCCCTCCAGTGATTCGGTCGAGCAAACAAGTCCGAATCCCATCCTCCCCGAGCAAACACCAGCTCCATTTCAAAGGCACTGGTTGCTATTTGCAACTGATCAGAGAAGAGATCAAAACCAGATTGGAAAGATTGGCCCCAGAGACAGGCCCTTGTTTGTTGTCAGAGGAGGCTGTCATCTTCCTGCAGAGATCAGCTCTGTGCTCAATAACCCGGGTCACACAAAGCCGCGCGCACCTGAGCGTCGCCCCCAGCACACGCGGTCCCACATCTAATTGTGGCCTGCTCGGGGAAAGGGTCGTTAGTGTCTGGGAGGACTTTATGTCTCACCCCCTCAATAATATATTTTTGTACATCTTGGTTTTGAGATTTATTTTTTTACATTGAATTGTCTGTATTGTAAATATTTACAATTAGTATGTACAGTATGTGACTGCGAGTCAGATGTATCAGAGCGATAGTGTGCTCACTATTATTAGGGTATGGTTATTTATGCCACATGTCTATTATAGATTTAGCAAGTAAATGATTTTTTGTATAAAAGTTATAGTATTTTCTACTATACTGTCTGTATTAATTCTTCATGGTTTATATCTATACATGCCGTCATTCAGTAACAACATTCAGGGATTAGTCTCAGAGGATAAACATCTGTAAGTGATCAAGTGATGGATGCATTGGTACAGTTAGGGTGAGGCCACACTGGGATTTGTGCGAGTCCTCGCCTGACACTCGGCTCACGCTCATGTGACGCCCTGGCCTATCAGGTCGTCACAGGACATTGTGCAATCTGCCCTTCTGCATGGTGTCCATCTCCTCCTTGGTTACGGGTCCCTGGCCTTTGGTGTTGCTAAGAACAAGCCAATCAAAAATCCTAGAAACACTCTGCACCACACCCACCAGATACACCAATGGGTAGCCTGAAGGGAATAGGGGGTTGGTTTGGGAGGGTCAGGAGTGTCAGGAGTAGTCAGTCAGTGGTGACTCTCGAGAGGAGAGGTCACAAGTTGTTTGAGGAGGTTAGGAGCTGGGCTCCTCAGTTACTAGGTGGCAGACGTTGGTCTGGGCCTGGTAGGAGCTGGAATCCCGGTTACAGCAGATCATGTCAAGGGGCACGGATCTGCCGAGGAGGGCAGCCAGCGGCCTTGAGCCATCTCCGGGCAGGGGCCAGGGCACGGCGGGGTACGTGGACTCTAGGCCGGGAAGTAGCTTCAAGCGTCCTGGTAATTTACCCGACGAGGGCGAAGACTTCATGATTCGTCCTCCACCCGCTCCAAAATTGGGTACTAGCACAACGAGGGGGATAGGACTTTCCCAAAACACAGTCCAGAAAATCCAAAGCGTGAACCCTGAGAGCAAGCTCACTCTGTTAGCCATACGGGTGAGTGGGACCCGACTAGTTTTACACTACAGGGGCCAATCAGTAGAAAGATGCCAAGGAAAGGATCATAGGCTAACAAGCAACACCATCGGCACGGGATCTAAGCGTACTCCCTCCCTGCTACAGCGGTGCTAAGAATTCTGGTTTACAAGTTGTCGGTGTCAGCATTATTGGACTGAGTACGCAGTGACCCTTTAATGCCCAACGGTGCTCCCCTCTTACCACCACCAAGCCACGGGGCACTCTCCCCCTACCCACGGAGGGGTGAAACACCAAGCTGCCATACCATCGCCACCGGGTGCTCTCCACAGCAGCGGTGGTACTACACCTTACCACACACCGTGGGTGGCGTCACAAACTCTAACCACAACATCCCTTGTAAATCCCCCCTTTCATTTCGAGTGTCCGCACGGCCCCTCCCGGGTCCGGAGATCCCTCAAGCCACCTCAGATCCGGATCTGAGCAGCAGCCTGGCTGCTGGCGCTGGGGCGGTACACTCACAGCACAGCGGGAGCAGAGTGTCATGCGACTGTGGTCTTATCGTGCTATCAGACCACAGCTGCGGAGGGGAGGGCCGATGCTGCGGAGGGGAAGGCCAGCGCTGCGGAGGGGAGGGACGGCGCTGTGAAAGGGAAGGCCGGTGCTGCGGAGGGGAGGGCTAGCACTACGGATGGGGGGGCGGCACTGAGGAGAGAAGGGCAAGCGCTGTGGAGGTGAAGGCCAGTGCTGCGGAGGGGAGGACCAGCACTGTAAAGGGGAGGGCCAGCGCTACAGAGGGGAGGGCCGGTGCTGCGGAGGGGAGGGCCGGCACCGCGGAAGAGAGGGCCAGCTCTGCGGAGGAGAGGGAGAGATTTATAGTCCTATCTCCTCCGTTGCCACCTGATGCAAGAATCACATTGCACTTACATTACACCGGTGTAACACGAATGCAGTGCAATGTTTCTCTCTCCCCATAGACTCGAATGGGTGCAAGTGGAACAGGATCGCGTCCCACCCGCAGCATGCTGTGACTGTTTTCTCCGCCCGATTAGGGCTGAGAAAACAGACGCTCCGAGTAATATCGGTCCTAGTGGAATGCGATTTTTTTTTTTTTTTTTTCTATCGCATTCCACTCGCTCCGTATTACTCGCCGTGAGTGCTGTCCCTTAGAAGACACATGTCTGATAATGTACTGAAACTGTAAGAAGTCCATCAGACAGAACAACATTGACTTGCTGAAACCAGAACATTCTTTTAAATCTACCACCAAGTTTTTGCCACCTAATCTAAGAGCAATATGATGTAGAGACAGAGACCCTGATTCCAGTGATATGTCAATTACTAAGCTGCTTTGTGAAATTTTTATAAAACCACTGTTTTATCAGCAGGAGATTTAGACTAGAGGACTAGTAAACGTCCTACTAGTAAACAGTCCTACTACGCTCCACCACTAATTAGTATCTTTCTGCCTATGCACAATGCACACTGAAAACGATGATGTAAGCGGGGTGATTCGGAGCTCAGTATTCAAAGAACTGGTAGATCTGCATTAAGGTAAATCAACACCTCGCAGAGTAAATGATACATCACTGGAATCAGGGTCTGTGCCCTTACATCATGCGGCTCTCAGCTGGGGTAACAAAAACCTGGTGACAGAAAGACTTTAATATTAACTGTGTCTAATGTGGCACTGTATATTTTCAGCTGCTTGACCTCTTGTTTGAAACTAATATCATATATTTTGTATTTAAAGGGAATCTGTCACCAGGTTTTTTGCTACCTCATCTGAGAGCAGGATAAAGTAGGGGCAGAGACCCTGATTCCAGTGATGTGTCACTTACTGAGCTGTTTGCTATCATTTTGACAAAATCAATGTTTTCTCTGCTGCAGATCTAGCAGTTATACAGAGCTCATGAATATGCTGGACTACCAGCAGTACGCCAAGTAGTCCTGTAATGATAATCTCCTGCTGATTAAACAGTGATTTTATCAAAACTACACTAAGCAGCCTAGTAAGTGACACATTGCTGGAATTAGGGTCTCTGCCCTTATGCTATGCTGTTCTCAGATTATGTGGAAAAAAACCTGGTGACAGATTCCCTTTAATTACTTCACATGTAAAGATTTTTGGTTTATATTAATTCATTGAAAGCATTATTTTTTATACCCAAAGGCTAAAAAGTTCTGCTTCTTAGTGACATATTATGGATATATACATATGTAGCCATCAGCAGGAAATTATTTAAAATATATATGTACCCCCCTTTTCATTCCCCTAGCATACCAGTGGCATCAGCCTTGGCTCACGTTCTGCAGTGATCTGATACCCTAAAATATAAAGGACTCATTTCACACTTATTTTATTTAATGCTGGGATCAGGAGAGACAATTTTAAGTTTATTTAGGTCTTACAATTCAAATGTTGTGGCCCAGATCCCATCACGGTCTGTCTGGTGAGGACAAAGCAGTAAAGGTTTGAGAAACCCTGACCTAGCGGAGGCTATGTTGGCTGCACATTGTACAAGGGTGTATATGGCTATGCAGGGTGCTGGGTGTACTTACAGCCGCCACTCATAATGTTGTGAGCGGTGACTGTAGCTTCTCTGACATGCACCTCCTGACTGAAAGCCGGCGGCTGTGGGGGAAACAGAGTTCATTTTCTCCCTTTGCCGCACTTTCAGCGCAGTGGTCGGGCAGCATTATTAACCCTATATCTTCAGGTTAAGTACTTGGGGACATGACAGGTTCCCATTAAACACATTTATAAAGCCCTTGCACCACTTGTTCCAACACATATAAGCCAATCACATTGCAGCTTTAGTATTCCTGATTTTTTTCTTTAAAGAGCAGCTGGGCTTTGATTGGTTGCTGTTGACAATAACTCTAGTGTCGCGGGCGGGGAGGACAATAAGTCTAGTGTCGCGGGTTTGGGGGATTTAGTCCGTGACGCCACCCACGGGTTGTGGTGAAGATGGGCACCACCGCTGCTGGTGACGGGGATCCCGGGAGCGATGGTAGGGAGCAGCTGGGATGTTGTTTTCCCCCTCCGTGGGTAGGGGTTGGTGGTCCCGGGGCCCGGTGGTGTGACGGGGAGGCAGGGTTGGTGAGGTGCAGGGTTGCAGGGACAGCGCGACGCGGTGCCGGATGGCACGGGTGTACTCACTCAGCAAGAGATGCACAAAGTCCTCAGTAAACCAAACGGCTGGATGGATGGGTCCCGCAGCCGGCTGCAGTGTCACTCCCCGGACAGGTGATGGCGGCTGTCTTTCCCTGCACCTTGATGTACTTGATTGACTATGATGGATCCCCAACGGTAGTCCGCTCCCCGGTGTATGGATGCCGGAGGAGCCCGTTTGTCTGCAGGCGCTGGCCCTTGGGTCTCTAGCCTTAGGCGGTAGCTGTATACTCTCACGGTGTGGGCGGTTGCCTTCTATCGGGTCTTTGGCTGTTAGGAAACCCCTGGGGTTCCGGTCACACTTGGATTTGACTATTGTCAGCGGCTCCAAGAAGCCTGATCGGGGTCCGATGGCCCTGCCTGTGTGTGCTGGCTTCACTTCGCTCCCCGGTCGGTACCGGCGGGCCAATGCCCGACCCCGGTCCTACGGTTCCGCGTTGCTTCACCACTCCTGCAAACGGCCACCACCGTCTGCCAACCTTGCTGTCAGTGCCTGGGCCACAAACCCAGACACCCAAGTGTTTACTCCTTACACTTCAAACTCCAAAACTACTCTCTGTCACTTTTCCCGCCTCCAGGCCTGTGAACTCCTTGGTGGGTGGGGCCAACCGCTTGGCTCTGCCCCATCTGGTGTGGACATCAGACCCTGGAGGGAGGCAACAAGGATTTTATGTTTGGCTAATGTTACTGTCTAATGGGGGTGGGGGGGTTTGTGTGTTACATGTGACGACCTGGCTAGTCCAGGTGCCACACTAGTTTGTACACTTCCGATGTCGGAGGCTGATTGTTTTTCCCCACAGAATGCGGTTTTGTCTTCTCCAGAAATCATTATTTTCATCACAAAGCAGCAGCCAATGTAGAAACAAGTAAATGACACTTGCTTATTGTATTCAGTGACAAGTGGGTTTATAAATTTGAGAACATGTCGTAGAGCACAGTAACACGTCTTATTTCCTGCATGTTGCTCTGTGCCCCCAGTATGATGTTATCCAATACTGCAGCCGTGGCCCTGGTAGGAAGTGTATACAATCAAATACTCGCTGTACAAGCCTCATGTTCTGACAAGGGAAGTGAGAAAACCATTATTAAGTTCACAAGGACATCCCGTTCTCCTCAGCACCACATCACACATTGCAGCACAGGACAAGGAATGCAGGGCAATCTGTAATCCACCCGCCAAAGTCTGGAAAAGCAGGGCTGACGGTTAAGTCCGTACAATACATGCGATAGAACAATAAGAAGCATGCACACAATGGAAAAAAGATTTAATATTCATTGCAAATCTATCTATCCATCTATCTTTCTATTCTATCTATCTGGCTATGTTTCTATCTATCTATCTATCTATCTATCTATCTATCTATCTCTGTATCTATTCATTCTATTTATTTATCTATCCCTCTATCTTTCTATTCTATCTACAGTATCTATCTTCTTATTCCATCTCTCCATCTGTCTATCTAGCTTCTATCTATCTGTGACGCCCTGGCAAAACCAGGTAGTCACAGTTAGGCCCCGCACAACACCGTTCCCTCATTAGAAAACACACAGCCAACCAGAAAACCCTAGTCACCCCCCCTTAGGGAAAGATAGACACACCAGTGGGTGTGACCAGGCAGTTCGGACATGCCCACCTAGGGGTCCAGACAGCCCGGGGCGGGAAAACAGTCAGTTTATTCTGAAGTTCATTTTGGAGAGGAGTGTGGGCTGGAGCTAAGTGTAGCTCCAGCAGTGAAGTTCAAGTTGAACGGTGCCAGGGTAGGAGCCCTGGTGCCACTGGGTAGGAGGTAAACAGTGGTCTCTGTCAGCAGTAGACGGAAAGATGGCTCGGTGGAACTGAGGTGGACCGGGACAGGGTTGTAGCCTGCCGGTACCGACCCGGGGAACCGACCCGGAAACCGTAGCACAAAGGGGGATACTCGGACCCTGAAGCCAGGACCAGAACCAACTGAAGCTGGTTAATTAACCGATTGAGGCCAGGACTAGAGGTCCAGTCCCACCCAAAGTCCCTCATAGAAGACAATATCCCACCGATTAGGGATAAGAGGTCACTGCCAGCGCCCATAGATCCCACGGGCCAGCATCTGCGGGCACAGCTCCTTAGGCCACATCCAGCCGGGAGCGGACTCCTGAGTTTCACACTAGGAAAGTCCACCTTTCACACAGCAGTGCAGGACAAGGATAGAGACAACCAGCTGGGTGGGGGACCCGAACGGAACCGGCCGCGACACCGGCCACCATCACCTTTTTTTACCAGAGACTTGTGTGTTTTACTAACAGTGAGTACACAAGCACCCCCTGCGGTTGCCATCCCCTGCACACTCCAACCGGGTCTCGGGGCCACCATCCCTGCCCGCGGAGCGGTTAACAACTTGCTGTACAACATCTCCCCCAGATTCCCCGTAACAGCAGCGGTGGTGTCCCACCTCACCACACACCGTGGGTGGTGTCACTAACTTAATACGCCCCAGCCTGTACATATATGTCCCCCCCATTTATTCGGTGTGTCCGCGAGACCCCCGGGTCCGGAGACCCTCGAGCCACCACCCCTGAAGGCCCGGATCCGAGCAGCGCCGGCTGCTGGCACGGGGACGGCACATATCCATCTATTCCTCTATCTATCTATCTACCTATTCGTTCTATTTATCTGGCTATCTGTCCATCTATCTATCTATCCTTCTGTGATGACTGTCACAAGGTGGCGCTAGACATTACTAGTATGCAATAAATGGAGAAGTAGTCAGACAGGCCGACATCATAAACCAGGAGGGAACACAACAATACATGGGGGCAGACAGAGACGAGACAAAAGTCTGAGTTCCAGGAGAGCACATACAAAATAGAGGGAGCAGGCTGGGATGTGGTCAGGAGGAAATCTAAGGTCAGAAGCCAGGTAGTCACAACAGAAACTGTCTGGAAAGACCAAGACCAGAACACTGAGCACCACGGGAGCCAACAGCACAACAGTAAACAGGAAGTACGACTGGCGACGTCCGAGCTAACATGCTCCCTAATCAAGCAGAGCAATCACCGGGGACGAGAAGCTTCTGTGTGATCACCTCCCAGGACCAGCGTGAAACCCAGTGCTGTGAAACAACCAGCAGAGCATTCATCCTGCAAAATGCTCTGCATCATAAGCAAATATATACCAGCTCTGCAGGAGAGCATAGCAGAACAATACAGAATGTTCTGTATATAGGAATCATTATATTAAATCAGCTACAATTCTGAAAGTGCGGCACCAAGGAGAAAATTAACTTTTTTTCCTCCCAGGAGCAGATTTCAGTCATGCAGGCTTGCCCAAAAAAATTACAGTCACAGCTCCCAGCACTGAGAGTGCCTGTTATATGCATGCCCCGGTACTGACTGACAGCACACTCTACAATGCATCAGTACAGAGCTAGCTGTCAGTTATTACCTAATTACAGCTGCTGTTCTCAGTTCTGTGAGTGGTTCCTGTAATTGCCCCAGACATGGCTGCATGACTGAAAGCCGGTGGCTCTAGGAAAAAATAAAATTAATTTTCTCCTGGGTGCTGCACTTTCAGTACTGCTGCTGGGTTGCCACCTTAATAACACTATTAACCTGTAGATTAAATCTATATTTACAGGCTAATAGCATTATTAAACCTCACAGGTTTGCTTTAAAGTGCAAACTGGATCATCCGTTATGGTTGTACAGATTTTCCATTGCCTTTATCATTTTCCATTCCTCAGTTGAATTTTATGGACATTTGTCTTTTTTCAGCTATTTAACTATGTAACTCTTTTAACCTCCATCGCTGAAATGGTGTAAAAATAGCTTTCAGTTGTAGATATTAAGCCATGCAGCTTATTACGCTTCCAACCATCAGAAAACACCAATTATTACTAATGATACCGATCTCTGAAAGTGGCTTCCTTGTTCACTGTCAGCTACTCTAAAACCGACAGACCAAAAAAGGGAAAATCATCTTCATAAAGTCAATAAATGATGTTTATTTACATTTATTGCTGTCTCCGACATTTCTCTCCTCTGGAGCCTGAAGTCATGGAGCAAACTCAGCCATGTACCTGGGACTGAAAGCCACAAGACAACCAGGGAGGTATCAAATGAGGGAACTCTGAAAGGCAATAATAAAAAGCACATGGCTGTAACCCCCCCAATAATCTAGCGATAAGACAGTGCTGCTATTGACTTCAGTATTTTGGAGGTGCATTGCTTTGTCTTGGGGTACCAGCGAGGGAAGCCTTGCTGATACTTCATTGGCATTCATTGTTATTAAATATATGTGGTGAGGGAAATGAGAAACATTTCAGCCTGAGCAAACATCAGTTCTGTCTGGGAAATAATTTTATGAGCAAAGACACACTTGAAAGGGTTTTCTGCTTGAGGTCTTTTTTTTGGACTCTGTGCTGCTTTATCAGCTGTGTAATACTGTGTCATAGCACAATATAGAGAATGTTATGTATTTCGTCCTACTATATTCGAAGCCTTTGACTTCAGCAATCAACATATTGTAAATGTGGTTGTAATGTAGCACTGGGTAATGTACATCCCAGAGCTGTATGGTTCTATCTATGCTATTTTCTGTGTAGTATTAGTGTACTATGACTACAGTTTTTTATCGTGGGCAACATGGCGATTGACGAGTGCTAGGAGGGAAGAACAGCAAAATGGGTTTTAGCCGAGAAAAAAATATATATATAAATGATCATATGTGCGAACCTCGGCTGCTGCAGACTCAAAGAGCCGATAAGTAGGAGAGAGGGATGATTAATGGCTATTCCGCGCTGCCAGTTAATAATGGCGCTGTGCGTTATTCAAAAAAATGTGGTTTATTGATTACATGCGTTTCGAAGCTGCTTTGCTTCTTCATCAGGAAAAAATTGTGTTTTTTCTTTTTCCCGCTGAAGAAGCGAGGCAGCATCGAAACGCATTGAATCAATAAGCCATATATTTTTTATAATTCACAGCATCATTATTAATGTCAGTGAGGAATAATCACTAACCATCCCTCACTCCTGTTAGAATACATCCTCATAGCATAGAGTTCGTAGAATTTGTATGTTCTACATGTTTGCATGGATTTTTTTTATGGTATTTCAGTTTCTTCAAACATTTCAAATACATTCTGATATAACATAGCTGTAGAAAAAGACATGGACCGCACATCCAAAAATTATACGGTGATCTAGTGCCGCTAGGCTAAAATTTATACAACTGAACATGAGGTTCTTAGTTTAACATTCAGATCAGACTGTATGAAGCCCACTGCCACGTCACGGCACACCTCTCAGTGGGTCCATAACTTTACATAGTCTTAAAGTTGCGGCACAATGCGCCAACCACAGCCGAAGTGACAGTGCACCAGCAGTGTGGGCAACCCGATACCCCACAGCACCCATGTTGGAAGGCTGAGTCCCCATGACTCCAGGTTACCCCACAGACTAAGGAGTTAGAAAACTCACCTTCCACATGCTCTCAGATATCAGATTTCTGATATATTACATGATTAGGAAATTAGATTGTGAGCCTCATTGGGTACTAATGAGAATGGTAACAATTAGAGTTAATTGAATCTGCAGAGATTGAAATTTGAAAAACCATGAGAATTATTCTGGGAAATTTGAATTGCATTAAAGTTATTCAATATGAAATGAATGTTTCTTATTATGCTCTGGTGTCCTTCTAGACCCCAGTGAAAAAGAAATGTAGAGTGTAAAAAGAAAAATAGTCACCTCATCGCTCACCTGTCACATTACCCCAAGAGCCTGCTGTCTGCTTCTACAGGATTCTTGTTTTCGCCTTCCCCTGTCACGCACATCTTTTTTGGGTTATGGCTTCCAGCACAGCTAGGCCCCTGACATCTCCGCATGCCACGTCATCACTGTGCACGTCATGATGTCACCATGTGGTTAGAACATGTGTTGCCCCAAACCTAGACAGTGCCTACATGGATGCAGACAGGAAATTCAAAGGCCTCGTCATGACTGAGAGCTGCGTCTGAGATTGAAGCATTCCAAAAAGGATGCTTTTGATGGGGAAAGAGAAAGAAGAGAAAGCCCGGACAATGGGCGATAGTGGTGGCAGGTCAGTGAGCTGTGGGATAAACATTTATTTGTTTAACTTTTGCAGCTCTTTTTTGATTCAACAATTGTAAAATTGTGTATTCTGAAAAAAAAAAAAAAAGAATTTTGTCAAATTATTGGCACCAAAAGTGAAAATAAAATCTACAGAATGGGAGGAATAGAATTAAGCAACAGCTTGTGTAAAAAAGACTTGGGCATACTAATAGATCACAGACTACACATAGGTCAACAGTATGATGCAGCAGCAAAAACAAATTTTGGATGTATTAAGAGAAGCATAGAGTCTAGATCTTGTGAAGTAATTATCCTCCTCTACTCCTCTTTGATGTAACGATAGTCCTGGGAGTGGACCCACTGGACCGTGCACCGGACTCCCCTGCAACGCGACCTTGAGTGAACACCCATACAGGGACTGTCGGGCGTAACCGCAGAGGGCCTAGATGCACAGAACCTCGGATCAGCAAGAGTCACCGGATAGAGGTGACTGAAGATGGATTCCAGTTTTAAAGCTCCATCGAGAGGAATTGAGGGTCCAGAGTGCACCCCCCACCATCAAGCAAGTTAGTGTGAAAAGTGCTGATAATGGCAGAGTCAGTAATGACTGACAGCCACTAAGGGGCACTTTGCACACTACGACATCGCAGGTGCGATGTTGGTGGGGTCAAATTGAAAGTGACGCACATCCGGTGTAGCTGTCGACATCCTAATACATGGATGAACCTAATACAGGGGTGGACCTAATGCAGGAGTGAACCTAATGCATGGATGAACCTAATACAGGGGTGAACCTAATACAGGGGTGAACCTAATGCAGGAGTGAACCTAATGCATGGATGAACCTAATGCATGGATGAACCTAATACAGGGGTGAACCTAACTCAGGGGTGAACCTAATGCAAGGGTGGACCTAATACAGGGGTGAACCTAATGCAAGAGTGAACCTAATGCAGGGGTGAACCTAATGCATGGATGAACCTAATACATGGATGAACCTAATACAGGGGTGGACCTAATGCAGGAGTGGACCTAATACATGGATGAACCTAATACAGGGGGGAACCTAATACAGGGGTGGACCTAATGCAGGAGTGAACCTAATGCATGGATGAACCTAATGCATAGATGAACCTAATACAGGGGTGAACCTAACTCAGGGGTGAACCTAATGCAAGGGTGGACCTAATACAGGGGTGAACCTAATGCAAGAGTGAACCTAATGAAGGGGTGGACCTAATGCATGGATGAACCTAATACAGGGGTGAACCTAACTCAGGGGTGAACCTAATGCAGGGGTGAACCTAATGCATGGATGAACCTAATACAGGGGTGGACCTAATGCAGGGGTGGACCTAATGCAGGGGTGAACCTAATGCAGGGGTGAACCTAATGCATGGATGAACCTAATACAGGGGTGGACCTAATGCAGGGGTGGACCTAATGCAGGGGTGAACCTAATGCAGGGGTGAACCTAATGCATGGATGAACCTAATACAGGGGTGGACCTAATGCAGGGGTGGACCTAATGCAGGGGTGAACCTAATTCAGGGGTGAACCTCATGCAAAGGGGAACCTAATGCAGGGGTGAGCCTAATGCAGGGGTGAACCTAATGCAGGGGTGAGCCTAGTGCAGGGGTGAGCATAATTCAAAGATGAACGTAATGCAGAGCCTTATGTTAATACTACTGTATAGATAGAAGCAACAATAACTGAACAAAACAGTATTACAAGTCACAGGTTCGTAAATCATGATTTCATAAATCCTGTGCAGCTTTTCACTATAGCATTTGATGCATCATGTTATTATATAGCACTTACTTTTAATTCCCAGAGTGGTCCTTCCTGCATATTGATTTGGCAACTACTGGAATCGGAGACTTGTGTTTTGACATGAAAGCATTAAAGAGAATGCAAAACATCAAGCTCAGATAGCAATAAATTAGATTTGAATGGAGCTGTACTTAGTATTCCAGGATCCTAATGTCAAGCCAAGGGAAATGTCTATTACTGTCATGTTTGTTGTAGGATGACTTGATGCGGGTTCCATAGGTTAGTGCCTTCAATCCTTGTCAGCACAGGCAGTCGGGAGATGGCTGGAATCTCCCCGTGTTTTAGATTTGCTGTCAGATGCAGCTGAATGTAGTTACACATTACAGGCCTATATCAAATATACATATTCTATTGTTTACACTAAATGTTTGGCAGTGACAAAATATAAAATGGAATACGCAGTCTAGAATATTTTGTATCTACTACAATGACTATTGCCTATAGTGCGAACTATAATATAGTGATATTACAATGGAATCATTCCTCTAATGTTTGCATTGACCACATGATGGCCATTTGGCATACTATAGTTACCTTGTGAGCGAAAAAACTGTGGGAAGAAAGGGCGCAAATAGGGTCTTACCCGGTATAGCAATGGGAGGTGAATGTATAGCAGGAACACTCACCTGATGCGGTTGTGCCAGTCACAACCCCTTTGACAGCATGAAAGTAACGTGGAAGGCGGCAGTCCCGCAACACGGAGTGATTTCAGACAGCAGGAGAAAAGCAGGTTTAAATACCGCGCCAAACCACAGGAGTCCAGATGAAGTTAGTAAATCTCTTTTCTTTATTTTCACAGGTCTACGCGTTTCAAGGACATATCCGTCCTCTTCCTCAGGACAAAATGCAGAGAATACTAACTATTCTCTGCATTTTGTCCTGAGGAAGAGGACGGATATGTCCTTGAAACGCGTAGACCTGTGAAAATAAAGAAAAGAGATTTACTAACTTAATCTGGACTCCTGTGGTTTGGCGCGGTATTTAAACCTGCTTTTCTCCTGCTGTCTGATAGTTACCTTGTGACCAGTGCTGCATTACCTATACGCATGGTAGACCAGTGCCTACAAGTGACCCTGGGGGGACGTTAGCTGCTATATTTTGGACATTATTTCTATGTAGCTATAACTAGGCTGTGGAAATGAGAGGGGCAATAAGGGCTCCTGCAGACAACCATATTTTCGGTCCGAGTGCTATCCGTCAAAAAACAAATCGTACCCGTACCAATTGGATTCAGTGAGACACTGCACGTATCATATTTTTTTCTTGGACTGAATTATCCAAGGAAATAAATTGCAGCATGCATGATTTGCCTCCCAGAATAATATTGCAGTTGGCTATTCAAGTCTTTGGGCCGTGAAAAAAATCGGAAATCTGAGTGTGGTCTGATTTTCACGGATTGACAGAATAGAGAAAAGAAGAATATTCTTTTTTTTCCTTTCCTCCTCCCCCCAAAAACCCAGATACCACACCCAGAAACTGATCAGCTGAATTGGACAGTTTTTCTTCGATGGAGAAAATACGGCAGTGTGAACTCAGCCTTAGGCTCCCTTCACACGTGAGTGAAAAACACATGTTTTTCACTGACGTGATAAAGGTGCTTATGTCCCTCCATGTGTCGTGATTTTGGCACACGTGTGATCTCCATGTGCTATCCGTGATAATACTCGAAGATCAGGCACTTATACTCATCTGTCCACGCCACTGCTCTCCTTGGTGCTGAGGTGTCCCGCGATGCTGTGTATGGGCGCTGCTGTCTCACTGGTGCAGCTACTTCCGGGTCGGCTGTGCAGTGAATATTAATGAGTATATTTAGCCAGCCTGGAAGCAGGAGACAGCGGCGGCTGAAGACAGCATTGCTGGAGACAAAAGAGTTTAGAAATAAATGTACGTGTTTTTCTGGTACATGTTTCACAGATTACACCATTGTTTTGTCCATGGGAGATCATTGATGCCGGAGAAAAAAGGACTTCTCTCCGTACGGAGCACATGGACACGCATGTACGCCACACAGTAACATGTTAGTGAGAAATCACTGATGTGTGCGCAGACCCATTGACTTTAATGGGTCTGTGTTTGTCCATGATTCCGGTACATATAAAAGCTGCAATATACACACAAGAATCACTGAAGGTGTGAAGGGGGCCTAAGAGAGACACAGAAGGAAGACTGTAGACCAGTGTTTCTCAACTCCAGTCCTCAAGGCCCACCAACAGATCATGTTTTCAGGATTTTCACAGTATTGCACATAAATAATTCCATCACCTATGCAATACTAACAAAATCCTGAAAACCTAATCTGTTGGTAGGCCCTGAGGACTAGAGTTGAGGAACACTACTGTAGACAGTGCTGGATCATGTGAATAGTGCACCATAATGTCTTTACAGAGCAACCCAAAGGGGTGTCTACTTAATGGACAGAAAAACGTGCAATACAGTTAGGTCCAGAAATATTTGGACAGTGACACAATTTTCGCGAGTTGGGCTCTGCATGCCACCACATTGGATTTGAAATGAAACCTCTACAACAGAATTCAAGTGCAGATTGTAACGTTTAATTTGAAGGTTTGAACAAAAATATCTGATAGAAATTGTAGGAATTGTACACATTTCTTTACAAACGCTCCACATTTTAGGAGGTCAAAAGTAATTGGACAAATAAACCAAACCCAAACAAAATATTTTTATTTTCAATATTTTGTTGCGAATCCTTTGGAGGCAATCACTGCCTTAAGTCTGGAACCCATGGACATCACCAAACGCTGGGTTTCCTCCTTCTTAATGCTTTGCCAGGCTTTACAGCCGCAGCCTTCAGGTCTTGCTTGTTTGTGGGTCTTTCCGTCTTAAGTCTGGATTTGAGCAAGTGAAATGCATGCTCAATTGGGTTAAGATCTGGTGATTGACTTGGCCATTGCAGAATGTTCCACTTTTTAGCACTCATGAACTCCTGGGTAGCTTTGGCTGTATGCTTGGGGTCATTGTCCATCTGTACTATGAAGCGCCGTCCAATCAACTTTGCGGCATTTGGCTGAATCTGGGCAGAAAGTATATCCCGGTACACTTCAGAATTCATCCGGCTACTCTTGTCTGCTGTTATGTCATCAATAAACACAAGTGACCCAGTGCCATTGAAAGCCATGCATGCCCATGCCATCACGTTGCCTCCACCATGTTTTACAGAGGATGTGGTGTGCCTTGGATCATGTGCCGTTCCCTTTCTTCTCCAAACTTTTTTCTTCCCATCATTCTGATACAGGTTGATCTTTGTCTCATCTGTCCATAGAATACTTTTCCAGAACTGAGCTGGCTTCATGAGGTGTTTTTCAGCAAATTTAACTCTGGCCTGTCTATTTTTGGAATTGATGAATGGTTTGCATCTAGATGTGAACCCTTTGTATTTGCTTTCATGGAGTCTTCTCTTTACTGTTGACTTAGAGACAGATACACCTACTTCACTGAGAGTGTTCTGGACTTCAGTTGATGTTGTGAATGGGTTCTTCTTCACCAAAGAAAGTATGCGGCGATCATCCACCACTGTTGTCATCCGTGGACACCCAGGCCTTTTTGAGTTCCCAAGCTCACCAGTCAATTCCTTTTTTCTCAGAATGTACCCGACTGTTGATTTTGCTACTCCAAGCATGTCTGCTATCTCTCTGATGGATTTTTTCTTTTTTTCAGCCTCAGGATGTTCTGCTTCACCTCAATTGAGAGTTCCTTAGACCGCATGTTGTCTGGTCACAGCAACAGCTTCCAAATGCAAAACCACACACCTGTAATCAACCCCAGACCTTTTAACTACTTCATTGATTACAGGTTAACGAGGGAGACGCCTTCAGAGTTAATTGCAGCTCTTAGAGTCCCTTGTCCAATTACTTTTGGTCCCTTGAAAAAGAGGAGGCTATGCATTACAGAGCTATGATTCCTAAACCCTTTCTTCGATTTGGATGTGAAAACTCTCATATTGCAGCTGGGAGTGTGCACTTTCAGCCCATATTATATATAATTGTATTTCTGAACATGTTTTTGTAAACAGCTAAAATAACAAAACTTGTGTCACTGTCCAAATATTTCTGGACCTAACTGTATGTGCTTATAGGTTCCTGGAATGTATACCCAGCAATGTCCATGACATGTGTGGACTCCATTGGGAGCCAGCTATGACATACACCATACCTCTGTCATCGCACCAATGTCTGGTTTATGTAGGTTGTAAATGGATATAAATCTTTTGAATGTTTTCAACAATTGCAAATTAAAATGAATGGTTTTAGATATTTCATGATTGGCAGCTTACTTATAAAATCTGTATTTATTGGCAAAATTCATATCTGAAATGCAATAATCTCTCTATCAAGACTCTAAACCAGTGATTTTCAACTTTTGTACCATATGGAAACTCCTTCTGGTACCCCAGGAAAATTCAATGTTACGGCATAAAAACATTTCTAATGGTTCCCTGACTGCTTTGCCTTCTCCCATGTCGAGTATTTTTATTCACCTTAAAATGAATTTACTTGATTTTGCAGACTTTGAGCGATTCTATAGTGTCATGTAACCTTCATTTGGAAAAGACCTTTCCATAGTGTGTACTATCTAGAATGATATGGTATATACATGCACCCATAAGTAGGAGTTGGCATCACTTTGCTGCATGCGTTTTTCTTACTAGCTCATACAGCTCATGAATTCTTCTCATTCTTATTTCCATCATCCCATTTTCTTTCCTATCAGAGTGAAATTGGACACAGCCCTCCTCCTGCCTACACCCCTATGTCAGGAGTAAGTATTCCACATTGGCCTTAAATCTCTAAATGTCTTTACTGACTTATCCTCCGGTTGTTTTCTCTTCCCTTGTAGAAGTGAATTGGGTTAAGTTGCATTTACACTGCAAGATTATCATCAACGAGGGCTCCTTTTCATGATAATCTTGCAATGTGGACATGCTGACAATCACCCATAGAATGAGTGAAATACTAATTAGTTGGGTGAAACAAGTTTTAACCAAGATTAAGGCTATGTGCACACGATGCGTTTTTTGAAAAATCTGCACCAAAATCTGCATTGTTATCCTGAAGCCAGCAAAGTCTATGAGATTTCTAAAGTGCTATGTGCAGGTTCCTTTTTTTCTGTACAGATTTAGTGCAGATTTTGGTGCAGGAAAAATCTACAGCATGTCAATTGTTGGGATGTTTTCTCCAGCGTTTTTTAGCCCTTCTACCCATTGACTTCATAAAAAATGCATGGAAAAAAAACGCACCAAAAACACATGCATTTTTCGGTGCTTTTTTTCTGCCAGAATGTGCAGATTTGATGCAGAAAATGTTTGCACTAAATCTGCAGTGTGTGCACATACCCTAAAAGTCAGCATTCTAGGTAGTGCATCATCTTGTGTAAACAGGACTTATGCTACCGAGAATAATGACGGCCAACGCGCCATGAATGATTGATTACAGATCGTTCAGGGCACATCGGAGTGCGGTCTACCTGTATAAACAGGCAATGTAATATGACCACCGATCAGCGGTCGGTAAGTGTCGCACATTTGCTAATGTAAATGGACCCTTACTGTAACATACAATGTCAGTCCCAATTTATATAAACTACCTTATTTACTGGCACCGATAGTTCTCCTCCCCAGTCTTTCCAATCTCTGATTATGGCTCACTTACCATTTCATCTATGCTTCATCTCTTTCTTCACATTTCCATACTTAGTTTCATAGCATGAGAGGTCTGGCAAGGAATTCAGAAAAGTAATTGTAATAGTCACATTGACTTTTACAGATCAGTACCAGGACTGGGAGGCTAATAGTGCATTAACTAATAAGCTATATATATAAAGGAAGGAAATCAGCAGCACAAATGGCCATTTCACATTCTTGCCTCCAGTCTCACATTTGCCGGCCTTCTCCTGCTCAATTTCATACTCTTCACAGTGTCAAACATTAGTTTTAGTTTTTTCCCATTTTCTCTTACTTTCACATCCAGGCACCAGAATATACTAAAATTTAGTAATTTGTTAAATTTACAATGTAATTCTTCAATATAACAACTTACCTATCTTCTGTCAAATGCTGCAGGCGCTGGAATAGTTTGGTTTCTTGATGTATTCAGCTCCGATCTAGGAATATGGGTCTATCCAGTAGACGCAGCGTGAGCCTTAAACATGTCATCGTCACTTACTGTTATGTGTTATATAGTAATTGTGACTGGAGAAAGTAGGAGTCGAATGGTAAAAGAAAAATAGGAGCCGTATTGAAGAAATCCATTAGTGACCACACTGGGTATTGGTGCATTTCTTTTACTGGTTCACATGATTACATTGCTATGATGGAATTAAATTGCAATAATTATTAGCTTTCGATAGTTTAATGGTCACTGAGTTGTTGAGGATTATTGGAAAACATTCTAGGATGAATAAAAGAAGGTTTTTTTCTGATGAGTCTTATTAGTAGCAAAAAGTGAAGAAGACAATTGGTGCTTTAGAAGCTTTGGTGATAATATTAATTAAAATATAAACTCCAGATTATGACCAGAACACCTTGGCACGTGTGTATCTTCATAAACAGAGCACAAATAACAGCAGACATCAAACAGTTCATTATCAGAAGAGACTTAGAAGGAGCAGCCTGGAGCATCATTAATATAGAGTGTCCAGCACCATCACAGAAGGGATGGTGAGGGCGAAGACAGCACGGTAATTGAATCAATCAGTCATTTGCTTTCTGATGCTGGGCTTAAGGCTGTAGGTCAGCAAGTCATCAAAAGCGGTGGCAAATACACTAATTACTACTCTACAGGACAAAGCTGTTAACTCCCAGCCGTCTTTAACTCTGCAGTCTCTGCGGTGACGGCAAAATCCCTCCTCGTTTCAGCATCACCATGTATGCAGCCATCTTCCCTCTACTGATTTGCGTCACTGTTTGCTTGAGAGAACCCAAATCTTGAACATGACCATTAAATTGAGTTAAAGTGGAAAAAAACCATTGACAAGAAAGCCATATTTTTGTAAATGGCAGGATAACATCAGTTTTAGTTCCCACTTGCTATGTGCAATTATTTTGAGTTTTTCCAATGTTGGATGCAACTATCTACAAAGCTACAGTATGTATTTGGCACCATAAAAGCAGTGCCTTGTGGTACTCCTAGTACCAAGTCATACCGGCATCCATACGCTGCTCACTGGGCTGCCATAAGCCCAGAACTTTACCCTTTTAGCAGCAATTCTTCTAGAAGAGAAAAGCTGTATACATAAAGCATCTGTTCAAGCAGGGTCACTTTCATTCTGATGGATTAATATGGAATTTGACAGAATAAACCTCAATGTGTTCCATATAAAATCACAGAATAGGCAACATGCACTAGAATGAATGGCCTATAACCACTCTGTAAAAAATATAGTCATGTATGACATTTATGCAGGGCATGTGAGGAGGTATATGGGGATTAATCACTCTCCCTCTCTTTTTTTCATCCACTTCTATATTACTTCTCCTTTATTTCCTTCTTCCTTTTTTTAGGTTAATGAGTGTTTTTTTTCTGTTAGGAATTGTTTGAATTATTTTTTACTACTCAACAATATTGGTCCATTTCCATAATTAATGTGTAATTTTACCATACCAGTTTTTAGGTGAATAGGTTTGTCTGGTCTAAATCCACAAGTCTGCAGTCATATTATGTCTGCCATAGAGGTTCGCAAACCCGCAGATGTTCGGTTTCGCCGGGTCTGGCCGGACTTAAAAAAAAAAAAAGTCCTGTTCAGGATCAGACATCACCCGAACTAGAGCCGAGACCCCATATAAGACTATGGGGAATCAAACTTTAGTGCTAGGAAATAGTGGTCGTAAGAGCTAGGGGGCTGAAAAAGGAAGCAAAATGGGGCTTAAAGCAGGGGAATTATACTTATGAGTTTCGCACGGCTGTCACACTGCTTCCGAGTCCGCTCATTAAAGATTATGAATATTCACTGCTTCCCTGCTCACTCTCTGTGACGGCATCTATCATTGGTTGCAGTCAGACAGTGCCCCCATCCTCTGCACCCGTGTCTGTGATTGGTTGCCCTCACACTAGCTGTCTGAGTCCCCAAAATGGAGCGTAGAAATAAATCATTTGAAATAAATGGTGTGTAAGTTCCTCCATATTTTGATACCTAGTGCAAATAAAGCAGACAGCTTTGTGCTTTATTTTGGCTGTGTATCAAAATACGAGAGAATTGACGTGGATTTTTTTAAATTAATAAATAAATAACTTAAAAAAATGACTTTGAATCCAACCCGCCCCCCTATTTTAATACCCAACCAAGATCAAGCAATTAGCTACAGACATGGTTATTGGGCCCTCCCCAAGCAAAAAACAGCAGCCCGCAGCTGCCAAAGAATTGATGCATTCATTAGATGTGCCAATCCTGGGGCTTACCTGACTCTTCTCAATTGCTCTCGTGCAGTTGGCAATTGGGTTATTATACGAGGTTAATGACAGCTGTGATTTGTCAAAAAATCACACCTGCCACAAAGCACTGGATTAGTAATAGGTAGTGGTTTATGAGTAGAGTTGAGCGCGGTTCGTGGTTCGTGGTTCTCCAGTTCGCGGCTCGAGTGATTTTGGGGCATGTTCTAGATCGAACTAGAACTCGAGCTTTTTGCAAAAGCTCGATAGTTCTAGATACGTTCGAGAACGGTTCTAGCAGCAAAAAGCAGGGCTTTTTACAGCTACAGTGTGCAGGAGCCATCGCTGGCAGCCTGCCACAAGCTGGTAACCAAGATAAACATCGGGTATCCAAGCAAAGCGCTTTGGTTAGTAACCCGATGTTTATCTTAGTTACGTGCAGGAAGCCCACACTTTCCCGCTCAGCTCGCTCCGCCCCCTCCTGCCCGCGGCATGTACACATACATACACAAACACACACACACACACACATCCCCCCCCCCCATCCCCCCCCATCCCCCCCATCCCCCCCCGCCCGCCCGCTCGCTCGCTCGCTCGCTCGGCTTACCTGCGGTGATGAAGTCCCGCCATCCCGACCTCAGCGCTGTCACTGTCCTCCATGGCCGCCGCTTGTCACATCACCTATCGCTTCCGACCCGAGACTGACTAGCGGTGACGTCACGGACCTCTCGCGATACTTGCTGTGAAGGCGCCGGTCATTGACCTCAGTGACAGGGGCTGTCAGTGTGCTGGAGATCAGCGCAGGTAATGTACCTCGCTGACAGCAGCACTTGTCACCCCCCTGCAGTGACCTGGGCTGACCCATTGATGTTAGCTCAGGTCACTGCACTGCTCTCCCAGTCAATGGGGAACATCCTGCTCTTCATTGACTGGGACAGTGTGGATCGTCATGGCAACCCCTTGGATTACACCAGACCTGGATTTGTTTTTCAATCTAATAAATTGGTTAAAGAGGGAATGTTTTGGGGAGTGTTTTTTCAAATAAAAATGTGTTTGTCGTCTATTTTTTTTTATTACTGACTGGGTTGGTGATGTCGGGTATCTGATAGACGCCTGACCTCACCAACCCCAGGGCTTGATGCCAGGTGACATTACACATCTGGTATTAACCCCAAATATTACCCCGTTTGCCACCGCACCAGGGCGCGGGATGAGCTGGGGCGAAGCACCAGGATTGGCGCATCTAATGGATGCGCCACTTCTGGGGCGGCTGCGGCCTGCTATTTTTAGGCTGGGGAGATTCCAATAACCATGGACCTCCCTAGTCTGAGAATATCAGGCCCCAGCTGTCTGCTTTACCTTGGCTGGTGATCCAATTTTGGGGGACCCCTACGTGTTTTTTTTTTTAATTATTTATTTAATTTAAAATAACAGCGTGGGGTGCCCTCAGTTTTGGATTACCAGCCAAGGTGAGGTTGCCAGCTGTGGTCTGCAGGCTGCAGCCGTCTGCTTTACCCTAGCTGGCTACAAAACTAGGGGGAACCCTATGTCATTTTTTTTTCATTTTTTTGGCTAAATACAAAGCTAAGCACCCCTTAGTGCCACATGAAAGGTACCAAAGGGTGTTCCACTTTTTCTCCATTTTTTTCTCCACTTTCTCTCCACTTTTTCTCCACTTTTTCTCCATTTTTTTCTCCACTTTTTCTCCACTTTTTCTCCACTTTTTCTCCACTTTTTCTCCACTTTTTCTCCACTTTTTCTCCTCTTAATCTCCACTTTTTCTCCTCTTATGCTCCACTTTTTCTCCACTTTTTCTCCACTTTTTCTCCACTTTTTTCTCCACTTTTTCTCCTCTTATGCTCCACTTTTTCTCCACTTTTTCTCCACTTTTTCTCCTCTTATGCTCCACTTTTTCTCCACTTTTTCTCCACGTTCTCTCCACTTTTTTCTCCACTTTTTCTCCTCTTATGCTCCACTTTTTCTCCACTTTTTCTCCACTTTTTCTCCACTTTTTCTCCACTTATGCTCCACTTTTTCTCCACTTTTTCTCCACTTTTTCTCCACTTTTTTCTCCACTTTTTCTCCTCTTATGCTCCACTTTTTCTCCACTTTTTCTCCACTTTTTCTCCTCTTATGCTCCACTTTTTCTCCTCTTATGCTCCACTTTTTCTCCACTTTTTCTCCACTTTTTCTCCACGTTTTCTCCACTTTTTTCTCCACTTTTTCTCCTCTTATGCTCCACTTTTTCTCCACTTTTTCTCCACTTTTTCTCCACTTTTTCTCCTCTTATGCTCCACTTTTTCTCCACTTTTTCTCCACGTTCTCTCCACTTTTTTCTCCACTTTTTCTCCTCTTATGCTCCACTTTTTCTCCACTTTTTCTCCACTTTTTCTCCACTTTTTCTCCTCTTATGCTCCTCTTATGCTCCACTTTTTCTCCACTTTTTCTTCACTTTTTTCTCCACTTTTTCTCCTCTTATGCTCCACTTTTTCTCCACTTTTTCTCCACTTTTTCTCCACTTTTTCTCCTCTTAATCTCCACTTTTTCTCCTCTTATGCTCCACTTTTTCTCCACTTTTTTCTCCACTTTTTCTCCACTTTTTCTCCTCTTATGCTCCACTTTTTCTCCACTTTTTTCTCCACTTTTTCTCCACTTTTTCTCCTCTTATGCTCCACTTTTTCTCCACTTTTTTCTCCACTTTTTTCTCCACTTTTTCTCCTCTTAATCTCCACTTTTTCTCCACTTTTTCTCCACTTTTTCTCCACTTTTTTGTCCACTTTTTCTCCACTTTTTCTCCTCTTAATCTCCACTTTTTCTCCACTTTTTCTCCACTTTTTCTCCACTTTTTTGTCCACTTTTTCTCCACTTTTTCTCCTCTTATGCTCCACTTTTTCTCCACTTTTTTCTCCACTTTTTTCTCCACTTTTTCTCCTCTTAATCTCCACTTTTTCTCCACTTTTTCTCCACTTTTTCTCCACTTTTTCTCCACTTTTTCTCCTCTTATGCTCCACTTTTTCTCCACTTTTTCTTCACTTTTTTCTCCACTTTTTCTCCTCTTATGCTCCACTTTTTCTCCACTTTTTCTCCACTTTTTCTCCACTTTTTCTCCTCTTAATCTCCACTTTTTCTCCTCTTATGCTCCACTTTTTCTCCACTTTTTTCTCCACTTTTTCTCCACTTTTTCTCCTCTTATGCTCCACTTTTTCTCCACTTTTTTCTCCACTTTTTTCTCCACTTTTTCTCCTCTTAATCTCCACTTTTTCTCCACTTTTTCTCCACTTTTTCTCCACTTTTTCTCCACTTTTTTCTCCACTTTTTCTCCACTTTTTCTCCTCTTATGTTCCACTTATTCTCCACTTTTTCTCCACTTTTTCTCTACTTTTTCTATGGTCGGTCTACCCATTAGCTCTGCCATGCATAGTGTAGCTCTACACCTACTGCACATGTTACTTTATGATTGACATCTCTTTCGTACCAGAGCTGTCTAAGTCTACTCTGACCCCATATTTGTCATTACTATATTGTCCTTGTACTGTATTATGACATTTGTATCATGTGTTTCATTTCTTGCTGTGTTGCAATTTTTTTGCTGCATCCCAATTGTACCTCTACATTGTTCGAGTTTATGTTATTGTTCTCTCACTCTTATGTGATACTGATTATTGTCATTTTTCATGATTACATGCAGATAAGTCCAATCTGACGAAGGCTCAGGCCGAAACGTCATTTGTAACTTGTTTTGGACAAAAACATATATGCTTATGAAAAAAAAATTTTCTTAATACGGACCAATAAAGAGTGATTTTGCATTACTATCCATTGTGACTTACTGACTTAGTCTGGGAGATATAGAGTGCCGAGGTTACTCACTAATTTTATCTATTATTACCTCTGAGCACCTATATACCAGTGAGCAGAGCTTCCTCTACAGTAGTTCTCCTGATTAGGCATGCCCTTACCTCATGAGCAGGGCATTGCAGCTTTGGTAGCAACCATTACGACATGGACTCTGCTGCTGTGGACCCGGGGAGAGTGAGTGCAGATTCATTGCACCCACACTCCTCACATGAAGGGTCCGCACTCCTAGAAAATGGGGGATACGTTCCCTGAGTGTCTCCCCCCCATATTCTAGACGGTCCAGAGTCGTCGTGGGACCCCTTTATTTTTTTTCTTACAATAAATTGGTGAAAGAGGAAATGTTTTGGGGACTGTTTTTTCAAATAAATTTCTTTTGTCGATTTTTTGTTTTTGTTAGTACTGACAGTTTATGATGTTGGGCATCTAATAGACGCCATGACATCACAAACTGCTGGGCTTGATCTCAGGTGACTTTACAGCTAGTATCAACCCGATTTATTACCCCGTTTGCCACTGCACCAGGGCACGGGATGAGCTGGGGTGAAGCGCCAGGATTGGCGCATCTAGTGGATGCGCCACGTCTGGGGTGCCTGCGGCCTGCTATTTTTAGGCTGTGAAGGCCCAATAACTATGGACCTTCCCACCCTGAGAATACCAGACCACAGCTGTCCGCTTTACCTTGGCTGGTGATCCAATTTGGGGGGTCCCCTACTTTTATTGTGTAATTATTAATATTTATAAAATAATTATAAAAAAGAGCCTGAGGGGACCTCCACATTGGATCCCCAACCACGGTAAAGCTGCCAGCTGTGGTTTTCAGGCTACAGCCGTCTGCTTTACCCTAGCTGGCTATCAAAAATGGGGGGACCCAACGTAATTTTTTTTTTTTAACTATTTTTTAAATAGAAAAAATTAATGGGCTTCCCTGTATTTTGATTGCCAACCAAGGTAACGGCAGGCAGATGGGGGTGGCAACCCATAGCTGTCTGCTTTATCTGCGCTGAGAATCAAAAATACCGCGGAGCGCTACGTCATTTTTTTAAAGATTTATTTTTACAGCACTGTGATGTCCAGCAATCAAAATACAGGGAAGCCCATTTTATTTTTAGTTATTTAAATAAATAATTAAAAAAAATATATGTTAGCTCCCACTGCATTTTTTGTATTGCTAGCTAAGGGTAATCCAAGCAGCTACTGGCTGCTAACCCCCACTGCTTGGTGTTACCTTCACTGGCAATGGAAAATCCAGGGAAGCATTTTTTTTTTTTTTTGCCAAAAAGCTACAAAAAAAGGACGTGAGCTTCGCCATATTTTTGTATGCTAGCCAGGTATAGCAGGCAGGTGCTGGAAGAGTTGGATACAGCGCCAGAAGATGGCGCTTCTATGAAAATGCCATTTTCTGAGGCGGCTGCAGACTGCAAATCGCAGCAGTGGGGCCCAGAAAGCTCAGGCCAACCTGTGCTGCGGATTCCAATCCCCAGCTGCCTAGTTGTACCTGGCTGGACACAAAAATGGGGCAAAGCCTACGTCATTTGTTTTCTAATTATTTCATGAAATTCATGAAATAATAAAAAAAGGGCTTCCCTTTATTTTTGGTTCCCAGCCGGGTACAAATAGGCAACTGGGGGTTGGGGGCAGCCGTACCTGCCTGCTGTACCTGGCTAGCATACAAAAATATGGCGAAGCCACATAATTTTTTCAGGGGGCAAAAAACTTCTGCATACAGTCCTGGATGGAGTATGCTGAGCCTTGTAGTTCTGCAGCTGCTGTCTGTCTGTATGGAGAAGAGCAGACAGCAGCTGCAGAACTACAAGGCTCAGCATACTCCATCCAGGACTGCATGCAGAAGTTTTTTGCCCACCAAAAAAATGACGTGGGCTTCGCCATATTTTTGTATGCTAGCCAGGTACAGCTGGCAGCCACGGGCTGCCTCCAACCCCCAGTTGCCTATTTGTACCCGGCTGGGAACCAAAAATATAGGGAAGCCCGTTTTTTTTAATTATTTCACTTATTTCATGAAATAATTAAAAAACAAATGACGTGGGCTTCGCCCTATTTTTGTGTCCAGCCGGGTACAACTAGGCAGCTGGGGATTGGAATCCGCAGCACAGGTTAGCCCGAGGTTTGTGGGCGCCTCTGCTGCGGATTTCAGTCCGCAGCCGTCCCAGAAAATGGCGCTCTCATAGAAGCGCCATCATCTGGCGCTGTATCCAACTCTTCCAACAGCCCTGGAGCCGGGTGGCTTGTTGGGTAATCATGAGTTAATACTGGCTTTGTTTTACCAGCCAGTATTAAGCCAGAGATTCTTAATGTCAGGCACGTTTGACCCGGCCATTAAGAATCTCCAATAAAGGGTTAAAAAAAGACACCACACAGAGAAAAAATACTTTAATAGAAATAAATACACAGACACATTAGAGACTCCATCTTTATTACCCCTGTCAGCCCTCCACGATCCTGCTCTTCTGTCTTCTTTCTTTCTAGTGTAGTAGTAGTGACGATTGTAGTGAGGGGCATCACTTGGGGCTGGGGAACCTCCATCCTAACTACAATGCTCACTACAATCGGGAAGCAGCGTGCAGCCTTCACTCCGTGAGTGATCACTGCTGGCTGCTAGCGGTAACAGCGGTAACGCTGACAGACGCGTTACCATAGCAACGGTGCTCCCGGAGCCGCGGTTAGCGGTGACGTCACCGCTAACTGCGTTGCTATGGCAACGGTGATCTCCGTTAATGACCGGCTGTGTCAGCCGGTCCCTAACGGAACGGGGAGTCGACCGTGTGCTAGAGCATGTCGCCGGTACACGGCGATACACATATGTGCACCGTGTACCGGAGAGATGCACTCGCAGGTCCTACATGACGTGTCATAGTCATGTGACCAGTCTGTAGCCAATGAGATAATAGCCACGTGACTGGTCACATGGCTATTTTGACGTCACGATAGGTCCTGCTTCTCTGCTGGCAGTGCAGGTCACCGGGAGGATTCAGCGATCATCGGATGGAATAGCGGCAGGAGACAGAGTGCAGAAGGGATCGCGAGGACCGGTAAGTGTTATGGCAATGTTTATTAACTGTTTGTGTACATTTATAATGCATTTTTATGTGTTTGTGATTGCCTCCCATTATAGCCTATTGGTTCTAGTTCGGTTCGTCGAACGTTCGACGAGCCGAACTCGAGCCAGACCCCCCGTTCGGCGAACCGCCTCGAGCCGAACCGGGACCGGTTCGCTCATCTCTATTTATGAGACCTCCCTTTATTAATTTTGTAAGTAAAAAGAAATGAACACAAAACACAGAGAAAAATCCTTTATTTAAAAAATCAACATCCTCTTTCTCCAATTTTTTAACCCCTAAAACACTTCTGCAGGTCCGACGTAATCCACACCATGACGTCCCACAATGATCCCAGCTCTGGTACGTCCTGATGTCACAGTGTGCCTTCACTAGATCACTGTGGCCTGCCAAACACATTGACGGAGCCACAGCTGTAAGAGTGGTGATGTCAGTGAGTTCCCCTTAGGTCACAGCTATCAGTTCCCTCTGTACCCCAGCTGTGACCTGAGGTAAACTCATTGAACTCACCTCTGGTGAGTTTACCTGAGGTTACAGCTGGGGTGCCATGAGAACCAACAGCTATGACCTTAGGTGAACTCACTGATATCATCACTCTCACAGCAGCGACTCCATCAGTGTGTTCAGCAGTTTGTAGTGATCAGTCACGTTTTATAATGTGACCGCACACTATGACCTCATGATGTAGCAGAGTCGGGATCATCGTTGGATGTCGTGATATATATATTACCCTAATTGCCAGAAAACCAGGGAGATCGGGATGAGCCAGGTAAGGCATCAGGATTGGCGCATGTAATGGATGTGCAAATTCTGGGGCACTTGAGGGCTGCTATTTTTAGGCTCAAAAGAAACCAATAACCATGGACTTCCTAGCCTGAGAATACCAGGCCCCAGATGTCTGCTTTATTTTGGCTGGGTATCAAAATTGGGGGGACCTCGCATTATTTGTTTTTGCATTATTTATTTAACTAATTATACAAAAACTTTGTGGGGTCCCACATATTTCGATACACAGCCACGATAAAACAGACAGCCTCCAGCTGTCTGCTTTATTTGCTCTGGAATTATTACCAGAAATAGATCAATATACAGCAAATGGCAATAAATTTAAAATTAAGCTTTTAATTATATCTATTAAAAACGACTCAAAATATAGTTTCACCTGTGCAAAGTGATCACACAATTATAGACAAACACAGACAAGTTAGGTATTCAATTTCAGGAGGTATTCAAAACCTCACCGAACAAGAATTGGTCAGATATCAAATACTCCTATGGTACTTCATTATCAAATGCTCTTATCCAAAGGGTAGTGCAATTACACACAATATCTGGTTTTTACCTCAAATTGCTGTTTTGCATCTGACAGAAATAGGGCACCATATTTCACCCCTCCTCTCTGGCAGACAAGATAAATATAGATATTACCTTAAATGGGACATGATGCACATGTAAATTCAGCCCAAAGGTAATAGTTAGAGTATGCTCAATGCCCTCCTTTTTTTTCTTCCACAAGATTGTGGATTTCACAAGAAGTGTGGTCCCCAGACCCGGTGTGTCATGGAAGCTCACACGTAGGGTGATATAGGTCCCATGCACCTCGGAGAAGCCTCCAAATAATACTTTCCCCTGATGAATCGATAAGAGGAAACGCGTTGGGAAGAAATAAAAAGGAGGGTATTGAGCATACTCTAACTATTACCTTTGGGCTGAATTTACATGTGCATCATGTCCCATTTAAGGTAATATCTATATTTATCTTGTCTGCCAGAGAGGAGGGGTGAAATATGGTGCCCTATTTCTGTCAGATGCAAAACAGCAATTTGAGGTAAAAACCCG
The DNA here is from genome assembly GCF_048569485.1 of Anomaloglossus baeobatrachus. NCBI lineage: Eukaryota > Metazoa > Chordata > Amphibia > Anura > Aromobatidae > Anomaloglossus > Anomaloglossus baeobatrachus. Next base: position 103,892,202 of record NC_134359.1, read on the forward strand.
ATATTGTGTGTAATTGCACTACCCTTTGGATAAGAGCATTTGATAATGAAGTACCATAGGAGTAATTGATATCTGACCTATTCTTGGTCGGTGAGGTTTTGAATACCTCCTGAAATTGAATACCCAACTTGTCTGTGTTTGTCTATAATTGTGTGATCACTTTGCACAGGTGAAACTATATTTTGAGTCGTTTTTAATAGATATAATTAAAAGCTTAATTTTAAATTTATTGCCATTTGCTGTATATTTATTTGCTCTGGGTATCAAAATATGGGGTAATCTGCGCCATTTTTTCCAATTATTTATTTATTTTTACACTCCACTTTGGGGACCCAGACAGGTAATTTAAGGGCAACCAATCTCAGACACCAGCACAGAGGGTCGGGGCGCAGTCTGACTGCAACCAATCACAGACGCTCTGGGCGAGCGGGGAAACTGTAAATGAATTCCCTACGGTTTAATGAGTGGACCCGGAAGCAGTGTGATAGATGCTTTATATCCAGGCGGCCTGACCCGACCAGTAACACAGACTTCCCTGAGTAGTCCATTTTCGTGGTCCGTGTATGGACACTAGGGGTCCACTATGGACCCCAAAATTTACAGTTCAGTTTTGCCCATCACTAGAGATGAGCAAACCTGAGGTTCGGTGTTCAGCATTCAGACCAAGCACAGACTTTACAAAAAAACAGAATTCGAAATAGGAGTTTGGGGGCTTTATGTATGCAAGCCATTCATGCGAGCACCGCTGTGCTTGGGTACGCTCAGTGCTCAACCCAGTCCGAGCCATTATCAGATGTAGTGTGCACCCCCCCAAAAAAAATGGAAAAACCCCGTCCTTTCTCCCCCGAAAGTGTTCTGTTTATGGCTGGCTGCATGTGAGTAGAGACCCGAACTGCCCAATTAGTGATTTCCAGTGGGATTCATGTTAAGCCCAGGTCCCAAACCAAATTCTGTCCAAAGTCCAGCTGAAGCCACCAAACAGAACTTCCACAGGTTCACTCATCTCTACCCATCACTAGTATGCACAGTATGGCACAACCATTGAAATTTCTGTTTGCTTATATATATATTTCCAAATAAATTGGGATTTAACAAATACAATCATGAAATGGCTGCGTGCATAAGGTCTTGATTCTATTATAACTGCTTGCATCAAACATTCACGTGTTCAAGTGATAATATTTTTCTAGTGACATATTATACACATGCACACACAAAACACAAATGTATATAGTTTAGATTGAATAAGAAAGATAAGTGAATAATAAAGCTTCATCTTTGACTAAAGGGCACTTTACACGCTGCGATATCGGTACTGATATCGCTAGCGAGCGTACCCGCCTCCGTTGGTTGTGCATCACGGGCAAATCGCTGCCCGTGGCGCACAACATTGCTTACACCCGTCACACTACTTACCTGCCTAGCGACGTCGCTGTGACCGGCGAACCGCCTTCTTTCTAAGGGGGCGGTTTGTTTGGCGTCACAGCGACGTCACTAAGCGGCCGCCCAATAGAAGCGGAGGGGCGGAGATGAGTGGGACGAACATCCCGCCCACCTCCTTCCTTCCTCATTGCGGGCGATCGCAGGTAAGGTGATGTTGCTCGTTCCTGCGGTGTCAAACATAGCGATGTGTGCTGCCGCAGGAACGACGAACAACCTGCGTCCTGCAACAGCAATGATATTTGGGAAATGGACAGTGTGTCAACGATCAACGATAAGGTGAGTATTTTTGATCATTAGCGGTCGCTCGTACGTGTCACACGCAGCAACGTTGCTAACAAGAACGGATGTGAGTCACGAATTCCGTGACCCCCAACGACATCTCATTAGTGATGTCGTTGCATGTAAAGCGGCCTTAAGCTTAGCTATATAATCAGACAATGTAAAATTTGTTAGCTTCCATACCCTTCTCACATTTTTATTTACTAACCTGAGTGAAACCAACAATAAGTGGCACTTAAAGGGGTTTTCCATGGTTCACATGTTAAAGACCGATGTTTAGGATAACTAATTAATGTAAAATCTGATGGGGTCTAACACCTGGCACCGACCAGGTTGTATCGGTTCTCTATGTTGCTTATATCTTTGGGCTGCCTGAGCTGTTATCTTCAGGTGGTATTGATAATGCCTAGTACAGTGCCAAATCAGTAGTTCATGAATTCTGTTTTTCATTACTTTGTAAGATGTAGTTTTTCCTTATTTGGTTTAAGTTGGGCATTCAATACCAACATTGTATTCATAGCAGAACACTCCTGTACATTCATACATTCAGAAAGATTCATGGATTTAAACACATAGTCCCCAATTCTTTATGATCAATATGACCAATGCCAATCATGGTGAGGAGACAGGTTGGAGTCACGAACCCCTGGTTCACTGAAGTGGTTCTCCGAGAAATGCAATAAAATAAATAATACACATTTAAATATGAAACATTTTTCTAAATGCCTAAAATATATGATTTATCTACTGCTCAATGTTAGGATTTAAAAAATGACAACTGCCATAAATCTGTGCAGCCCGTCCTAGATTTCAGAAGACACACAGAAAGATGGCTGCATGAAGCACTATAACTGTCAGGCTGACTTAGATAGATATTTATTCTGAGTCACCTAAAGAAAGGTGTTTATCTTCTCCTTTAGTCCACTCTGCCCAGTGTACTGTCAAGTTGACTAAACAGAGGACTGTGCATTCATGATGCCTTACTGGACGCTGCTCTGACATAACCTCTGACTTGAGCTTCATGCAGCCCATTCTGCTTCATGGCTAATCTAGGACTGGTTGTGTTTCATGGTAGTTGCCATCTTTAAAATACTGACAAAGTGAAGTAGATAAAGCATATCTTTTTGCTAAATAAAGGTACTTAGAAAAATGTTTAATCTTTAAATGTGTATTATTTATTTTATTACATTACTCGGGGAACCCCTTTAAGTGTTGCCACTTAATTAATCAGGTAGATCTAAAAAAATGATGTGTGCTTCTGAGTGCTTCACCATAAGTCTTTTAATCGAGTTAAGGGGTCTTTACACGCAGCGACATCGCTAGCAATGTTGCTCATGAAAGCACCCGCCCCCGTCGTTTGTGCGTCACGGGCAAATCGCTGCCCGTGGCGCACAATATTGCTAACACCCGTCACACGTACTTACCAGCCTAGTGACGTCGCTGTGGGCGGTGAACAACCTCTTCTTTAAGGGTGAGGTTCGTGCGCTGTCACAGGGATGTCCCACAGCGGCCGACCAATAGAAGCGGAGGGGCGGTGACCAGCCGCATTAACGACACGCCCAACTCGTTGCCGGAGGACGCGGGTAAGCTGTTGTTCGTCATTCCCGTGCTGTCACATGTAGCGATGTGTGCTGCCTCAGGAATGACGAACAACTTACATCCACAACGACCAATGAGATTTTGAAAATGAACGACGTGTTAACAATCAACGATTAGGTGAGTATGTTTGATCATTAACGCTCGCTCCAAGCTGTTAAACGCAACGACGTCGCTAACGACGCTGCATGTGCGTCACGAATTTCGGGACCCCGACGACATATCCTTAGATATTTAGTTGCATGTAAAGCCCCCTTTAGAGATTAAAGTAAGATTTCTAGTATAAGGTATGCCACAGGCAATGCTCTGCCCCCCCGGTCCACCCTGATGAAACCCCACTTTCATCCACTTTGACAGAGTGCCAAAATGCCAAAAGAGGCAACATTTTTTATCAACCTTGAGTTGCACAAAATATTTGAGGCTTATCAAAGGACTTTTGGTGAAAACACTTTGATGAATCAAGGCCATAGTAATGAAAGTAGGTCTACCAACGGCTTTTTGTTAATGGTTTCCATGCAGCAATAGAAATGAAGATAAAAAGTATATATCACTAACTTAAAAATGATGCAATATTTTCTGACTACATCTTCACAGCAATCCTATTGAAATGGTAGTCCCTAGGATGTGGGACATACCATGATGGGGACATATACACCAAGATGGGGGGCATATATACCACAATGGGGCACATATTTTCCCGGATGTAGCCCAGGATGGGGTACATTAGAGCAGGATGGAGGACATGACTGCATAATGGGGGGAAAGGGCAACTCTTATGTCTTTATAGGATTTAGAACGCTAAATGTTTACATACATATACATACATCTGACCAACATAAGGGGGAGGCTAGGTACAAATTTTGTATTGGGGCCCATCGATCTCAAATTACGCCACTACGAACTTCAACAGGTCAGTTCATCTCTACTGCTTACTGCTTATTTGTATAGGAAAGCCCAGCAAACTGTGTGTTCCTATACAGAGGGCCATTGCAAAGAGGCATATACCAAGTGGTACGTCAGTGGTTCAGCAGGCCACCATCAGGGAGTTTGCACCCAACATTAATCACAAACGTAATATCTACATATACTTTGCTTCATTTTAGGTGATAGGGAAACCAATCAGCTCACCAAATGGTTATTTAGATTGTAAAACTACTAACATACAGTATTTCCTGATTTAAGTATATGCTGGTGATCATAAATGGTGCTTACTAGGCAAGACAAGGCAATGTTTAACTTTCCAAACTCTTTGGAGAAATAAGGTGAATGGTTGTGAATTATAGAGTTTACTATTTATATAGAATTTCAACTGTTAACCAGCCGTAGTACTAAACAGAATAATGAGTTGTAGAGAATGGATGACTGCAGACGGTCACTTTTACAGCTGTTCAGTAATTAGGTCTGCTTCTACAAGTATGAAGTGGGTACAGTTCTGGACTGTGGCACCCAGTGTTTAACCAAGGTATGCTGCGATATATGGCCCTGCGCTGTGTGCAGGGATTATTAACCTCAGTGCCGTGTAATAGTCACTCATCAGAAGCATTACTCAAAGTTGTAAAAATAATGACACTTACCAAAGAATGTAAGTCATTTTATTACACTAGAAGGTGGCCCGATTCTAACGCATCGGGTATTCTAGAATTTATTGTGTAGTTAATGTATGATTTTTGTTATATATATAGATGTTGTTGTGTGTAGTTGCCAAGTGTTTGTGTAGGGCGCTGTAAATGTTCTGGGTTTTGTCTGGGTGTGGGGGTGTTTGAGAGCGGTGTTGTTTGTATGTTGTGTTGTGTGTGTTGCATTGTTTGTGGAGCGCTGTGTGTCTGCAGCGTTGTGTGTGTGTGGTGCTGTGTGTGTTTTGCGGTTTGTGTGTGTGTGTGTGTGTGGAGTGCGTGTGTGTGTTTTGGGGGAGGTATGTTTTGTGCAGTGTGTGTGTGTGTGTGTGTGTTGCCCGGTATGTGCGTATATTTGTGTGTGCCGCGGTGTTTATGTGTTGGATGTTGAGTGTGTGCGGTGTTGTCTGTGTGTGTGGGTGTCTGTGTAGGGCGATGTTTGTGGTTCCCAGTGTGTGTGGTGTGTTGTGTGGTGCATGTGTGGCGGTGTGTGTTTTGAGGGGAGGTGTGCACCACCATCATACTCCATCCCCCATGCTGCACACCCCTATCTTGCTTCATCCCCCCATGCTGCGCATCCCCCATCATGCTTCATCCCCCATGCTGCGCACCCCCCATCGTGCTTCATTCCCCCATGCTGCGCACCCCCCCATCGTGCTCCATCCCCCATGCTGTCCACCCCTCAGAGATGAGTATAATAAGAGGACTATAATAGGAGGAGTATAATAGGAGGAGTAATCCTGGGGAGAGAGGAGTATAATAGGAAGAGTAGTCCTGGGGGAGAGGAGTACAATAGGTGGAGTAGTCCTGGGGGGAGAGGAGTATAATAGGAGGAGTAGTCCTGAAGGTGAGGAGTATAATAGGAGTAGTAGTCCTGGAGGTGAGAGGAGTATAATAGAAGGAGTAGTCCTGGGGAGAGAGGAGTATAATAGGAGGAGTAGTCCTGGAGGTGAGAGGAGTATAATAGGAGGAGTAGTCCTGAAGGTGAGGAGTATAATAGGAGTAGTAGTCCTGGAGGTGAGAGGAGTATAATAAAAGGAGTAGTCCTGGGGAGAGAGGAGTATAATAGGAGGAGTAGTCCTGGGGGGAGAGGAGTATAATAGGAGGAGTAGTCCTGGGGAGAGAGGAGTACAATAGGTGGAGTAGTCCTAGGGGGAGAGGAGTATAATAGGAGGAGTAGTCCTGGGGGGAGAGGAGTATAATAGGAGGAGTAGTCCTGGGGGGAGAGGAGTATAATAGGAGGAGTAGTCCTGGAGGTGAGAGGAGTATAATAGGAGGAGTAGTCCTGGAGGTGAGGAGTATAATAGAAGGAGTAGTCCTGGGGAGAGAGGAGTATAATAGGAGGAGTAGTCCTGGAGAGAGAGGAGTATAATAGGAGGAGTAGTCGTGGGGAAAGAGGAGTATAATAGGAGGAGTAGTCCTGGGGGGAGAAGAGGAAAATAGGAGGAGTAGTCCCGTCTGTCTCTTTCCACGTCTGTCTGTCTCTGTCTCTTTCTGTCTTTTTCTGTCTGTCTCTATCCGTCTAACCACCGACATCTTTTTACCTCACACATAAGCTTCTTATACGAGCAGTTTATTTTGTTCCTATAGCAACCACTGACAGTTGCTATTTATAGCCTATAGCTCCCAGCTCCATTCAGTTTAATGGCTGCAGGATTTTTGTAGAGTAACTGGAAAGCACAGGGTTAAATTTTCCCACCCAAACATAGTCTATGACGTTCCCTGAGTCACATGGAGTGTCTGTGCAAAATTTCGTGATTGTAAATACGACGGTGCGGATTCCTTTAGCGGACATACACATATACATACACACATACACACACACACACACACACACTGAGCTTTATATATTAGATATATGGATTTGATGTAAGCTTCATTTTAAGGCTGAGTTCACATGTCCTGTAGTCATCCATTATCACGGATCCGTTTGCAAAAAAGTTCTGCAAACACAACTGTTTTGCCCGTTGTTAAATAACGGAGCTGTTTTTAACATGTGGAGTCTATGGACAACAGATCCATTAACAGATTGCTACTTATCGTCCATTTGTAAAGGATCCATTAGGAAAACAACCCATCTGTTAGAAATGCAAGTACAACGGATGGCTAAATAGCAATCCATGAATGGATCCGTTATCCATAGACTCCCCTATTTAAAAAACAGATCCAGCAGAAATCAGTTTTCCAATGGATCCGTTCTAACGGATGACTACAGGACATGTGAACATAGCCTTACATTTTCAATTTCAGCTATTTTTTTTGTTAATTTCCTGCATGGGGAGACTGTATGGCAGCAAATGGAGTTCTTAATGATATATATGCTACATTCCTTTAAAAGCATTAAACTGGTTGTTCAAGATTTAAAAAAGAAAAATGGCGTCTTTCTTTCAGAAATATATCCACCCGAAACCATGGGTTATTCATTTTATTGTAATTCAGTCCCATGTAGCTGCAACACCACAAACAACCAATGCTTAATAGTTGCGCTGTTTCTGAAAGAAAGCCGCCATGTCCTGCAAAATTCCTTTAAATCATGAAAACCGTTTCCAAAAAAGAAATGGTAGACATGTTGACTGAAGGCAGCTTAAAACGTAACTGTCGTTTTAATTTTTAATTCATAACACAATAGTACACATGAAAATAAGCAACTCTGTAATATATCTTATCAGACAAATCTGCTTCTTTCTCTGCTAGAATTGACCCGTAATTATCAAAATTCTCAATTCTTAGGTAAAATCTGTATTCAGTGAAGACTTTCCCATTACTGAGATAGGAGATGGCAGCTGTTACTGATGAGATTCTACGTAAATAGAACAGGGAGGAGGGGGTGGAACTCTGCCTTTAGCTCCTCCCTCTGCCTCTAGCTCCTCCCTCTGTCTGCACCAGATTTTAGCACCAAATTTGTACCTCTTGGCAGAAAACTGCACCGAAATGGTGTAAAAACCATTTTTGTGCATTTTTTAGGCCAAGAGATGTAAATTTGGTGATTAAATTTTTACACCAAATTTCTGCACCCAATTTATACCTCCTGGCAAAAAATTGCATCACTACCGCACTATACTACATGCAATAGTAATGCTTTTTTTGCCAGGAGGTGTAGATTGGGTGCAGGAAAATGCTGTAGAAATGTCAGCACCAAATCTGCATCTCTTGGCATAAAAAAAATGCAGTATTGTGCCAGGAAATGCAGGTTTGTGAACTCATTGACCACATCTAAGGTGACGTCACTGAGTTTACTGAAGTCAGGTAACCAGCGATCACAGGTGAAGGACCGTGGGAATCTGAAGCTGTGACCGCAAATAACCTGAGTGACATCACCGCTCATCACGCAGTTCAGTCTCTGCTTGAAGCCCACAGTGGATGGTCACATTCTAAAGCTAGAATCAAATAAACAAAAAATGTTCAGCCTGCCATTCACTATACGACCTTCTCATCCAGGTGCACGGAAAGAAAGAAGGAGGGCAGTCCACCTCCACAGGAAAATCCCAATACAAAGAAGGAATTCCAGTACCTGCAGTCCAATCTTCAATTTAAATAAAACATCCTTTTATTGGAAACATGTTAAAATATACTGTACATGTACAATACAATTCCTTACACGTTTCAGGTCATGGTGACCCTTACTCATAGATTGGACATTGGACTACAGGTGCTGGAATTCCTTCTTTGTATTTGGTCATTCTATTGCTGCTCGCTGTCACTTCAGATGTAGCAGAGTCGGAATTGTCGTGGGACCTCGTGTGTATTACATCGGACCTGGGTGTTTTGGGGGTTAATAAAGGGTGAGAAAAGGTGAATGTTTTTTTGTGCTTTATTTCAAATAAAGGATTTTTTCAGTGATTTTGTTTATTGTTTCATAGTCCCTCCCCATTACTAATCTAGGTCTTAGTGGCAGCTGTGAACTGCTTTTAACCTCTTATTACCCTGATTGGCACTGCAGCAGGGCAATGTGGATGAAAGTAAAGTGCCAGGATTGTCACATCTAATGGATGCGATGATTCTGGGTGGCTGCAGGCTGCTATTTATAGGCTGGGTCTCCCCAGCCTGAGAATACCAGCTCCTAGCTGTCAGCTTTATGATGTCTAGGTATCAAAATTCAGGAGGACTGCACTCTGTTTTTTAAAAATAATTTATTTAAATAAATTTTTAAAAAGCCACATGCGGTCCTTTTATTTTGATACCCAGCCAAGATAAGCGTATGACTATGGGCTGCAGCCTGTAGCTGTATGCTTTAGCTGTGCGGGGTATCATAATATGGGGAAACTCTATGCCAATTTTTTATTTATATATTTATTTTTACACCACACCACGATATAGACCCGTGGACAGAAAATGTGATTACAAGCTGTTACAAAGGCTGGGGGCGCTTTTGATTGCAACTAATCACAGACACCAGAACTGCCGGTGGGCAGGGAAAGCAGTGCATATGGATGAGCAATAATGAGTGGCCCAGGATGTAGAATGAGGGGCCTCAGAAGCAGTTACAGCTGCACGGAGACCGGTAACTATAGCATGCTTGCTCCAATTCCCCATCCCTTCTACCACTATTTTTTTTTACATTTATTGGGACTGTGGTCCAGCCAAATATCAATTCCAGACAGAAGCTTTTTATTTTTTTTAATCCAGTTAGACCCGCCAATCCTGGTTTTCTGCGAGTCCGCCCACCACTACTACAGTATGCACACATAAGGAAAAATACAAAAATATATAAAAATTGCATAAGTGCACATCACACGTGTCAAAATTTACAAGTAAAAACACTGATACAAAAAATACCAATTTCATATGTGGTCATACAAGGCAAAATTGCAGATGTCAATTCTTACACATCTAAACAGACACAATACGTTATATGTACGTATAAAAATAGATGTAAAAATACATGAGAAGTGCATAAGTGCAAATCACAGGTGTCAACATTTGTAACTAAGAATAGTAATACAAAAAGATAATCCAAATTTCATATACTGTATATGGTGATATCCATTTAATGGCATGTGAGTCAAAACCTATCCAAGTTGAAATAATACATATAGAGATACTAGAGTGACCAGAAAAAGTCACACTCTGAACAGAAAAAATATATAAATATTTGGGAGGTAATAGTAAATATGTATAAGGTAGATAAAAAAGATAACTTGTGCAAAAAGCTAACCTGCTGCAAAATGTCTACACCTAGACGCGCGTTTCATTGTTCAGCCAGAAAAAAGCTGAGATAGTCAGGTTAATTACCTTTATTCTTTAGTCTGAACATATTTATATTCATATTATTGTGCAAGTCACCTGTTGTGCCATTGATCCCAGTTTTTTTAATTTATTTTTTAGTATAAATTAATTGCAATATACAATGATTAATTAAGAGACCCTTTTTGTGTGATATGACTAGTATGTATAAAGGTTTTTAGTGTTTGTTTAGAATTTTTGCAGTTTCCATGTATATAAACACAAAAACTGTAATAGATGAATTCACTCCCCATGGCAGAAAGTTACAGGGATGGCAAACAATGAAATCATAGTCATGACAAACAACATGGGGCACACATTGGCATCTTATCTGAGGAGCGACTTACTGCAGTCAAAGGGAAACTGTTCTTGAATGGAAACTCTTTAAATACTATGAAACAGTTAAATGGAATTGGCAGTAAGGTATTCTTCATTCATTTTCACTAATTTTCCTGGCTGCAAAGTATATATGATTTTAAAGCATCCCTAAGCTTTCAGGTGTGAGGACTACAGATGTGTCCCAGGAGCATTCTAGCCCAAGACTTTCAATCAGACACAATGTTCCAGAGTCTGTTTTCTGACATTTTTACACAATGTCGCCTTTTGAAGTGTTTCTGTTAAAACAGCAACTTTGTTTTCTTTTACTGCCAAGTCTCTGACTTCTGTAACTTCAGAAACCTACATTTTTGGCAACGAAAAACCTCTCTATGAAACTGCGCATAAATCTGTATAGAAAATTTAGACCCAAGTTATTATTGCATTCACACCTGTTCGAGATATTTTTTTTTTATCTTGCTCCTTTTTATTGTATACCCAAAAGTCATTTCATTTTGCATTTTTTTTAAGTCTATTATGTCTTTTATTATCTAATATAAGTTCAGATGTTTTTGCCTCATTCATAATTTGCAACTTTTCAAAAAAGCCACAAAGTTTGTTGAAGATGAGCTCTGGTGATCCCCTCCAGTGATTTTACTTATGCAAAAAAAAAAATTCTGCAAATTTGCAATATTTTGCAAACTATGTGACTCTTTGTGCTAAAAAGTTTCAAACATAAAACCCCTTTTTGCCTTTGCGCAAAGTTCATGAATTGTGTACTCCATCTTGGTGAATTTGGTGCAAAAAATAGCAAATACCATAAGACAAAAATGTTACTTAAAAAAATGCAGTGTTTAAACTTTAGTGTATGTGACCTCCTTTTCAGCTAGTGGAGTGATATTTAAAGTGGTTGGTTTGAGGTTCTCCACTACTTTGACATTGATGGCCTATCCTTAGGATAGGTCATCAATGTCTGATTGGCCCGGGAACGACACCATGCAACCCACTAATCAGCTGTTCTCAATCACCGGCGGCAGCTGGAAATGCTTGGTTGCAGAGCTGCTCCATCTTCTGATACTGGCAGTGACTGGGACCTGCACATCCGCACATCCGCCTCCTATTGATTAGAATGGGAAACGGATGTGCAGTATCCGACCGCAACCACTTTCAGAAGATGGAGCAGCTCTGAAGCTGAGCATTTCCATCTGCCAGGACCAAGAACAGCTGATCGATGGGGGTGCAAGTGTCGGACCCCGGCCGATCAGACATTGATGGCCTATCCTAAGGATATTGGATGGATTGGATGTTGATCTCCCTAAGTTCAACCATGCTTGCTTATGTATCCTAAGGATAGACCATCAATCTAAAAGTAGTGGACAACCCCTTTAATAATGTACAGCCCACTAGGGAAACTTGCCAACCAAATAACCAGAGTTTCCCTTGGGATGCTCAGGTACTGACACAATGGATCCCCCATTTGGAGTAAACTTTGACGCCAACCATTTGCTATTAGGGTCTATTTCTTGTGGTTGATTCACACACACACCACTTATTTTAACTTAGTCAAACATTTAACAAAATATT